>NC_041222.1:10044135-10077593 GCF_002837175.3 Physeter macrocephalus | reverse complement strand
TTAATTAATTAATTTATTTATTTATTTATGTCTATGTTGGGTGTTCGTTGCTGCTCACGGGCTTTCTCTAGTTGTGGCAAGCAGGGGCTACTCTTTGTTGCGGTGCGTGGGGTTACCATTGCGGTGGCTTCTCTTGTTGCAGAGCACGGGCTCTAGCCGCACGAGCTTCAGTGGTTGTGGTATGTGGGCTCAGTAGTTGTGACACATGGGCTTAGCTGTGGCATATGCGGCATGTGGGATCTTCCCGGGCCAGGGCTCGAACCCATGTCCCCTGCATTGGAAGGTGGATTCTTAACCACTGTGCCACCAGTGAAGTCCCTCTCTTTCATTTTATGCTCGGTAGTTTTATCCTGGATTCTAAACATTGTAAATATTACCTTATTGGGGGCTGGCTATATTTATATACTTGTAAATACTATTTAGCTATTTTCTGAGATACAGTTAAGGTAGTTGGAAATATTATGATCCTCCTATGTCTTGCTTTTAAGATTTGTTGATTGAGATAAGAACAATCTTCAGCCTAGATCTAATTATTTCTCACTACTGTGGCAACACCCTTTTTTGTTTTCCACCTAATGTCCCATGAGTCACAAGATTTTCTATTCTGGCTGATGGGAAAATGCACTATTTCTGGTCCTGAATGAATATCTAGTACTGTTCCTTCTAAATATTTTGGTTGTTTTCTCCCAGTTTTCAGTAGTTTCTTTACATGAAAGCACTGTTCAGTAGTCAATTAAATACTAGACAAGGATCCTCTGCATGTCTGTGAATTTCTCTCCATGTACTGCCCTCTCCTCATCAATATTCTGTTCCATGAACACTAACCAGTTTGGTCTCTCTGGATTCACCAGTCTATTATCTCAATTCAGAGAGTTCACTGGGCTTTGTCTGTGTTTCCTCTCTTTGTGCTATGACCTAGAAAACTTCTCAAGACAGTAAACTGAGGCAATTATAAGACTCATCTAATTTTTTTGGCCTAATGTCCAGTGTCTTGAAAACCATGATCTCATGTATTTTGTCTGTTTGTTGTTGTTTTAGTGCCTCTAGTACTCCACCTTTGCTAGAAGTGGATATCAGACTGTCAGGAGAAGGAAACCAAGTAGAATGAAAGGATTTAAGGATCAGGTTTAACTGGATTTTTATTTCTGAATTTTCCACTTATTCTGTAAGCTTGTAAATTTCTTTTCTCTTTTGAAGACTTCAGTTGTCCAACTCTAAGATGGAGAAAATAAAACTTGTCTCAAATGGTTGCTCTGAGGACTAAATAAAGTGTTGGTAATAATCCAACAGAGTGCACAATAAATGTCTGTGTCCCGTTCTTTTGGTGGCACGTGGTACAGTTGATTTGTTGAGATTGTGTCAACTAATCATAGCCTTCTCTATCAGTGTTCCTGCTTAGAGACAACTTCTCAAACAGTTCTTGTGGAATCACTTATTTGTACTTGACAGCAGGAATTCAAATTTATTTCTGTTAAATATTATTCTGTTAGAAACAGATTTATCCTTGTCTCACTCCATTCCTATTTCTCTGGATATTAACTCTGATGGTTAACCATCTTCTCTACATCTTCCAAACAAAACTTGTCATTTACAAATTGGCTAAGCACACCTTTCATCTAAAGTGTAACTCTCTATCTTAAAGAACTATCTTGTAATAAACACCTAAACATCTCCATTTGCCTCCCATATTCTGGTAAAAAAAAAAAAAAGTACACATATTGAGTGTATTTGTAGTTTCTAAAAACTGTAAATCCAGAAAAATAAGACCACTTCTTATGAGTCAAGGGCATGACCAATGCATTACTTCACAACCAGAAAACCAGCGAATTTCACAACATGTGACATCAGAACCAACATACAAGCAACTTTTAACATTGAGTAATTTTATGAATGACATATTTTATGAGCCAACATGATCTCTAGATGGTATTAATATCTAACTGATGTTTCAAATGTCTCTAATAGTCAGCCTGAGTAGTCAGATAAAAAGAAAAAAGAAGAGACTTCATAAGAAATCTGATACAGAACCTAGCATTGATCATCAGAATGTTTTCTTGGAGCTTCCATTGATACCAAGTTAAAACACTAGTGGGGGGACAAATTGGGAGATTAAGTTTGACATAAATACCCTACCATGTGTAAAACAGATAGCTAGTGGGAACCTGCTGTATAGCATAGGGAGCTCAGCTCGGGGTTCTGTGATGACCTAGATGGGTGGAATGGGGGTGTGGGAAGGAGGTCCAAGAGGGAGGGGATAGAGCTATACATATAGCTGATTCACTTCATTGTACAGCAGAAACTAACAAAACATTGTAAATCAATTTTACTCGAATAAAAAAAAACAACAACGAAAAAACACTAGTTGCTGGATAAATACTTCCCTTTATAGTGGAAAGCTTCACATAAAACAAGTAATTGATATTATATAGGTTCTTATGGTAAAATGACATAGGATATTAAAAAAGTGGGGGTAAATTATGCAAATAAGGATATAATAATGACAATAATGGATTCCATTATAATCATTATAATATCTAAAACGTGTATATTCTTTTTAACTTTCTAATGATGTATAATACATATACCAAAGACCATGAGAACATTATTACGTATTTTAAATGTTTTCCACTAATATTTGAATCCTTGTTATGAACTTTATGTTTGAATAATGGTATCTCTAAACTGAGGTTATAGATACTGAGGCTGAGAGAGTTTAGGCAACTTGCTTAAAATAGGTGATATTGCTATTATGAGGCATATGACTTAAGACTTGATTATGTGCCTTGGATGATTCCAAAGCCACTGCTCTTTAGCAAAGTTGTCTTCCAGTCCCTATTTTGTGAAATGTACATAGTCTATCAGATTTAATCACCATAGAAACTATGTAACAGATAGTACTCTCTACGTTTTACAAATAAGGAACCCAACCTTCAGTATGTTTAAGTAATGTTCCTAATACACTTACTGTCTGACAGAATGGGGGTTCAAGTCCAGATCTTTTTTATTCTCTTTTAACACACTTCCCTATTTCTCTCCATACTGCCAAGCTTGCCTACCTGCCTGCATTTGTAAATAAATAAATATTCATTGTATAATGTTTCCATCTGAGGTCCAGCCATGAGAAAGAGTAAGTCAGATGAAAGGAGGGTTCTGGGAGAAAGAATATGCAGAGACAAAGGAACACTTAGTGTATTTGGAAACTGAAATTGCTGTGAGGAGGCTGGATCTCAAGAAGTGATTTCAATCCTGGTTGCACAGCAGAATCACCAGGGAAGAGTTTTTTGATAACTACTGATGAGTGACTTCATCCCAGACCAACTAAATCATCATTTTTGTGCATAGGAGGGGAGACATGTATCTATTTATTATATTTTTCAAACATTTCCAGGTGATTTTAAGGTGTAGCCAGGTTTGAGAACACTGAATTAGAGATTAGGTCTTGATTTCATCAAGACCTGAAAGCCATGTAAATAAGTTGGATTTAATCTAAAAGGCAGTTGGAGCCACTGAGAAGTTTTAAGCAGAGAAGTAACAAAATCCCATTCACATCTGAGGCTGCCATATGGAGAACTCACTGATCAACAGAATGGCACCATTAAGAAGCCAGTTGCAAAGATGATGGTGGTAATATATATACTAGAGATGGAAGAAAAATAAAAATATATGAGAATGTTAGGTGTTAGGAGTGTAAAGACTTGGGAAATGATTCTTTGTAAAAGGTGCAACAGAAAGAGGACTCAAGAATAATTTACCCCCCCCTTTTTTTTTTTTTTGCGGTACGTGGGCCTCTCACTGCTGTGGCCTCTCCCGTTGCGGAGCACAGGCTCCGGACGCGCAGGCTCAGCGGCCATGGCTCACGGGCCCAGCCGCTCTGCGGCATGCGGGATCCTCCCGGACCGGGGCACGAACCCATGTCCCCTGCATCGGCACGCGGACTTGCAACCACTGCGCCACCAGGGAAGCCCTCCCCACATTTTTGTCTTGTTTTTGTCATTCATTAAGTCACCATGGATAACGGAGGAGGTTTGAATAGAAACTGGTTCCGTTTTCAGCATTTTGGTTAGGAGTACTTGTGGGATATTCAGGTAGAAATATTTGAGAGGCACCAAGCACACAAGACTGAAGCCCAGGAGAGCAATCTGGCCTGGGTCTATGGAGTTAAAGTCCTTTGCAATAGGTGGTGATTGAAGCAATGTGTTTTCTGTTGCTGCTGGCAGTACTGGTGGTTGGTTGGGTGGTTGATTGGTTTTAAGAATTTGCTTTTGGAATGAATATATGTATATGTATAACCGAATCACTTTGCTGTACACCTGTAGAAGGGTTTATTCTGCTTCCTGCCACAGAACCAATGTTCGCTTTCTATACTGTGGATATCATGAGACATTTTGCAAAAGAATACCATAAACTGGGTTCTATGCCTGTGGCCTAGGGTTTAGCAGATAACCATTTCTGCTGGTATTTTCTAAAGTGCTCTGGGAAATGCTTGAACAATATTTGAGTAGTTGTGATTATGTGAGCAATTAATACTACTTTGACAAAAATTTAGTGAAGTGGAAGTAAAACATTTTGAATATTTTGAAGAGACCTTAATCACACAGAATACCCTCATTTTACATATAGGCAAATTGAGTCTAATGGGGGGAAGTAACGTGCCTGAGGGTGCAGAGCTGGGATCAAAGCAGGATCTGTCTGGATGCAATGTTTTCCGTTACAAAGTTCCTAAATTGGAAAAAGTGGGTCCAATGTCCTAGCACAAATGAAGGTAAAGAACAGTATACAAATGGGATTTATCTGGTCTCAACTGGGCCAGATGATGAGCTAGGGAACACAATAAATTATTGCTATTTTAGTTAAACTATGTAGGATGCCGCTTCCACTGAGAAGAGCTTTTCCTCTCATCATACAAATGTGGAGAAAAGAAGACCTCACACACAATTACACTGGTGCTTGATGATGTCTAATATGAATTTGGAAATGGAAAAATTAGATTAAATCAATAAGTGAGGCTTCGTCACCTACTGGGTGGGACAAAGAAAGTCAGGAGGTAGAAGAAAGAAAGTCAGTGGGTGGGACTAGCTGTCCATTTCATACTGAAACACTGGACCTTTTAAACCAGTGGACCTCTTGAATTTCCTGAGAGAGGAAATAGTGCTAAAAAGGGAAGACAGCCCTTCAGATGGAAAGAAAACATATGATTCCAGCACATTTGTTTAGTCTTTCTGCAACTCAGATAAAGCAAAAAGCTCATTAATTTAGAATTGGTGATAATTTGTACAGGGCCTATTCTGAAGTTTACCTTTGCTTTATCTGGCTAAAAGGATTTGGAAAGCAAATTAACAGTGTAAACAGGATGGCGGGCAGCAATATTTAACCTCTTTAAGAGAGCAAACTTTCTTCCAATATCTTTAAAACATAATTTATACATACAGATATGACATGCTAGTTACAGATTATTTTTATCTATTGAGTATAGCAGGACCCCGATGATTTCTACCTAGGACACTTAGCTTAGTTTGACCCAATGCTCTTCTTCTGTGTAAAAGTTGGCCCTCTTTAATTTTGTGTTTCTGAAAGAAGTCAATTTGCACTGATTTTATAATTATCAAACTTTTAAAATATTGGACAGGCCTAACTGGACAGGCCTTGAGTGTCACAATTAGTTCCACTTAATAACCTCTAACTTTGCTTCTATCAAGCAAGAAACACAGTGCTTTAAGCAGCATGTGTTATAGAACAAAGAGTAGATATGGAAACCAGAGGTCTTGGGTTCAAGTCCATGTTCATGTGTTTATTTGTGTTATGTTACTTTGCACACATTTTAGATTAGATGAGGATTAATCTCATTTCTAGAACCACCTTAAATGGGGATTAAAGATAGCTCTGCTGTAGTATTCATAGGGTTGAATCAAAGATGAATCCTGGGGCTTCCCTGGTGGCGCAGTGGTTGAGAGTCCGCCTGCCGATGCGGGTACCACCAAAAAAAAAAAAAAAAAAAAAAAAAGATGAATTCTGCTAATAGATATGAAAATTCATGATGAGGCAGTATTAGAATGCAAAACAATTCCATTATTACTTTTAGCCTTACTAAAGACTGAAAACTGAAGCAAAAAAAAAAAAAAAAGACCATCTTTTATAAACCAACTCATTATTTTTTCCAGAAATGCCACTGTTTGGCAGCTCACTGCTAACATCCTAGCTAGAACTGCACATTTCTGGTGTAGTTAGCTACATTAAGTTATTACTAATCACTGCAAGCTCCATTAAGAATTCCTTGATTTAAGGAGTCCTGGTACCTTTACCTTCCTCCTGCTCTATTACCTCAGCTCTTCTTCTGTGTAAAAGTTGGCCCTCTTTAATTTTGTATGCGCACTTTGACATATTTCTTTACTAGCACCCTAAGGTGCCTTTGCAAATCTCCCCTTACCCTTCTGTATCCACACCAAGACCATGGACTGCTTTACTTCTGCCCTATGTTTTATTCATCTCTGTGCCCAAAGGGCTTGGCATAGTAGGTACTCAACACAGGCTTAATAAACAAATAATTGAATAAATGAGAAAGATGAGGACATGTAGAAAATGAGTGGGAGAGAACATTTTGTACTGGGCACAGGAGCATGGTTCTAACAACTCCTCAAGCCCCATCTGAAGAAAAATGCCCCATTCACAGTTTCTGCCACAGAGAAAGCTGTCTTTTCTACCATGTAAACCCTTGACCACAATTTACTAGATTTATGGTGGGTACCAGACCCAAGGGTAGACACATCCATAGGTTAGCTGGACAGCAAGGATGTGCCATGGCATCTCATCTTGCCTGGTTGTAGAAGAAAGGACAGGAAGTGGCTACTCAATCCAAAGCTGGCTGAATCAGATATAATTACCGCCAACATCCAACTCCACCTTTTTTTTCCTTGGTAACACAACCTGATGTTTGTACAGGTATCAATCATCTAGGAAAGCTGACTATATCTCCTGCTCAGAAGTAAAACCTAAACCAATCATAGTAATCTCATTCTCTTTGCCAGCATTTCATTTAGGCATGGCATGTGTCATAATTCCAGTAAATGAAATGTGAAGTCGATGTGGGAAAGTCTCCTGATGAACTTCTGGGAAAAGTTTCTTCATTCTTAAAAAGCAAAACTTAGTGTCTTCTTATACAGGATGTAGCCATGTTTGGTTGAGATGCTTAGATTGGCTAGATCACGAGGGGGAGGTAGCCTTAGAACACACCCAGCATGCCAAGAACAACAAAGCAGACTGAAGCAAAGAATCCAGATCCTTAGGTCTTTAAAGAGATACTGAATTAAAGGACTCAGGAGAAGCCCTTCTGCAGGACTTCATATGATTAGATGGTAAAATTACCTTGTTGTTTAAGTCAATTGAATCAGGGTTTTCTGTTATTTGTCACCAAAGACACAGTAACAAATACAACCATCAATCCATACACAGACCAATTTTCTATGTAGCTGCCTAGTGCAAATCATGAACTGACCTTTTCAGATTCTTTGTTTTTTTTTTTCTTCAGAAATTAGAACTTGGAATTACTGAAAGAAGAAAAATTTAAGTTAGGAGCTAAATCCCTGAGATTACTAATTAGAGAAAGAGTTTGGAGCTGCCTTAATGAGTCATGGACAATTTCAACCCTTAAGGAAGTAATAATTGTATGCAAGCAAAGGTAGCCAGCTGGTGGAAAGAGAACAATAGCCCAAAAGGTCAGAAAGGCATCAAAGACTGACGCTGAGCTCCCTGAAGGCAAGAGAGTGATGGAGGGAGTATTAAGCCCTATAAAATACCTTGATTTTTAATGACATTTTCCCCCCATTTCCTGTACACATGAATTGCTTACCTGGAGTTAAACTGGGTCTAATTTGGCTCTTTATAATCAAAAGAACTGAACATATCTACTGAACGAAGAGAAGTAAAATGATCTCATGACTGATTCTGAATTTTTTCATTTATAGGAATTAATGAAACCAAACAAAAAACCCACCTACCTGACATCCCTCTTTTCCCTACTGCATTTCTAACTAGAATTTACCCAGTTTCTGCTTAATATCCCAAGACGTGGAGTGAACTCTCTCCTTTCAAGGACACATTCTACCATTATTGAATGGTACTGACTTATAAAATGCTCCCTCTGAGGTAGAAATTAAATTGATTTCCTGAATCCCTGGGATCATCTCCAAACATATAGATCAGTAGTTATCAACTAGGACTAATCTCCTTTCCATTCCCACCCCCCCCCCCCCCGCCAGGGGACAATTGATAAAGTTTAGAGACATTTTTAGCTGTCACGACTGAGGGGTTGCTACTGGCATCTGCTGGGTGGAGGCAAGGGATGCTGGTAAATGTCCTGCGAGGGACAGAGCAGCCTCTCAAAATAAACAGTTATCCAGCCCCTAATGTCAACAGTGCCAAAGCAGGGAAGCCCTGACCTAACCGGGGTCTTAGACATAGTGAATAAATCCCTCTTTTGGAGGAGGAGACAAAAAAAATACTGTGGTTTTGGAGCATTTCCATTAAGCCCTTCACATTTTCTATTAGTACCACAGCACAGGTATTAATTAAATGGTCCTATATAATAGCTGGTCCCCAGGTCCTAAAATACAGTTGACCCTGGAACAACATGGATTTGAATTGTGTAGGTCTACACATATAACAAAAATGTACGACAGTACTACACGATCAGCGGTTGGTTGAATCCACAGATGCAGAACTGTGGATAGGGAAGGCCAACTGTAAATTTATATGCGGATTTTCAGCTGTGCAGAGGGTTGGTGCCCGTATTCCCCGAGTTGTTCAAGCATTAACTGTAGTTGAAAGTGAAACAGCCCTTATTTGGAGATCCATGGAGCAAACACTACTGAGGAAGAAGTACATCAGATACTTAGAGGTGCGCAGTTAATGGCTTTCCATGCTTTGGAGCTAAGGCATCTGCGATGCATAGGGAGCTCTCCCAATGTGAATACATGCTGTGGCCTATGAGTAGATGCTTCATGACTCTACTTTGGAAATGCCTGAGTCATATCCTTGGCTTTGTTCCTGCAGTGGACAGCTGTTGTTTTTGTCTCCCTTCTCCCTTCTTTTGGGAATAGCACTCGATTTTCCTTTGGGAACATACTTCTCCCTATAGAGGTATTTCCTAAAATGTCTTAAAGGAACCATCAGTCAGAGGCTCATACTTTCTTGTCATGTGTTGGCAAGTGTATCAAGCTAGGCCAACCAGTCTTCATCTCCTTGGGATTTAAATCTTGAGTGAAGTAATACGAGACTGGGAAACATTGGAAGCTGATTTATAATGAATTGGGATGGTGTCCTAAAGAGAATGCCTACCATTCCTTCTACATAGATTCCCAACTGTTTTTTGTTTCTGATCCAATTGTCCAACTAACCTCTCAATTTTACAAGTTGCCCCCACATATTTTACCACCACCCCAGGACTCGCTTTAGTTTCTTAAACTTAATAATCCTCCATTTTTATAACCACAGAAGTAGGTACTAGGAAGGGAGTCAATACATTTGGATTCTCAGGCTATGGCTGCTCTTCATTGACTATTATGGTCATGGGAAGGGTACTTTTCCTCTCTGAGTCTGTCTCCTCACCCATAAAATAGAAATAACAGACTAGGTCATTCCTAAAGGGCCTCCTAGCTCTAAGGTCCTAAATTGCTAGTAAGTATTGGACCTTCTTTGACTAAGAAAGGCAAACGAAACCTCTAACACAGCCAGGAGGTGGCGCTCCAGTACCACGATGATACAACCACTAACAGTGTCTAAGTAGTGCTGCCCGTGTTGGGGATAAGGGCTTCCAAGAATCCTGCAAGGTCACTTCCACAGTCTGGTTGATTTGGGCACGTTTTCCTCCTCTATTGCTAAACACAACTCTGTGTGCGGCTAATGTGAGAAGTCTTTGCTTGATCTCTATTGGGATGGATAAATGTTCCTCCTCAAATATTTCCCTATTGGACAGTGGAAATATTTCTCAATATTTGGTAAGTTACAATGATGGTTGGTAGAGATGGGTGGTAGAATTATGTATGTATCAGGTACATCAGTGAGACAAGCAGCTCCGAACGCCATGGGGGATAAAACAAATATGGACCTTGCCTTCTGGTACCAGCTCTGCCATGTATCTGCTGTGTAACATTCGGAAAATGATATTGTATTTTCCTTCAGTTACCTCCTCTGTAAGCAGTTACATTGGATGAGATCAGTGGTTCCCAAATTTATACTTTGTCAGAGAAAAACAGTGGAAAAAAATCTTTCCTTAAATAAAGTCATACATGAAATCCTCATACATAAATACTTCTCAAAACTTTTTACATTACAAGTGGCAGAAATGGAATTCAAACAAGCTTGAAAGTAAAACAGGAGAAAAAAAAAGTAAAACATGTCAGATATGGCTGAGTCAGGGATCAAAAGCTGTCATCAGAGATCCATCACTCCACCTCTCATGTACCTGTAACTACTTGGCTTCATTCTCAGCCAGACCTTCAACGTGTGGTAGCAAGATGGTTCTAGAAGAGAGAGGGAGGGAGAACAGTTCTGCCCCCCACCCCTACTCCCTATCTGTTTCATTTTGAGAGATTCCAATGAAATGGCATATCTCTGTTGTTAAAGAGACAAGACTGCATGCTTGCCAGTTCTATTAAAATAACACGGAGTGAGAAAGGGAATATTCCACATGGGAGACAACAAGAATCAAGGAAGGGTGGAAGGAGAGCTATTCAGTACTCAGAATGTATATAAAACTGGGATTTCTCTGACTGGGGGAGACAAAAGAACTATCTTTCCACCAGGTTATGGTGGAAGAGAAACTAAAAACCATAGGACTAGGGGTCTATAAAATTTCTTGAGACTCTGAGGGTCCAGACCTCTAAATTGAGAAAAAGGTAACACAGTTCTTTCCTCACTCTCTGTTGTGTTAAACCTGAAGTTTCCCCATTTTCTATGAGCTAGCTATTTATTTAGAAAACAAACTGATAACTTGCCATCTTTGCTTTTCTCCTTCTTCAGAATGATTTTAACCTTGTTTATAGCATGAACTTTCTTTGTACATGGGCGAAAACCCAGAGATGATTCTATTATTTAAATGATGCAATTGAGGAACATATAATTAAATAAGCCAGTTACCAAAGGATTGGTATAAAATATTATATGTGTAAGAGCCCAGTGAAATCACCTTGTCCAGCTCAATCATTTTCCATTGGAGGAGACTGAGATCCAGAAAGGAAAACCTGTCCTCTCAACGCCATGCAATAATTTAGTCCCCAAACAGGAATTAGAAGCCCAGACTTCTGTTTCCAGACCCATTATTCCCTCTAATCGGTGCTTTGATGTGTGTTGTACATAGTGATATCTTTTTCCTAACACAGCTCTGATCATGTCACTTCTGTCCTTAATTATGTACATCATTCCCATCTTTATGGAACGGTACAAACACTTAGCATGACATTCAAGACCCTTTTTGATGCGAGCCCTTGCTTACTTGTAGCTTTATTTCTACCACTCCTTTATGAGCTAGCACAACCGGCTTTTCCTGCCATCTCTCATACATTGTGGTATTTCTGGCTTCTGGTCTTTGCTCAGACAATCCCTCTGTCTAGAGTACTACGCCTCTCCTTCTTTCTCATCTCGTAAACCTCTCCCCCTTCTCCTTCTCTAAGGCTCAGTTCATCTGTTACTCCCTTTGAAGCATCCTGTGACACATTCTCTTTCTGTAAACTAGTTGCGATATCACTCTGTTTCCCTCATGGCATCTCATGATTATTTCTATGGTTGCTCTTACTAAGTTGAATAGAATTTTCAGTTTATTGAGTTAGCACTGCCCATGTCATTTTGAATAAATGAATCATTTGATGTTAGGCTTTGTGAGAGACAAATCTGGGTACAAAAATGCTTTCCCAGGACCTCTGAAAATACACTAGAACAGGCTAATGATTCTCTTTCTTGAAAGCCTGAGAAAAACTCCAGAATCCTCTACAATGTGATGTAGCCACTACCATTTGATTGAAGTTGGTAACCAAATGGAAACTTACCATCTCCATATTTATCTAAAACAAAAGGCTTTAAAAAGGTATATTTCTTCTAAGATATCACATTCATTTGATACTGAAGTCACTGAAGATCTTGAGGCTACATCTTGGATCAATAAAAAAGAACACTGTGATTTGATAGTAATGTCTGTCAAAGCAGCAGAAGGTATAATAGTGACATAAATTAGGTCCATTTGCTGACTCCACCTCAATTCAATTAAAAGATTCTCAGTCTTTTAATCCCTGTTCCACGTTTGAGGTTTAACTTTCACTGTTTGACACACCTTAAACACATCATAGTGGTGGCTCACTATTGACCATCCTTCCACAGGTAAAGCAAGCTGCAATTTACATGCACTCCCTACGTCTAACTATCATGGCACTCATTTCTCTCTTTCTGCAGAAAGTGAAATGAGCCCTCCTGCAACCTAAACCTTCCGTTTATCTGGCTCTCTCTACTAAGCATCATAGTGATTTGGGTTCTCTCCTACCCGAAATGTATATGATACTCAAGGACAAAGGAAGCAACTTTTCCATCTTTGCATCCAACTTCCTCCTCATGTAAGATAAGTTCAAACTATTTTACTTGTTCCTGTCTTTGCACCAGTACCTTACAAATATGATCTCATTTCATCTTTATTGCAATTTTATAAAATAAGTATGATCATCCTCACTTTCAGGAAAATGATGTTGGGATCAGATAAAATAACTGATTTACTCAAAATCAAACTGTTTATACATCCCAGAGTCGGAGTTTGAGCCAAGCCATTCTAAATACAAAATGTATTTATTTTAATTTTGTTAATAAGTATTTTCCAAATGACTAAGTGGACAAATGGATGAATGTCCAGACCTGTTTGAAATATTTTCCACCTTCGGCACAATTTATGTATTTGCCCAGAAATTTACATATTGTTCTACCTTTGTGCCCATGTCAAAGAGATGACAGATTATAATCCCACTTGGAATTTTAAAATAGGTTTAATTAGGTTTCTGTAACTAGAGACTAAAGGGGTCCTGATCAATACATGTAAAAGAAGCGAATATATGGTACAGTTAGCTAAAAGTGGCAAGTCAGGTTAATAAAGAAAAACTCCTGGAAAAGTGCCAATGCTGAATGTCAGCTAAGTATCTGGAACCTCAAGTCATAAGGCATGTGCACTCTTCACAGTGACATAGATTAAATCCCAAAGAAATATTTGAAAATACTTCATCCAGCATTTCCCACAGAATTCTATAGGACTTTGTTCCTATAGGATGCTTTTAAGTGGTTCCATGGAAAAAATGAGTTTCACTGCTAAAGGATTTATCAGGGATTTTGATTGTTAATATGTTATCATGAATCATATAGTGTTATGTTTGTTATTATATCTACCAAACTCATTTTACCACAGATTCTGTACTTAAGCATCTTGAAAAGTGATGTCCTGAGGGGTGTGCTCTGTGGAGTTCTGGCATAGTTTGAGTTCCTCATTTTAAAAGTGGGGGATCAGGGCTTCCCGGGTGGCGCAGTGGTTCAGAGTCCGCCTGCTGATGCAGGGGACGCGGGTTCGAGCCCCGGTCCAGGAGGATCCCAC
Organism: Physeter macrocephalus; assembly: GCF_002837175.3. Taxonomy (NCBI): domain Eukaryota; kingdom Metazoa; phylum Chordata; class Mammalia; order Artiodactyla; family Physeteridae; genus Physeter; species Physeter macrocephalus. The sequence goes on along the minus strand of NC_041222.1, from coordinate 10,063,984 downwards.
ATGCCGCGGAGCGGCTGGGCCCGTGGGCCACCCCGGCGCCTGTGCTCCGCAACGGGAGAGGCCACAGCGGTGAGGGGCCCGCGTACCACAAAAAAAAAAAAAAAAAAAAAGTGGGGGATCAGAGGCCCAGAGAATTTGAGTCACTTGCTTGAGGTATAGGAGCAGAACTTGAGGGCTGTCTCTGAGTTTCTAGCCCAAAGTTTTATTATTCTCCATCTGGCTGAAGTGTGGTCACTGTTAAATCAAGTAAACAAGGAGGTCATTACATAGACTGAATCGGCTCTAATGCTGTGACAGTCTATGTAAGCAAAGCAAAATCTAAGCCTGTAAATGCCTTAAGTTTATGAAATAAAATGCTAAGGCCTTCATTTACAAATAGCCAACTAGGTTCTAAGCTATAGTCAATCAATAATTCCTTTACTTCACTTCTGCCTTTTCTCTATAAATGTCTCTCCCCAGCTCCTGTGGGTGGAGCATTCCTAACTACTTCTGATTTGGAGCTGCCCAATTTGACTTGCCTTTTGCTCCAATAACTCTGAAAATTTTAATGTGCATCAGTTTATCTTTTAACAGTCCTAGTGATGGAAGAAGGAACCAAAAGAGACTCCGAAGAGCCCCCAGGAGCAATGAGCAACAAGGCGTAGGTACCTGCTGAGCTCCTTGAACTCACTGCTTCCTTGACGCCTCTGGAGGTGGTGGGTAAGTTCCTCTCAGATCCTGGATCCTAGCTCTACAGCTTATCATCATAAACTTTTAGACTTTATTTGTGCTTTTATTATTTTTTTTCTGGACAGAGTCCAGAGACCACTGAAGTTGCACTGGGTCCAACTTAAAAACCAGACCAGGCCTGGGGTCGGAGTGGTTCCAACTTAGAAACCTGACTGGGTCTGGGGTTAGACTGGGTCAAACTTAGAAACTGGACCAGATCCGAATTAAATTCGACTGGGTCCAGTGTGAAGGTTCAGGTGAATAAAATTTTGTTTTAAGGCTAACCTTAAATGGGTTAATGGGTTATCCTTAAATGGGTTATCCTTACCAAAGATACTCAAATTACAGTGGCCACAGAGAAGAACTTTTAATAGTCTTAGATAAACTTATCCATTTACAAGGTGCCCTAGAGAAAAAGGTGTCTCAGCTAGGCACTCACTATAAGGGGTAGGGAAGAAATATGTTGCTTCCTCTACAGTTTCTGGTGACCAGGATGACATCCACTGGGATACCCCACTTGCCCTGGAGCCTGCAGACGGCATCCTGGAAAACTTGGCAGAAGCTGGAAAAGAATTCTTACCAAAGCCATGCCTGGTTGAGAGAGGAGGGGAGAATTTTGGCAGGGAAAAAAGAGAAAAGAAGAAAAAGAAGAACGAAAACAAAAAACAAACAAAATAAAAACAAAACCAAAATACATTAGTTATATATCCTTTTTTTTTCAAGGACAGCTACTGCCTTCTTGTTTTTCTCATTTTGTGTCCTGAGAACTTGACCTGGCAACTGTCATGGTGTTGGCCCCCAAAGTATTGCCAAACAGAAATACGGGTTGTACCTCACTTGTGGCTAAATATGGCTGGATTGTATGGTGTGGTTTGGTATGTCTTTATGGTGTGTCTACTTAAAACTATTTTCCAAAATATTTTTGGTAACTTAAAACTCTAAAGTTATACTGAGATAAGTTAAATAATGAGTATTCATTGAATATCTAGATTACTTCCAAATAAGATAAAAAACAGACATTAATTAGTGAAAATAGTTTTATCCACTTTAGGTTTCCTTTTACCTAGAAACTTAAGATATTTGGATCTATTAGTAAAAATGTTTTGTGCCACATTGAAAAATTTACTATGAGGAAGAATATACTTCTAGAAATCGTGAAATATATTTATAATTTGCCAATCCACAGAATGCTAGTGTAGCAGACAGTCCACAATTGCTTGCTTCTTAGTTTTCACTAGGAGTAAAGGATTCTAATGGTTAAGAATTCTAATCAATATATGTAAATTAATTAAAGTGATTTAGAAATAATAAGGGTGAAAGGAAACAACCATGTATGAAAAGTAGGTGGGGAAACTAGAATGACCAGCTGCTCCAGAATGAGAGAGAGAGAAAAAACACAGGACAAAACCTGAATGGAGAAAAAAAGCTGTAGAAGATTTGTGAAAAAAGAGGGTTGTTGTTTTTTTTTGGTTTGTTTGTTTGTTTGTTTGTGGGCTCAAGCTGACTAAAATTAGAATGGATTTATTTAAGTTTTTGAAGAATGAGTTTTACTATCAAAAGTACACTGGTGCAAAAATCAGAATCTGATTTTTTCTCTGTTAAAATGACAACGTACCTTTGGACTATTGGTCTTCTCTTGATAAGAGATTATGAAAGGTTTTTTTGTTTGTTTTTGTTTTTGTATTTACCTTTTGGGTAATCTACCCAGAAAGCAAAGATTTTGTGTCTTATCAAAATAATGCATTGTGCTTCATGCTGTCATTATCAGGTGTTTGATTACTTAAGAAAGCCCAGTCTTCTCAATATTAGAAGAGGTAAGTTTTATTCACAGTTGTGTAACCTTCTGTTATTTGCCTTTAACATCTTCTGTTGTCATAGTTAAATAGATAGTTAAATATCATTTCATAAGTATCTGAGATGTTACTTAGTCAAACGTTCAAACCTTCTGACATTTGACAACTTCCCCAAATCAAATTCTAAATGGAGATCTTTTTCCCTTTTTTTTTTTTTTTTTTTTTTTGGTACGCGAGCCTCTCACTGTTGTGGCCTCTCCTGTTGCGGAGCACAGGCTCCGGACGCGCAGGCTCAGCGGCCATGGCTCACGGGCCTAGCCACTCCACGGCATGTGGGATCTTCCCGGACCGGGGCATGAACCCGTGTCCCCTGCATAGGCAGGTGGACTCTCAACCACTGCGCCACCAGGGAAGCCCGATTTTTTTTTTTTAACCTCAAAAGAACTTTGAGATTTCCCAGAGAGCTCCTGGAAAATCTCAAAGGTTTTGTCTCTCACCTTATAAAAGAGAGATGTTAAAATAATTAGGTTTATTTGGAACATTAAATTACATGGGAAGCACTGTTAAATAAGAAGTGATGATTAACTTTCTTGGGTTATATGTGCATAGATGTATGTTACTAATATAGGTATTCCAGAAATTGTTTCAAGTTTCTAGAAATCTGTCAATACTCTCATTGTCCTATTATTATCTTAAATTATCATATGTCATGAAAATAAGTACATTTTCTTATCAAAAGAGCTCTCATCAGATCTTTAACCATAACCATTTTTAAAAGTCTTTTATTTTATTTATTTATTTATCGCCACAGCCTGCGGGATCTTAGTTCCCCAACCAGGGATTGAAACTGTGCCCCCTGCATTGGAAGCTCAGATTCTTAACCAGTGGACTGCCAGGGAAGTCCCTGAAAGTCTTTTTGTCATTTATAGACAGTTATCGTTTTACTCTGATACTTTTGCAAAGGTGCTTCATCTTCACAGAGATTCATGGAAAGGACTCTGACAGGTACTCTAGAATATAGGTTTCTGACAATTTTAAGATCATAAAACTGAACTGCCTAGTAATTTCCAGAAATAATGAAAAAACTGGATTCAAGCAGAACAAGAATTAAAAATATGGGATTGAATAAATTTATGAGAACGATTATCATTTTTTTTCACAACCTTTTCTTGAAACATTTCTGGTTCCTTAATGTTTTATTTTTCCAGATTTAAGGAAAGCTTTTTCTCTTAAGCTATCTATGACTTACAATAATTTTGTAAAGTATATCTCTATAAATAGAATTGAAACATTTACCTTTCTCCCTACCTGATCCTTCTAGAATTCAGAAACTTGTTGCGTAGTCTTATTTTCATGGCAATAGAGTTATTCACATAAGTTCAATAAGAATCTGTTCTCCTTATAACAGGACACAATTGGAAACATGGTTATATTACCAAGGCTTTGACTGGAATGTCACATTTGAGAATATGCATAAAATCATATATGACCAGACAGTCTTAAGGAGCTAAGACTGACTTTATAAAGCCAATAGAAGCCCCTTGGCAAAACTGGCCTGGTGTCTTGCTTACATGGTTCTCAGTAGCTTTACCAGGTGAATAAGGAAGGTCACTTCCTGGCATGCCCGGGAACCTCAGGATATCCTGGGAAACTCAAGAAGAGAGAAATTTACCCAAATATATAGGTATTCCAGGCAAATTCTGATGGTGGTTCTTGTCGTGGCTTCTTAGCCTGCAGTGACTTTTAAAATCTATTAATTTAAAATTCCTTATGAAAAATTCCAGCAAAGCAGATTTTAAAAGGACCTGTATGATTAATCACTATTCTTGCTTCACTTATGTAAAAAATCAGGCCAAGTTTAATGGCCCTAGACTTATTTTGCAAACAAATTAGTCTTACTGTGATTATTTTTTATAGAAATGAGAGTGACTGTTTTAGCAGAAAATTATAACACAACCTTATGGATATTAGATTATAGTCGTGTTCATTGCCTTTGAGGCTTTGTTACATATCTGTAAACCAAACTGAATCCTGAAATCTTCTAGTTTCCTCAAACATCTAGCTACAACTCTCCAAACTAATGTTTCCAATCTCCCCGAAATTCTCCGATATGGAATCACTAAGAGTGATGGCTGCCTTTGATCTCCTTGGAAGGGATTGTACCAAGTCCTCCTCAATACCCAGATGGAAGCCAAACTTCAGAGATTTTATACTTGGGTACACATCCCCCAATTAAAAAGGGCTCCTCTAGACTCTTAGAACAGCCCACTGGAGATCTAAAATTCAGATTGACTAAGGAGGTTCTTTCCCCAAAGTAGACAGCATCTTGTGGTGGACAGCTCTCCTCAGATCATGGGTCGAGATCTTCATCTCCAATATGAAAACTTTATTCCCTTTGCCTCTTTGCTACTTGCTTTTTCTCTCTGTTAATGCACAAGAAGACAATGCTCCTTAACTATGGCAAATATTGTTGAATCTGCTGCTGAGGCCACTGCTGTACAACAAAAGTCCCTAACTTTTCTGACTGAGGTGGTTTTAGATAATAGAATTGCTTTAGTTTACTTATTGGCTGAACAAGGAAGAGTATGAGGCATAGCAAATACTTTCTGCTGTAACTGGATCAGCACTTGTGGTATTGTAGCAAATACAAGAAATTAACAACCTACTCAGGTAAAACAGGTTGATGTGACTTCAGGTACATTCTTTATTTATTTGGTACCAACTGATTTGGTTACTGGGGGCCCTGGCTAAACAGTATACTTCAGTCTTGAGGTATTACCCTGCTAATAGTTACCAAATTTTTGGTCAATCTCTCATGTATAAGAGGATGACCGAAAGGATAGAATGGTTAAATTAATTAAACAAGGAGGCCGTTAGATTGATGTGGCTTAACGCCTAGGTGACGTATGTAAGCAAACCAAAATCTAAACATGTAAATGCCTCAAGGTTAAGAAATCAAAACACTGAGGACAGCCAATCACAAACAGCCAACTAGGTTCTAGCTTAGAGTCAATTGATAATTGCCTTACTTTGCTTCTGCCTTTTCTCTATAAAAGTGTTCCTAACCATTTCTGGTTTGATTTGAATTGATTTTTGCTCAGATAAACTCTTAAAAATTGTGATATAACTCAGTTTATCTTTTAACAACACATATCACAGGAGTATGATTTTTCCTGCTACTTTAAGTTCCTTGAATCCTCTCTTTATTCATTCTTTTTACACCCAATCCATTCTGTAAGACTCCACAACTGTGGAACAGCAGAAAGATAGCCTCATGTCAAGTTGACACATATCAGGCATTGGCAAGCATCCTGTCAGAACCTCAGTAACAGGTTTCCCCATGGTGGGAAATGTCATCGTGTTATTATTAAGAAATACCTGAGGGCTTCCCTGGTGGTGCAGTGGTTGAGAATCTGCCTGCTAATGCAGGAGACAGGGGTTCCAGCCCTGGTCTGGGAAGATCCCACATGCCGCGGAGCAACTAGGCCCGTGAGCCACAACTACTGAGCCTGCGCGTCTGGAGCCTGTGCTCCGCAACAAGAGAGGCCGCGATAGCGAGAAGCCCGCGCACCACGATGAAGAGTGGCCCCCGCTTGCCACAACTAGAGAAAGCCCTTGCACAGAAACGAAGACCCAACACAGCCAAAAAATAAATAAATAAATAAACAAGTGTGGGGTTAAAAAAAACACTGAAATTAGTGCTCTTTTATTACCAAAGGTCTTATAAGAAAGATTTCTCTCTGGAGCTCATTCTGATACTTCATAGATTATCATCTTCCACATATTTTTTGCAAAAACTTCCATTGTACTAAACCAACTTCCAAAACCTCCATCCTTTTCCTTGAAAACACAACTTTTGAGCACCTATGTGTGTTTTCCAGAGAACCTAAGTGCTTTGGACACATTCTCCTTGACAAACTTGGAGTTCTGGGCTTGTGTGAAAACATTCCACCCTTTCATGTTTTCCAGACAGTGTCTAATTGGAATGGAAACTGGCACAGAACTGGGTGTTCGGTGAAGGAGATGACATGTGGCCCTCTTAGAACTAAGGCGTGATGTCACTCACTAAGGTGAAGACTCTGTTGACTGATGCCTTTTTGACCAGGGTTTAGTGAGGTGTGGTGGGCAGAGCAATGGACTGGGAGTCAGGAGGCTCAGATTCCAGTCCTAGTGTAGCTGCTACCTTTCTGTTTGACCCTGTGTATTTCATTTTACACCAATTTGGTTGGATTCCTTATCCATACTATAAACCTTCCCCACCTGAGTCTTGTTTTCACTAAGCTAGATCTATCAACTTAGAAAGTCTTAGTATAGGGGCTAAGGGATATACAATTGGAAAGGAAATTGCAAGGGGATTGCAAAGTGTCAGCTTTCTATACAAACACTAGATGAACAACAAACAGAAAGTTCTGTAGAAGAAACAGAGGAGGAATCACTTAATTTTGCTTGGTTAGTTCATTCATTCAAGGGAAGAATTTATGCAGAAGAGTGAAATAACCTGATTAATATTTTATGAGATCTCTCTGGCTTCTGTGTAGACAATGGATCATAGAGGACATTAGAGGAAGCAGAAGGGGTACACAGGAGACTAATCAAATACAGCAGGGCTCCCCAACCCCCATGCCTCAGACCGGTGCCTGTTAGGAGCTGGGCCACACGGCAGGACGTGAGCAGCGGGAGAGAATGAAGCTTCATCTGCCGCTCCCCACCACTCCCCACCGCTCCCATCGCTCTCATCACTCCCCACTGTTCCCCATCGCTCCCCATCGCTCGCATAGCCGCCTGAACCATCCCCCCCACCCCCATCCGTGGAAAAATTGTCTTCCACAAAACCAGTCCCTGGTGCCAAAAATATTGGGGACCGCTGAAATACAGGCATACCTCATTTTATTGTGCTTCACTTTATTGAGCTTTGCAATAATAAATTAAGATACTGTGCTTTTTACAAATTGAAAATCTGTGGCAACCCTACACCAAACAATTCTACGAGTGCCATTTTTCCAACAGCATTTGCTCGCTTTATGTCTCTGTATCACATTTTTGGTAATGCTTGCAATATTTCAAACTTTTTCATTATTATCATATTTGTTATAGTTATCTGTGATCAATGATATTTGATGTTACTGCAAAGTAACATAATGTTTTGTTATTGCAAAAAGATTATGACTCCCTGAAGGCTTAGATGATGGTTCGCATTTTTTAGCAATAAGATATTTTTTAATCAAGGCATGTACGTTAATTTTTAGACATAATGCTATTGCACACTTAATAGACTATAGTACAATGTAAACATAACTTTTATATGCACTGGGAAACCAAAAAATTCATATGGCTCACTTATTACCCTGGTCTCAAACTGAACCCACAGTATCTCCAAGGTATGCCTATAGTTCAGATAAGAAATGTTACTGGATTGGGCTATGGCGATGGCATTAGAAATGCAGGCAATTTAGAGTAAATAATGAATGGGGAATTATTAAAACTTACCAACAGATTGATTGTGGCTAGTGAAAAAAAAGATGGAATGAAGAATGATTCAAGGATTTTTGGCTTTAACAATTGAGTTGGTTTTGTTCCCATTTACTAAAATGGCAGAGATTGGGAGTAGAATATGTTGGAAGTGAAATGCGAGTCAGTATTTTAGACATGTACATTTTGCAACTTCCAAGTACAGATATCAAAAAGAATATTGAGTATATGGATTTGACTCCCAAAGAGGTCTGGGCTAGAGATAAAATTCAGGAGTGATAAGCGTTTAGATGATACTTGATAAGCTTCAGAGACAGGTACAATTTGAACTGATTCTTGAAGGATGAGTAGGATTTTGCCAATGATTGAGAATATGGACAAGGGGTGTAAATGCAAAGGGGACTGAGTGAGAAAAGGCAGGGAGGTGAAGAGGCCAGGCCAAGGTCTACTAGGTTCTCTGGGCATGAGCTTAGACCACTGCAGAGCACTCTTTGTTATAGCAACACTACCTTCTCTCTAGAAACATCCACTAGCCATCCTAGGTCCCTGAACAGTTGGGTTCAAAGCCAATAAAGCATTACAGCTAAGTGGTGGGAATGTAAAATGGTGCAGCCACTATGGAAAACAGTATGGAGGTTCCTCAAAAAACTAAAAATAGAGTTGCCATATGATCCAGCAATCTCACTACTGGGAATATCTCCGGACAAAACTGTAATTCGAAAAGATACCTGCACCCCTATGTTCATAGCAGCACTATTTACAATAGCCAAGACATGGAGTGAGAAAAGGCAGGGAGGTGAAGAGGCCAGGCCAAGGTCTACTAGGTTCTCTGGGCATGAGCTTAGACCACTGCAGAGCACTCTTTGTTATAGCAACACTACCTTCTCTCTAGAAACATCCACTAGCCATCCTAGGTCCCTGAACAGTTGGGTTCAAAGCCAATAAAGCATTACAGCTAAGTGGTGGGAATGTAAAATGGTGCAGCCACTATGGAGAACAGTATGGAGGTTCCTCAAAAAACTAAAAATAGAGTTGCCATATGATCCAGCAATCTCACTACTGGGAATATCTCCGGACAAAACTGTAATTCGAAAAGATACCTGCACCCCTATGTTCATAGCAGCACTATTTACAATAGCCAAGACATGGAGGCAACCTAAATGTCCATCAAAAGATGAATGGATAAAGAAGATGTGGTATATGTATACAATGGAATACTACTCAGCCATAAAAATGAGTGAAATACTGCCATTTGCAGCAACATGGATGCAACTAGAGATTATCATACTAAGTGAAGTAAGTCAGAAAGAAAAAGAAAAATACCATATGATATCACTTGCATGTGGAATCTAAAATATGACACAAATGAACTTATCTATGAAACAGAAACAGACTCACAAACATAAAGAATAGACTTGCGGTTACCAAGGGGGAGCGGGTTAGAGGAGGGCTGGAATGGGAGTTTGGGATTATCAGATGCAAACTATTATATGTAGAATGGATAAACAACAAGGTCCTACAGTACAGCACAGGGAACTATATTCAATATCCTGTGATAAACCATAATGGAAAAGAATATGAAAATGAATATATGTATGTATAACTGAATCACTTTGCTGTACACCAGAAACTAGCACAACATTGTAAATTAACTATATTTCAATTAAAAACATAACTAAAGGATTATAGCTAAGGATAATGATAAAGCCTATAGTTTATTTCATTTTTCCTCAAACCAGAGAAAATTTCCCTAATTTTTAAAAATAACATTAAATTCATTAGTGTTTGTCTTTTCCCACGTCTGGCAACTTCATCCAGCGTAATTCAGTTCAGACTTCAGTGTCACTACCTGGGAGAGTAGGATAGATTAAAAGCAATTTAGAGATTACTTGTCACATTTAATTTGTCTTTGGTAAGGGATTTTGAGTTTCTTTCTGAACTTTTTTTGTTTCAAATCAGTTCCAAAAATAAGCCATGATGTCCTTCTTTTAGACTCTGCCCAGCAGAAAGTGTTCCTACAACACAAGCATTCAGGAACCCTCTGGCCCCATGTTACCTTAGGTTTTATTATCTCAGGATGTTCCCACAAGTCTCTTCCTCCATAAGCAGAGTTCTTGCTCTCTTTGCCCTCTATGTCTCTGTCTCTCACTCCTGAGTTCATAGGCTCTCATTCTCACTCCTGCTCTCATGCTTGCCCTAGTAAACTAGAAGACTCATAGGGTCTAGCTTGATATTTTCACTGTAGAGGTGATGCATCACTTTTCCATTGCTGCTGTAACAAGTTACTATAATCTTAGTGGCTTAAAACAACTCAAATTTATTATCTTACAGTCTACAGGTTGGAAGTTTGGTATGAGTCTCACAGGACTAAAATCAAGGTGTTGAAAGCCTGTGTCCCTTTCTGGATAGTCTAGGGGGGAATCAATTCAGTCTCATGTGGTTATAGCGCTTAGATCTCTGTCTCCTTGCTGGGGACTTCTCTTAGACCTCCACATCTCAGAAACTGCTACAGGGTGTCAAATCTTGCTCACACTGTATCTTTCTTGCCTACTCTTCTGCTTTCCTCCTTTATTCCTAAGGACTCATCTAGAATAATCTCCCCACCTCAAGATCTTTAACCTCAATCACATAAAGTCTCTTTTGCCATGTTACCTTGGAATGTATTCATAGGCTCTGGGAATTAGGGGCTGGACATCTTTGGGGGACATTATTCTGCCTATCACAGTTGAGAAAACTGAGGCTCAGAAGATCAGCATGCCTTGTCCATGATCAATAAATAAAGTTTAAATTTGAATCCAGGAGTGAGATTTCTAACTTCAAGTTCCTTCCACCATGAAAAAAAATGCATGCAGCTCAAGTATGAATTTTGCTCAATCCCAAGGGTAGAATGATGTTTTGGGATGAATACAATCTGTAAGATAAGGCACACATGGACTTAGAAGCTTATTCCTCCACGCACTAGCCACTTGACATTGAACAAGTCAGTTTACATCTCTGAGCCACAATTTTCTCACGTATAAAATGAAAAGGACAGGACCCATGTAGCAGGGATTTAGGGAGCATTTAATAAGCTGTTTCTTGAGCACTTAGCACAGGGTTTATATTAAAAAAAAATTCACTGAAAGGGCCAATTTGAGTTCCTATATTGCACAGATGAGAAAACATGCCCAGAAAGGAGGAGCAATTGAACAAGGTCATACAGTGGGTTAGTGGCAAACCCCAAGCCAGATTACACAATGGCATGAGAATTTGGAGGGAGGGTAATTACAAGAATGAAATTCCACACCTGCTTTCTACAACATTCCACAACCAGCCTGGAGGCTGAGCCTCTTCATTCCCTTCTACCAGGGCATCCCACAGGAATTAGAGGCTGAAAGGCAGGCATGCTGGATTCATCTGATGTGACAACTTCGGTCTTCCTTGTCATTTTCAGTTTCCACATTCTTCTATGAACCTCTGCCCTACAGCCCAATCGATGTCAGCTCACTTAGCGTTAAATGCTTCCTGCACACCGAGCCATTTTGCGCGCGCTTAGTAAAAATGGAGCCATCCAGCATCAATTCACATGAAATAATTTTCCACTTCATGTCAACCGAAAATCACCAATTTCCTGCTACAAGTGACACTTAGTACTGGGAGGCACTTGGAGTCGTTATGAGTTATCGTCGCCTAGGCTGCTTGCCTTTGTGTGACCAAATCCGATATCTAGAGAGAATATGGATCAAAACTCTATTTTCATGTAATTAAATATAAGGATTAAAATCTAGCCCATCTTCTTATCAAGCTGAAATTTTTTCACCACCTAAAGGCAAAAAATAAATTGTCATTGCATTTGTAACTCCAATGGGGCAGGTCAGAGCAGAACTGTTCAATCATTCGATGAGCGTATAGAGATCTCCTATGTTCTAGTCAGTCTTGCAAACACAAAGATAAATAAAATAAAATCTCTACTCTTAAAAGAATCTTACTGTCCAGCAGGGATTGTTAAATATGTATATAGTCAACTGCAATAAAAGGCATATTTAATCATATGCAGCTGTTAAAATATTATGTCTTAAGTTGGGGGTCCCCAACCCCCAGGCCGCGGACCGGTACCGGTCCTGTTAGGAACCGGGCCGCACAGCAGGTGAGCGGCGGGCAACTGAGCGAAGCTTCACCGGCTGCTCCCCATTGCTACCCATCCCTCGCATTACCGCCTGAACCATACCCCGCCCCCCCGGGCCCCCGTCGTCCGTGGAAAAACTGTCTTCCACAAAACCGGTCCCTGGTGCCAAAAAGGTTGGGGACCTCTGTCTTAAGCTAATGATGTTCAAATACTTTCAACTGTGAAAATCTTCATTTAAGTACAATGCAGTAAATAAAACTGATAATAGGGGACCTGCAGTGGCTGAAGTGGGAACAAGAGACTTGGAGATCTAACCATTAACACATTATAGTTTCTGATAGCTCTTCATAATATATTTAAAAGGATCTATTTTACAATATTTGTAACTGCTTTATTGAATGTACTGATGTGTAGATACAAGTAGAAAGTAATTCTTATCATTACCTCTTTAACTTATGCTATAGACTGATTTTTCTCACACTCTTGGTTTGTATCTAGGGGGATTCTATAGTTTCTCTGGTCCTTCTCAGGTATTAATAAATAATCTTGTTTCCCAGCTCATTGTGGAACTAAAGCCAATCTCAGCCAATTAAAAATTTTTTCCCTTTCCCAACCTTTGGTCCACGAAATTGGAAAATGTAGGGAAAAGTAAAGAGACTTGTCATCTTCCTCTTCCCCATTTCCCCATCACGTTCGTCTATTCTACTTCCCCCACTTATTATGACTCCTATGACATCTCCTGGAATGGAGAGGGCTAGGGTGATATGACAGAAGAAAGAGGCAAAGAATGTCTTACTTGCCCACCAGGGCTGCCATATACAGTTGTGTACGTTGCATACTGCACAAGGGTCCCCAGCCAATGGAACATGGAATCTAGCTCACTCTGCTTGGGAAGCTACACTTACCAAGTACTCTGGTGCGGAGCTGCATCCATCTAAGGGAAGGAAACATTTTTATAAATTATCATCTTGTTTTATCACCTGGTTCTGTGCTGCCTCCAAAAGGAGGGTATGTCTTTTATAAAATTTTCACAAGGTATATAGGGATAGAGGCAACCTTGTTGACCAGTACAGTTTAAAGCTGACATTGGACTAAAGGTGGCAGGTGTTCAAAGACTGGTTCTTTCCTTTGTGAGGTGCTTTGGGAGTTATTAGGCATTCTTCCACTCTAGGACCCTCCCGTTTGTTGATCTCTGATTCCAATGGCTGAATATTTCCGATCACACTTCAGACCTGCAACCCAAACCTTCATCCCACACAGACCACCTCTGTTGGGTCTCCTCACACTGCAGGAGGTCTTTGAATAAAGTCCCTTTCAGGACATCTGGAGGCTTACTCCCTTGCCTGCCCCAGGGACAGACAGCCCTTCCTCCATCTAGGAAGTGGGACTCCATAGCCACCCCAGCCCCTGACCCAGTTGCCAAAGACTCCTCAGAAAGTCTCTCCCTGTTAGGCCCTTTCAGGAATTAATCAAATTCCTGTCTCCATATCCACCAAAGTCCAGGATATTTAAATGATTTTCTGAAGTCTCCTCCATCTGAATCAATCCTCTAGCATCTCCTCTGTACCCACACCTGGAGAATAAACCAAGTGGCAAAGCCAGTTCCACAGCTCTTACCCTATCCCACATCAATAGGTGGTAACTGATAATCTGGGCCTTTGGAGCATCTGCTGAGACTTAAAGACATAAGGAAATGTCTTGGTACAGAATGTTGAATGACATGAGTAAATTCTCAAGTAATAATAAATGGAAAGACAGATAAACATATAAACTTGAATGTATGTATATATGTGCATATTGTGTGTATATGTGTGTATCTATATACTTTATCTATCGATCGATCTATCGTCTATATCTGTCCTTATAGAACCAGATGAGGTAGAGGAGTGGTGGATATTGTTGAGATCCTCTCATTTAAAATATGACTTATGGGGAATTCCCTGGCGGTCCAGTGGTTAGGACTCTGCGCTTTCACCGCTGAGGTCCCGGGTTCAATCCCTGGTCGGGGAACTAAGATCCCACAAGCCATGTGGTGTGGCCAAAAAAAAATAAAATAAAATATCAATAAAATAAAATAACAGATGGCTTCATAGAGCTGTCAGTGGTAATTTAAAAAATGAAATAAAATAAAATAAAATATGATTTACGTAGCACCTGTGAATGTCACTTAGGGGCCCTGCCTACAACTCAAAGACATAGGATATAAATTCTAGGTGCCACTTGTATTAGTTTCCTATTGCTGCTTTAACATATTACCACCAACACAGTGACTTAAAACAGCACAGATTTATTATCTTAATGTTCTGGAGGTCAGAAATCTGAAAAAAGGGTCTTACAAGGCTAAAATCAAGGTGTCACTAGAGCTGATTCCTTCTGGAGGCTCTAGGAGGGAATCTGTTTTCTTGCCTACAGTAGCTTCTAGAGTCTGTCTACATTCCTTGGCTCATGGTCCCATATCACTCCAACGTCTGCTTCTGTCATCACGTGTTTTCTCTAACTTTGACACTCTTGCCTCCTTCTTATAAAGACTCATGATTTCATGGGACTCACCCAGGTAATCCAGGGTGGACTTCCCATCTCAGGATCCTTTTATTACTTCTGGTCCGTTTTGCCATGTAAGGTAATGTGCTCGTAGGTATCGGGGATTAGGACGTGGACATCTTCGATGGGTTTCTAGTATTCTGCCTACCACGCTATCCTTAACAGGATGCCATAGATAGAGAAAATGAAAAATGGTAACAAATATGACAGCTTTAAAGTATGAACTTGGGTGAGTTACTTAAGCCCAGTCAGCCCTCAGTTTCTTCATCTATAAAGTAATAGTACCTGCCTCATGCAATTGTTTTTAGTGTTAAATGAGTTACTATTTTCAAAATACTGAGGACAGGGCTGGCTCATGGAGAGTGCTACATAAGTGTTTTTTAAAAGTCACAAGGGAGGGAATTCCCTGGTTGTCCAGTGGTCAGGACTTGGCGCTTTCACTGCCAAGGGCTCGGGTTCAATCCCTGGTCGGGGAAATAAGACCGCCAAAAAAAAAAACCAGAGGTTAAAAAAAAAAGTCACAAGGGAGGACACTCTACATTACAAAGTAGACTCGGGATCCAGCTGCTTCTTATTTGGCCGACACTGTGTTACATATTCCAGGATTAATAGCATCAGGGGCTTATTAACTTAATGGACATTAATAAATCTCTGGAGTGAGTCTGATACAACAGTATATGTATTTACTATTTTTTTAAGAAAATAATCTAAAACATTAACAGTTCTCATGTGAGATTATGGGTGATTTTTATACTCATCTTTATAGTTGATCTATGTTCTATATTTTGTTCAATTAACTATATATCAGTTATATCAGAGGAAAAAAATAATGCATGCAATTTAAACATTTATATATATAAAGAGATCAGAGGTTTTTTCCTGGGTTCCTGGACTTGATTTCTGATGTGTGGAGGACAGGGTTCCCTACACATTCAAGCAATGCTCCAACACCAGCTGGGTGTCCATAATTCAACTAAATTCTGACACCGTCTACCTGGAGATGGCATCAGATTCACAGCTTGATGGCTCAGTCCCACAAGACTGGCCCCCACTCCCTTCAGATGTCTGTTGCAAGCCCAGGTTATTCCTCACATTTCTGAGCAACTGGCTATAGGTTGTAGATTCCCATGATGTTCTCCTTGGACTTCAAAGTCAGTTGCAAGTCCAGGCTGTTACTTGCACTTCTGACTGACTGGCTATAAGCAGGAGGCTCCCAAGACCCCTCCTCGGGTTCTATTCATTTGCTAGTGTGGCTCACAGAATTCAGAGAAACATTTCACTTACTGGATTACCAGTTTATTATAAAAGAATATAATTCAAGAATAGCCAGATGGAAGTGATGCATAGGGCAACGGCACAAGCTTCCCTGCGCTCTCAGAGTACGCCTCTGTTCCCAAATCTCCACTTGTTCACCAACCTCGGAACCCAGTCAACTGGAAACCCTTGGTACCCAGTCCACTGGATTTTTATGGAGGCTTCAATACAGAGTCATGATTGATTAAATCATTTGCCACTGGCAATTGAGCACAATCTCTAAACCCTCTCTCTTCCCAGGAGGTCAGGGAATGGGATAGAAAGTTCCAACCCTCTTATCTCCTGGCCAGTTCTCAAGGCAGTCAGCCCCACCCGTAGGTGTGGTCAGAAGTCACCTTATTAACATAACAAAATATACCTTGATCACTCCGATCTAGTAGGAAATTCCAAGGGTTCTAGGAACTCTGTGCCGGAAAGTAGGGGGCAGGGATGAAGACCAAATATATATCTCTTATTATAAATCACAATATCATTAGTCATTGGAGAAAAGCAGAAAAATAAAAGTGTCTACACTCTATTCAAGCCATGTAAACAAAACCAAGACAATAATCCTTAACGGACCTCTATCGACCATTGGAAACAATCTAGGCACACAGATCTAGCATTTAAGACTTTTTAGAAACCAGCTCAAATCACCCTGCACACTGTAATTTTTTCCATCCCCTTGTTGCTGTGAATCAATCTAGCAAAGCCCTATTTAGAAGCTGTGATGTGAAGCTCTACATTGTGTTCCGGGTCTACAACTACTACAGCAAACCCTCTCTGTTCTCAAGTAGTTAATAAACTAAAAGAAGGCGTAGAGTTCTATACAACAAAAGACCAAAAAAATGGTCTCAATGGCATCTTTGTTATTGTTATCATCAAATGCTATGAGACATGATTGATCCTAACAGGGCTAGGGCTGGCTTCTGGGATATGTAACCTGGGCAGTCAGCACGCTGGCTTAGGAGGGCCCATGCTTAGTGCAGAGCTAAGTGCAGAGCTAAGAATTTCAAGCCACGGTCAGCTTGAAATTCTTAATCATTTCTGAACAAGGAGGCATGCATTTTCATTTTGCACTGGGTGGGCCCCACAAATTATGTAACCAGTCCTGAAAAAGGGTCTGAGGGTGGAGGGCAATTGGACGTGGAGGCTCCAAGTACATCGTCATTGAGAAACACCAATCAAGTGACCAAATCCAAAGGGTTTACTTTGCCTCTCCTACGCTTTGGACACCATGCTAAGAACTACATGTATGTATATGTATATACACACATCCACTTTCTCTATCAGTATATATGCACACACACTTAAAATTTCACCAGTTCATAGCTATCTACTTGCTTCTTCTCCACCAACCATCTACCTTACCATTTATCTCTCCATAAGTGCAACAGGAAAAGATTTTCTACGAATTTAACTTCCTTTGCCTTCTCACTCTCCCTCCTTACCTCCCTCCCTTCCGTGATCCCTTCCTCCTTTTCTTCCTTCTTCCTTTTTGTTGATTAATGAGGTTCCATGACTCTTAAGTCCTTAGGTCAACTTCAGGGGGCCTCACTTGGGCTGCTTCTTTCAAATGCAGATTTTTATACTTCAGCCCTAGAAATTTTGATCAGTAAGCCTGAATTGGGGCTGCAGGAATCTACACTGAAAACACACACATGCAAACACACACACACACACACACACACACACACACACACACACACACCAGGTGATTCTGGTGCCTACCAGAACGTTGAGGAACATTGCTCAAATGTGATCCAATCCCCTCACCTAATGGTTCTGAGAAACTGAAACCCAGAAAGAGAAAGTGACGTCCCTAAAAGTCAAATGTTGATTTGGTAACAATTTTGAAGAAGGAAGGTCCATACCTGACCATCGAATTTCTACTTCAGAGCCCTTAAAAGCGTAAGTTCTTGAAATCATGGAAATGCAAGAGTCTCCAAAAGCGCTTGGGTGATCCCTAGGGGGATTCAGTGTCCGAACCAAGTCACACCTTTTCATCTTCTTATCCCACGGTGAAAGTCAGACTGAAAAGAACACATGGGGGCATGCCGGAAGTGGGGAGAAATCAGAAAAGAGAAACTTGCAGCCCTGCCCTGGTGTGGAGACAAGAAGGACTGGCTTCCCAGGGTCCAAGCTTCTTGCGCTGGGTGGTGCTCTGCGTGCCAGTCAGGATGTTTTCTTAAAAAACACAAACCTCCCTGGACACCCTCAGCCCTGACACAGCACCTTCCACGTGGAGTGTGGTGTGATGGCGACACATGAACACTGCGATCTGGACGGTCTAGAATTCACCTCCTGTCTCTGGCACACCACCTTCAAGCTGTGTGACCTGCAGCAAATCACTTCACCTCTCTGTGCCTTGGTTTCAAGATTTATAAAAATGACAGAATGGTAATGAACACACAGGGCTTGCGGTTGAGACACTGTATAATACTAACACATTAAGAGAACAGGCTGTGAAGTTGGAAACCTAAGTTCAAATATTGGCTCCTCTTCTTAACAGCTGTGACCTTGAGGTTACTTCACTCTCTGGGACAGATAAGGATTATGATCACACATTCCTTGTGGGTCACTGCACAGATGAAATGAAACAATGTATCGAATGCTCTTGACTAAGCGTCCAGCAAGGGCTCAATGAATGTTAGTTGTATGAAGCATGGTAGATGCTGGATAAACCAATAGGAAATCAAATGAATGGGAAAAAGGAGAATTTGAGGCAAAGCGTAGTCACACAAAGCAATGTGTCTTTTCTTCTCTACAAAAATGCTCTCTGAACCCAGTGAATTTCCACTGATGGGGAAGAAGCTGGGATTGCAGACCAGATTAGGGTAATTGTCTTCCTTGGAAGCTGAAAAGTTACAGTTAGTTTGCCTCCGGCACCTCTATTACTGCAATTTCAATTCAACCCCCACATCCCACTGAAAGAGTGAATGAAATTTAAAAGCTGCAAAAGAAGAGAAGGAAGAATTGAGGAGTGGAGCCAAAATGCTTCAGGCTTCATTTGGATTCTCTCCTGCCATCTCCCCAACCCGTCTTTGGCCCAAGCCTCTGCAAGCTTCCTCTCTTTCTGTCCCTTTTCGGGGAAAAAGTCTTTGTCCCTGCAGTTGGCCGTGAGAAGTCCTTCTTTGCTTTTCCTTATGGACAAGTGCAGGGGAAGGATGAGCACGCCAAGGCATTGAGGAGGAGATCCCGGAGGAATAAGAGAGCAGGGCTTTGGTCTCGGACTGAAAACACAAATAACAGCTCTTGGTCAATGTTCTCATCAAGTCACTGTAGCTGCCTCTTTACTTGCCTGTGTTTTCACCAGGCAGGGGGGTGTCCAGGCCCCAATGTCAAGGCCATGAGCCGTGAGATTTGGTATAAATCCAGGCCATCAACAGCTTCATAGGTGACCTGTTTCAACATTTGTAACACGGGATAAGATGGGTAAAATACTTGGCACCATGCTCAGTAAAATGCCTTTTTCTCCTCCTTGTCCCCTCTCCTTCTCTTCCACCTCCTCTTTCTTCTTGTCCTTTTTCATCCTTATGCTTTTCCTCCTCTTTCACTCTCTGTCTCTGCTACCCAAAGTCAGGGGCCATGTTTTACTCAACTCTGCCTCCCCTGAGACCGTGTACACAGCAGATGCTCAATGGATCCTTGTACAATGGAGAAAGAAATAAATTCTCCACTGCCCTTTCTCTGCATATTAGAAAGCACTATCATATCTGTGTTCTTGCCAATGAGTACTAGCTAGTAAAATGCAAAACTACTAAGTAAAGAATTAGAGAAACATAAAAACCTAGAACAACCCATGCATTGGCTTAGGCTCCAACTCTGACTTTACATAAAAGACACTGGAGGGCTTCCCTGGTGGCGCAGTGGTTGAGAGTCGGCCTGCCGATGCAGGGGACACGGGTTCGTGCCCCGGTCCGGGAAGATCCCACATGCC
>NC_041222.1:9983981-10043849 GCF_002837175.3 Physeter macrocephalus | reverse complement strand
GGCCGCTGAGCCTGCGCGTCCGGAGCCTGTGCTCCGCAACGGGAGAGGCCAACAGTGAGAGGCCCCCGTACCGCAAAAAAAAAAAAAAAAAAAAAAAAAAAGACACTGGAGACGCAGAGTAGAGTAGGGATTTATTTATGGCCCTGTAGTGGGCAGGGGCAGAGTGATCTGTTTTTCTCCTCATCCATTTCAATGTCTCTGTATCACGACATCTCCCTCTATGCAGGTGAGTCTCCTGATTGTCCCATTAATACATTCACTCATTTATTCATTCAGGAAAGAAATGTCTAATAGCACTTACAATGTGTCAAGTAGTCATGGTGCTAGGTACCAAGGTCAACTATACATAAAAATAGGCCAGATTTTTACCCTTATAAAGCAAATGAAGGAGACTGCTGTTAAATGAAAACATGTAAACTCCACTGTACTCTTCTCAACATACGTGGATATACATTCAGTTTTAAATAATAATAACGTGCTTTAAAGGAAAACTCTAAGATGCTAGGAGAGGGGAAAATAAAAGGTGAACACTGTTGAACGGAGGCATGGAGGAAAGCATTTCTGACTGAATGACTTTTTGTTGTTGTTGTTGTTGCGGTACGCGGGCCTCTCACTGTTGTGGCCTCTCCGGTTGCGGAGCACAGGCTCCGGACGCGCAGGCTCAGCGGCCGTGGCTCACGGGCCCAGCCGCTCCGCGGCACGTGGGATCCTCCCGGACCGGGGCGCGAACCCGTGTCCCCTGCATCGGCAGGCGGGCTCTCAACCGCTGCGCCACCAGGGAAGCCCTGACTGAATGACTTTTAAATGGAAGCCTAAAGAGTAAAGAATATTCTTATGGGCAAGTTCTGTTAGTCCTCTACACCTCTGCTTATGTGGCTGGCCCATGTGGAATGCCCTCTTTGTTCCTTCCTTCTTCTAAGGTCCACATGTTCTTCAAGTCCCAGTACAACGGCCACAAGTCTTCCCTTATCATTTTAGCCCTGCACTTTCTAAAAGAAGATCAAGTCTTCTCTACAAAAATACAGTCTCATCATTTCAATTCATATCCAGCGAACACTTTGTCAGAGATGTTTGGCGCCGTTTGCCAAGACAAATCCATCTGTATTCTTTATACCGATGAAACAGGTCCATGTTTATCTGGTTAACATTTATTAAAGCATGTTGGATTTATATGAGCTGAGGCCTGGTCTAAGAAGTTCTACAGGCAACCTATTACCTGATTGCTTCATAGATATATATAATAGATAGATAGATAGATAGATAGATCACCAGGTGTTATATATTGGAACAGTGAAATTTGCTGAAAAAATAGAAAATCTTAATCAAGAGATTAGAAATGACAGAGTGGTGAAAAAAAGAAGGGTGAATTTGAAGATGGGAGACATGAATATAGATTCTACTTCTATTGTTTTAATGACTTAAACAGCAACAATAACAACGAGACTAATCTCTAGGCTTTATGGAGCTCTTAATACATTCTAAGCATTGTGCTAAGAATTTCATGTAAATTACTATGTTAATCCTACTAAATAGGAATTATTATGAGTTTTACTCCAGTTTTTACAGATAGGGAAGCCGAAGCTTAGGGAAGTTAAGTAACTTTCTCAAGGTAACACACTTAATAAGTAATAAATGCAGTGTTTAAACTGGGTGGTTTAATTCTAGAACCCACACTACATACTCACTTGCACGTTCAGGGCAAGCTTAATAAGCATTTTAGCTATAGTTGGTAACAATTTTTGTAACCTAAAATAACAAGGGGGAGTGGACACAGTCAATGACAACTCCAGCACCTCTATTTTAAAGGGCTTCTTCTTCCTGTTCTTGCACTGCTTGGGAGGATCAAGAGAGGCTTCCGAGAAGAGTTACAGGAAGATCTGGAATCTGGAGAAATTTTCAGTCCCTTGGGTTCCTTTCACTTCATTCAAACCCCGGTCCTGCAATTCTTGGATTATTTATAGAGGATATTCCCAAAGGAAGGCAGCTCCATATTCTGCCTTAGAGATTTTGCAAAGAGAGATAAATAACACATTTCTCATTCTCTTACTCGCTGGGGAAATTGGGGGCTGTGTTTACATCGCTTCCTTGGTATTTATCCTCCTGCTGACTGTTCCATCCCCTCTATTTCATCTTGTTATTTTACTTCCATTAGGGGAGCAGAAAAAACATGAGAAGCCATTCTGATCCACCCCAATCCTCAGAGGGCACTGCTCGGTCAAAGTCAGCATCCTCTCCCTTGTAATTTTCCCTACAAACATCTCATTCAAGAGGCATTTTCCTCCCTCTGAGTACTAATGTCCTGATGATGATAAAAATAAATAAATATCACACACATACACACACACACATCAAAACAAAACAGAAGGGGAGAAAAGAGAACAGAAAATCGATTGCACGCTTGGTTCATTTCATGTTTATATACTTCTGGATTTCCTTCCTGGGCTCCTGAGAATTGCCTAGTTAGCAGTTAGGAAGGGCTGGCGGGGTCACAGCAGTTTTAACGTGGCAGGCCTGTCTTCCGTGGCTTTTCTTCTTTGGGAAGGGGCTGAGGTTTATTAAGAAATCTTCTGAACATATGAGCTCCTTTATTTACCCCTCACGTCCATGGAGACATTGATGCAGTCCATTTTGTGTGGGGAACTGACAGGATTATTTGTTATTTTCAGTACTTTTCCGGAAATAGCAGCTTTGCTTCAAGAAAATCCTGTGGTTGGTTAAAACAGTTTTGATCACTGGAGCACTTATTTGCTTAATTTTTCTTTACCCTGGCTCTTCAGTGAAGGACAACATACTCTGAGCATCTAGCTGTGTGTTAAGATCTATACCGAGCACCTTCCATGTGTTATTCCACTTGATTAAATAAACAAATGTATTGAAGTAAACAGCAATGTCCTAATGCTATAGATGGAGAAACTGAGACTCAGAGTATAAACATAATTCTGATTGGGAGACTGTGAGAAATCTTTGCAGCTCATTGATATAAATTTACTTCCCTCTGATAAATTTCTTTTTAAATTTTATTTTACAGTATAGTTGATTTAAAATGTTGTGTTCATTTCAGGTGTACAGCAAAGCGATTCATTTATACATATACATATATCCATTCTTCTTCAGATTCTTTTCCCACATAGGTTATTACATAATATTGAGTATAGTTCCCTGTGCTATACAATAGGTCCTTGTTGATTATCTATTTTATATATAGTAGTGTGTATTTGTTAATCCCAAACTCTTAATTTATCCCTCCCCCCCACCCCAACATGTTTCCCTTTGGTAACCATAAGTTTGTTTTCGAAGTCTAATAGGTTTTAAAAGGCAATGGGGTACAGCTGACATCACTGGGTTTTTGAATACTAGATTTGTGTCCCTTACAAGATACAAGGCCTTAAGCAAAAAACATGAAACTATCTAACTCTTACTTTCCTCCCCTCTGTGGTATAAAAGGAACTGTATGAAACATTTTTTTAATTTATTTTTTAAATTAATTAATGTTTTAACATCTTTATTGGAGTATAATTGCTTTACAATGGTGTGTTAGTTTCTGCTTTACAACAAAGTGAATCAGTTATACATATACATATGTCCCCGTATCTCTTCTCTCTTGTGTCTCCCTCCCTCCCACCCTCCCTTATCCCACCCGTGTCTAGGTGGTCACAAAGCACCGAGCTGATCTCCCTGTGCTATGTGTGGCTGCTTCCCACTAGCTATCTATTTTACGTTTGGTAGTGTATATATGTCCATGCCACTCTCTCACTTCGTCCCAGCTTACCCTTCCCCCTCCCCGTGTCCTCAAGTCCATTCACTAGTAGGTCTGCGTCTTTATTCCCGTCCTGCCCCTAGGTTCTTCATGACCTTTTTTTATAGATTCCATATATGTGTGTTAGCATACGGTATTTGTTTTTCTCTTTCTGACTTACTTCACTCTGTATGGAGACTGTATGAAATTTTGATACAGAAATCAGATACAGAAACTCTGGCTCCACCATTTACTAATGCTATGTCTTAGGTTAGCTTTCCCAAACGCAATGTTTAGAATGAGGATTCATGCATGTGTTATTTATTAAGGACATGCTCCCAGGAGAGAATGAGAGGGAGAAGTAGGAGAGGGACGGGATGAAATCAAGCAAGGGTGAGATGTCAAGTGAGTCCCCATCTCAGCCTGATCCCACAGGGAGCTCTGGAGCATACTGCTCCTCAGTTTGTCCTCACTCAAGGCAAAGGAGCTGGATTTTCACACTGTCATCCCTGTCTGTCACTGGTAAGAGCCGCCCGAGAAGGCTATGAACTCCCAGGTACTTCTGACTCTCTGCTTGTGCTGGGCAGTGGCCAGAGGTAAGACAGACATAAGAAGATCTGGGTGGAGAACTCTGTGGTTCTGGGTATGACATTTCATGTTTCTGTTTTATTTTTCTATCTTTAAATTGGCCAGCTAGGTTCTACAACTTCAATCTGTTTAATTGTTCCACATGAAATTGGAAAGAAAAAGTAAGTTCCTTCTACTGGAACTTAAGTTTCTTGGGCCAGGGATCTTGATTTTACTCAATCACATAGCCCATTCTCCTACAAGACTGACTAATAGTAGAAGGGGCTAAATAAATATCTAACAAAGAAATGAATGGTGAACAAATGGGTATTCACCAATTGTTGGATAAGGGTTGTCATGACTATCAGATTAATCTGCTAATTAGATCATCAAAATATTTCGTATTCTCACATTGGGCTTGTCACACATATAGGAAAGAAACCAATGGACCCAGAGAATGTAAAGATATCTTAATGAAAGATAACACAGAGGGACTTCCCTGGTGGCGTAGTGGTTAAGAACCTGCCTGCCAATGCAGGGGACGCGGGTTTGATCCCTGCTCCGGGAAGATCCCACATGCCACAGAGCAACGAAGCCCGTGAGCCACAACTACCGAGCCTGCCACAACTACTGAAGCCCGTGTGCCTAGAGCCTGTGCTCCGCAACAGGAGAGCCCACCCCAATGAGAAGCCCGCGCACCGCAATGAAGAGTAGCCCCCGCTCGCCGCAACTAGAGAAAGCCTGCGTGCAGCAACGAAGACCCAACACAGCCCAAAATAAATAAATAAATAAATTTGTAAAAACCCAGAAATAGTCAAAGATATTTACTTAAAGAAAGGGATAACACAGTACATCCTAGACCAGGGTTTAACTTCCCAGTCCCCAAACTACCCACAAGAACAAATTGCTATGAATGATACCACTGCTTAGAATGAGGATTACCCCTTTTCCATTTTTATGGGAATTTATGCCCTCCAAGTGCCTCCCATCTTGGAGGCTTGGCTGAACAATAGCCTTCCCACTAGGTACAAGAAACTAGAATTGGTAACAACCCCAGACTCCATAAATATGGATGTGAGCATCGTGTGGGTTTGAAGATTTAATTTATATAACTAGCATTGTCCATTAATCTTCATGCTGAGAAAGTAATATAAAGATATTTTGCTAAGTGAAAGAATACAGTCATAAAAAACACGTATTGCATGATATTTATATGAAATGTTCCAAGTTGTCCTCTGTACCAGTGGGGACAACAGTACCTATCCTGTAGGATTTATTATAAGGATTAAATGAATAATAGCAAGTCAAGCATTGAAAACGGTGCTTGACACTGACATGAATGCTGTGTAAATATTAAGTGTAATTATCAACAACAAAAAAAACACAAAAGCAGCCAGACTGAAAAATGGACATTGACACAGACATGTAACAATAATTCACAAGTGACACAGCTGAAACACACATGAAAGGGTGTTTGACTTCACAAGAAAACAACTACATGCACCTTAAATTTTAAAAGATGTTATTCTATCAGATGGGCAAAGATGACTTTTTATAGCACACCCAGCAGTTAGTAAGGAGAGACAACAAAGGGCTTTGTCACACACAGATGGAGAGCATGTAAATTGGAACAAACCCTTCTAATGAGCATTTGGACAAGTTTATCAAAAAGCACTTCATATCATTATGAAATTGCTCATTATATTTTTCCAACTGAGAGCCAAGGACAAGAGAGAGAAATTTTCTTTAATGGAAAGTGACACAGAACATGTAGAGGTAGCTACACAAAAAGGAGATCACAGCATACTTTAGACTAGATAGTAACTTCCCAGGCTCTGCTGGGATAGACTGCCACAAAAGGTACCTTTGCTCAGGAGGGCAAATTCAAGTCCAGTTCACCTTTAACTGAGGTGTAGAATTTTGAGAGGCCTGGCTTATTGCAGGGGTCTGAATTTCAACTCCTACCCATGAGTATGCCCAAATTCTCCTCTCCTGATCCTTGTATCACCAAGACCCCAAGAACAGCCCTCCACATTTCCCCCACCTTCCTAGGACAGCTACAGCATCCATTTACTTGCTTATTTTCTGGATCTCAATTGCTTCTTCGTGTGTGTGTGTGTGTGTGTGTGTGTGTGTGTGTGCGTGTGTGTGCGCGCGCGCGCACGCTTATAAATTTCTCCTATTTTCTTGTGAATTCAGCTGTGTATTTAAAAGGACCTCTCATATAATATCTAGGGTTTCCAAGTATTGTATAGCAGTAGAGCTTTCCAATTCTCTAGCCCATTCTATGGCCCAAACCAGATATCTATTTTAAAATGATCTACAAATTTGCCAAATCCCATGGTCCTACGGTTCTAAGAGGAAAACCTAGAATCACACATAATTAAAGGCCTCTTTGAATGAGAATAAGCATGAGAGAACAAGAAAATGCTACATTTGGCCAAGCACTGAAGCAGTTGGGGTTTTCATCTCTTTCTACAGCTATCAATATAGACCTCCACAATGCTCTCCCAGCCCCATGTGCACGTGCCTAGGACTAATGATACTGTTGGATATGATCCGTCTACAAGCCTGTCTGTCCTAGAAGACAGTTGCCTCTCTAGAAGCTAGCATGCTCTCTCCTATAAATCTGTATCCCAGTTTCTAGAACTACATCTCCCACGAGAATACGTGCTCTGTGCATGCTTGTTGAAAAAATTAGTGACTTTTCTTTTAGAAATATATCTGATGGGGTGGTAGAGAGAAAAGGTCTTAGATGAAATGCTTTGGGTCAACTGTAATAAATGGTGCATTTTTAATTTCACAAATATCAATTGAACACCAAACATAACTATAGCCACTTTCTAGGTCCTGAAAGATGAATACACTTTGTTTGAGAAAACGGCTGTTTTTATCAGGATTTCATTTACATTCTATAGGAAGAATTTCTGTGCATGCGTGTATTTTGTGTGTGTCTGTGTGTGTAAGAGAGAGAGAAAGAGATTTCTCCCTTGCAAAATAATATGTTTTTTATATGATCTGGAGAGAAATACTTCAGTGTAGTAGCAGAAACATCTGCCAGACAAGCCTGCCTGAGTTAGATATTTTCTAGCTATGTGATCTTCAGCAACGTACTTCCTTTCACCAAGTATCAATTTTCTCCTACATGCCTTCCAGGGTTGTTATGAGAATTGAGAATTGTAAATAATGTCTATAAAACACATGGCCCATAGTAGGTGCTCAATAAATCATAGCTGCTGCTATTACATCATAACATGAGAATCCTTCTCAAATGTGAGGGTTAACTCCCTTATTGAGTCTGTCTTCCAGGTTCAGGGCCTGGACACTTGTTTTCTTTAAAACAGGGTACAATGTGACTTCTTGTTACTAATTCTAATCCTGTGAAATGCATATTATGATGGGCAGTTCTGCCAGTTAGGATAAGACAAGATTGAGCTTGCACATTTTCTTTATTAAGCATGAAGCCAACCTCCTTTATTGGCATTTCCAAATCAGAGCCAGCAGCAGAAATATAGATAGTGCCATAACCTTGATGCCTTGAGATTCTCTAAAACGTAAACCTATTTGATATGACAAAAGGTCGACCACATTGGTTACTAGGAAAACCTCAGGAAGTGTAGACGAGCCCTAAGAGCATCAAGGGCTAGGGTATTTCACTGCTCCCCTGTCTCTAAATGGATAACATCTCACAGGGACGTTTTACCGCATTACCACATTACTCTCATCTGGTGCCAAGAATGTTCAGGAAAAGCCAACAGGAAACAAAAACTAGCCAATCTGTAAAATTTTCTCATGCCTCTTTCATTTCCCAGTGTATGCTTTCATTGATCTTGCAGAGTTCTTGAGGCTGGAATGGTGAATAATAACCTCAGGCCATGCATGGTCTGACCTTGGCAGAGGTCTTTCCTTTTGCCTTTCCTGGTTGCAGTGGGTCAGATTCCCATGCATGTGCATCACAGGCCCAGAAGAATCGCCTCTATAGCTCCTCTGTCTACTTATTGAGAGGAAGACGTGGAAAGGGGTGGCAGGGAGAGTATCAGACTTGGAGTTCTACCGCTCATGAGCTTAGAGGTCTTGGGTAAATCATTTTATATCCCCAGACCTTCATTTGTCATCTGTAAAACAGAATCAATGTCTAGCTCGCCTGAGAACACATTTGTGAGAATAGTTTATAAACACTTAATCCCTATATATGAGGAGGCTTTTCATTTTTGCCATGCCCATCACCAGAGGGAAATGAAACACCCTCCATTCTTCTTTCAAGCTAATGCCATTTCTAACATTGTCTTATCCACATATGAGCAACAAGCTAGAAATATGATTATGAAAAGATCTAGGGAGAAAGAGAGAAAGTTATTAAGGAATTGGCTTATGTGAATGTGGAGCCCTCTGGGTCTGAAATCCCTAGGGCAAGCTGACAGCCTGAAAATTCAGGTAAGGGCTGATGTTGATTCTGCAGTCAAGTTCTGCAGGGTTGCAAGCTGGAAACTCAGGCAGAATTTCTATCTTCTAGTCTTGAGAGTTCCTTCTACTTTTGGAGAACCTCAGTCTTTGCTCTTAAGGCCTTCAAGTGATTGGATGAGGCCCACCCACATGATGGAGAATAATTTCCTTTACTGACAGTCTAGTGATTTAAATGTTAATCACATCTAAAATATATCCTCCCAGGCATTCACATCCAGATTGGTGTTGACCAAACAAGTGGGTACCATAGCCTAGCCAAGTTCACACATAAAATTAACCATCACAGCACCAACTACTGTGGAGGATTTCCAAGTGGAAAGAACTGGGTGGTGGTTTGGAAAGAAGAAGACTTAGGGAACACATGATCTCTGGTTTTCAATACCTGAAGGGCAGTTGTTGAATGGGACTTGCTTCTAGAGGTCACTGAAGGCCCAACAATGACCAAGAAGTACAGATCCAGAGAGACCAATTCTGGCTGAAAATAAGGAATAATATACTATCAGCTACATGTGTTGGATGCTACATATTTTGATTCCATGGAAGTCTTCAAAGAAAGCTGAGCTGTTGCACTTCATGAATGCCACACTTGGATGGGGTGGATGGGATGCTGCATCCGATGGGATGCCCCTAAAAGTAGCATCTAAGGTCCTCCTAAAGTATGAGATTCCATGATGTTACATAGATATTCTGAATCATTTAGAGCAATTTTTAAATTGCAGTTCATTACTATGTGAGGACATAGATTGCCTCTTTTCAAGAAGCAAATGTAAACATTGCATTTATTTAATGTTTTACTTTTCCCTGTTGGCATCTTTTTCAAAGGTGCTCATTCCTACCTGACATAAGACTCATTTTAGGCTGACTGTATTTTTAATATTATGCCAGAGCAAGGGTGAAGTAAGTAGAAGATGGCATTACAATCATGAATTAGCATTCTCTTTCCTTGTTGTACTGAGCATATAAGCTTGAAAGTTGGGATTGGAGTGGTTTAATCACATTTCAAATTAATGTACTCAACTATATAAGAGACAAATAAATATGATTATCTACCCACATGTTTCAGGTTTGCCTAAATTTGATGGTATGTGTAGTATTTTGTCTTTGACTCATTCTCTAATCTTAGGCAAGTTAGCTTCTTCACGCCTTAGCTTCTCCATCTGTAAAATGGGTGTTTCATTGACTTGATCACTCAAATTTTCAGCTTCTTTCTAGCTCTTACATTTGGTGACACTGATTCCAAGTTATCTTCAGAAATCTTTCAGAACTCTACTAAAGCACTACTGCTAAACCTGTATACTATCTAGGATTAATCGATATTTTCTTCTTGCGAACCAAATCTGTTAGAATATCAGAGCGTCTCAGACAAGTGTTGGCTCATAAAGAAATCCGGTTTATTTTCCATTAAAAGAAAATGCATTTAATAGAATCTGTCATACTTTCCTCTCAAATGAAAGGTATTTAGGGGGGCAATTGTGTCCCTGGGTACAGATCTGATTGGAAAAATAATTTCTAAATACTCCCATGGGTTGACTCTCAATGCAGCCACTCTCTTATACCATGCTGTTCATCTTCTTCTGCTGTGTTTGTCCCTTTGTGAGGCTCATGTATTCTTGCTATTTTCAAGGTTTTACATTTTTGTTTCCAGGGTAGAATTACAAAGGAGGGAGCAATTGGAAACATCTGCTCTGCTTTCGGACACTGGGCAGGCGCCTCCATCACGTGCCTTTCTGCTGCTGGGCGATTAGGTACAACTAGAGGCAGAATTGCTCTTACTTTTGACTGGGATTCTCTTCTTGGCGGTGAATGAACGAATGCACCAGATGGAGCTCTCTTTTCTCACCCACTGAACAGACGTGAACTGTCGGTCACTCAATCTGATTAGGAATACCTATCCCACCAAGACAGGAGTGGCAGAAATCTTGATTAGTCGAACACCCGAAAGCCTCTGTTTGTTTTCCTAATGCTTGGGCTGATTTTGAGGCAGCATAATGGTGGATTTTGTCTATGTTGCCATGGGGGGGTTTATAAAAAAAAAAGAGAAAGAGAGCTTCTCCTATCATGAGTTTCCAAAGTGAATGAAGGCTGAAGATGCTGAACAAACCATGTACATCACTGCTTTAGACATAGGCTTGAGAGCTGTACCAACACAGTTACTTGACAGTTGAGCATACAGCCATAGATTATCAGAGCTGGAAAAACTCTGGAGACTTCTAGTCCAGATATGTTCATACATAAACGGGCAAACCATGGCCCAGAAAAATAGGTTGGTATAATATTACTAATAACACCTAAGGTTTACTGAGCACTTATCATATTAAGTACCAGGGAAAGCACTTCACAAAGACAAACTCAATTCTCATGAATTCTTCCAGAGTTTGGTACTATTTTTCTTCCTTCCTTCCTCCTCCCTCCCTTTTTCTTCCTTCCTTCCTTCCTTCCTTCTCTCTCTTCCTTCCTTCCTTCCTCCCTCTCCCTCTCCCTCTCTCTCTCTCTCAGGCCAGGGCTATACAGTTTAAAAGCAAAGACTCAGGGTCCAAACTCAATTCTAACTGATACCAAAATCTGTGCCCCTGGGTGTGGTGGGGGGGAAAGCAAGCCTGGTTGAATAGCAGTTCTACAACTAACTTGCCCTGAACTTTGTACAAAATATCTCATCTCTCTCAGAATCAATTTTCTCACTTTCAAGTATAGAAAATAACAATTACTTCGTAAGGTGTTGTTGGAATTAAATTAGTAACATTGAAATGATGGTTCTAGTACACGATGGGTCTTCAGAAAATGGGACAGGTACTTGACAGATACTTCAAAGGTCATTACATTACTACCCTCTGTGTATGGAGGGTGCGGGGTGGGTGGTAAGATGGCATTTCTAATACTTTTCAACCTGGTACTCCCATGATGCTGTGAGTCATTTCTTTAGGATCAGAGGAACATGTTCTGCCTGATTCCTAGCTCCAGAATCTTACTCCAACTCAGTGATGTCAGAAAGACAGAAGCATACATATTGCCCTAATTTTTCTAATAGAAATATGAAATCTCAAATCTAAAAGCTTTACATTTTCTACTAAAGTTTTGGTCTCTTCAATATATGCTTATAAAAACAAAATGCAAACCTTTACCCTGAAGAATCAATGCACTATTTGATTTTTTCCTTGGGAAAGAAGAAGCACAGATTTGGTAAAGAAGGAGCTGAATGGAGGTTAGATGTAGTGGATTCTTGTCTGGGTCCTGGCACTCTCTACTGGTGTGAATTTACCCTAGACTCCTATTCGGGCTTAATTTTCCCATCTTTTAAATGGGCAAATCAATTTAGAACTAGATGAACTCTTAGAAACTCTCCAACACAGTGCAATATCTATATGAAAAGTAGAAAACTCTAGTCTCTTACCTAGATGGTAGCAGCCATGTAACAGTATCTACATGTCTTGGATTGAAATGGGATTGAGTCCCCTCCCAGTGTGCCTGGCACTGTGTCATTTAATCCTTGAGAGCATCTAGCAGTGAAAGCGATTTAAGATGACAGCAGACCTTATTGTTATAGTCCCCAAAATCTTTCCCACGTCCATCCTGACCACTGTAAAAGTGTGTCTGGCATATTGCATTCCACTGTGGTTGAAAGATGCATCCGGGGTCTCTAGTATATTCCTCTTCCTCATGTTTCCATTATTCAGGGAACATTTTCAAAGGATGAGATCTGCTCGATTTTTGAATAGTTTCCAGAGGGATGTGGCAGAGTGCCACCTCATTTGATTCACTTAAAATTAGACCACAGTGAGGAATCCCAGTGTCCCGCTGGGAGCAGTTCTGTACCGGTGGGAGGGTGGGAGGAGAGACATACCCGTTTGCTGCTGGAGTACAAGAAGGGCTCTCCATCATTGCCTCACATGTCTCCCCAATTCTGATTATTTCAAACACGAACCCTCTCAATGAGAACACAATATAACATAATTTCTGAGTCCCCCCTCCCTTCTTCCACCTATCACCTAGCATTACCATTTGGAATTCACTGATACTAATTCTAGCAGAATCGAAGAGCACTTATTGGAAAAAAAAAATCATTGCAAATTCATGTCCTGTTCCCAGTCTCTAATAAGTCAACCATATGTTATATTGGTTAAAGACTTAAAATACACTCATACTGCATATGGGATATAATCCTGGGTATCTTAGATAACTTGGGTTGTCATAACAAAATAACTTAGATTGGGTGACTTAAATAACATAAATTTATTTTCTCACACTTCTGGATGCTAGAAACACAAGATTAGGGTGCCAGCATGATCAGTTCTGGTGAGAGCATATACACAGAGAAAGAAAGAAAGAGAGAGAGAACAAGCTCTTTTCCTCCTCTTGTAAGGCCACAGTCCCATCAGATTAGAGCTCCACCCTTATGACCTTATTTAATTTTAATAACCTCCGAAAAGACCTTATCTCCAAATACAATCACACTGAGAGTTAGGGCTTCAATACATAAGTTTTGGCAGGGTGGAGGGGGAAACAATTCAGTCCATAGCACTGGGATTTCCAAAATTTTCTTTAATTTCTCTATCCTCAGAGATAGGTCCCAAAAGAGACATCAAACTTGGCTTAGATTTCCCAAAGATTTCCATATCTATATACTAAAAGAAATTTTGGACTAATTTGTCTAAAATGGGTAAGTTCAGTGATGTGGGTTTTTTTTCATGTACCTATTTATGGGTTGGAAAGAATTCAATCTTTGGAGAGGGCAGATTTAGTTCTAATCCTGGTAATATTACTAACTTTATGACCTCAGCTTTATCCATCTGTAAAGTAAGGTCTTCTGGGAAGATTCCTTCCCGCTCTGATATTCTGGGGATCTGAGATGTATGGATTGGCATTTGTGTTCCTTTTGGAATAGATACTTCCTATCAAAATCCAAAGGATGCTCTAATGTCACTGGGCCTACATTTTCATTGGCCTCATGGCCAGGACAATGGAATAGAGATGACTTAAACAGAATATTGAAATCAAACTTTCTGGGGAGAGGTAGAAGATAGACACTGAGCCATAATCTAGAAGTGAAATTGGGAGCAGTCAGGTGAAAGATTCATGGGTCAAAAGGAGCCGTTCTTGGAGTGCCCTTCCTGTCTACTGGTTTACGTCTTGTGGAGTGGTTGGGATAGAGGAGACATCACAGTGATTTATAGAGTCTAGTAGTTAGTTAAAGGACAGAATAATGATAGGTGCTTTCTTAACTAGCAGGCATTTTCTAAGTGTAAGACACTTACAAGCACTTTACACTTATTATATTCAAATTAATTCTAACCACAAACTTTGGAGTATCATTTTTGTTCTTAAATTCCAGAAAAGAAAAATGACACTTAGAGAGCTTAAAGCAAGTTGTCCTAAACCATATGGCTGGAGAGAAGCAGGGTACAGATTCCAAACAAGCCAGTTGACTTGAGATCTCCTAATGATTAGTCCATTCTGTCTTAGCGGGAAAACTGAGGATTAGTAATGTGGTCTATGTCTTCTCCACCAGACAGTGTTCCAGGAAGACAGGGATGCATGCAACATTTTACCTCCAACCCTTAGGCAGTGTAAAAACTACTTGGGTGTGGAAAATACAGAATGAGAGCAAACTCCAAATGAGTATCCGCAAACCCAAACGGAATCAGGATCATCCTCAAGGAGGAAACAACATCTAAAGTGAGACCTAAAGACTAAGAATGACTTATACAGGTGAGAATAGGGGAAATACAGTGGGAGAAGAGGGACAGAAGGGTTTCATACCAAAAGGTATCTGTCTTACACTCTTAGTTACTCCAATATCCCAAAAAGCATTATTTACTCAAAAGTACATTTTGAATACCACAACAATTATCTGTGCCATAGCATACTCATCACATCCTAATTGCATGCTTATTCATCTCTCTTCACTGATGGTGAATTCCTTGAGAACACAGCCATTTCTTTATTTACCTTTGTGTTCCCAGTACAAAGCATACACTAGATGTTCAATGCTTGTTGAACGCTTACTGCTTGAATCACAAAATGCACTGAGGGTTCCTGACCTCCCCACTGACTGGTTATCTGTCTTGGATTTACCATTTAATCTTGTCCAGTCGATGTTTCCTTTTCACTCCATTTGTACCAGGTAGCTCTGCTAGACATCAGAGAGGTGAATAAATAAGACAATGTGCTGCTTTCCAGGACCTATCAACTCTGGTGGGGATGGAAGACAAAAATGCAAGTTGCTGAGCCTCAGGGTCTCTTCCAGCTTCCTCACAGGATAGTGGAGTGCCCAGTAAAATAATCCATCAAAAATACTCCACAAAGTATCATTTGTATCTAAGTTAATAGTTATAAATTGCCAAATGGAAGAAAAGTAAAGCTCTTTCCTTAGCAGAATCCCAATTAATAAATGAAGAAGCATAGTTGGATATCATCACTTAGTAAACACCATGGCACTGATTGTTGCAGGCGAGGTTTATCAATAGAAATTAAAATTAATGGGTTAAGGTATAAAGAGAAATGCATTTTCTGGATTTAAATATGAGAGAACAGTAGATAATAGACCTTCTACCAACTGATTGACCTGTATCCTGTATTCTTCCAAAGTGTCACAATCATTAAAAAAAAAAAACAAAACTGTGGAATTGCCCCAGATCGGGGGAGACTAAAGAGGCATGACAACTAAAAGTAACGTGCAATACAGGATTGAATCCTGGGCCTGAGAAAGGACATCCACGGGACAAGGGCAAAGCTTCATGTAAGGTCTGTAGTCTATTTTATAGAGTCGCGTCCATAATTTCATAATTTTAATAATTGCACCAAGGTTATGTAAGATGTTAACGTCTGGGAAAGTCTGGTGAAAAGTATACAGGGACATTTTGTACTATGTTTTCAAATTATTGTATGCCTAATTTTTTTTTCCAAATAATAATTTAAAAAAAGGTACTTCACTCATGTATCCAGGTCCCTGAAGTTAGAAAAAGTGATCATGAGATCTGTTGCCAGAATCCTGAGGGAGTATTTTGTTGTTCCTATAATTCAATGGGATTATCTGTCCGACCTCCAGAGTCCCAGAACCAGCAAATTCATATTCAGAATCTTTGGGTGATAAAAACAGAAAAACACCA
This sequence comes from Physeter macrocephalus, assembly GCF_002837175.3. Lineage (NCBI taxonomy): Eukaryota > Metazoa > Chordata > Mammalia > Artiodactyla > Physeteridae > Physeter > Physeter macrocephalus. The sequence continues at coordinate 10,027,979 of NC_041222.1, read as the reverse complement.
ACACGCACTGTGCCAGGCACTGTGCTGGCCACTTTATTTACGCCCATGTCACTCATCATTTTGTATTATGTCCTTTCTGTGCCCTCTACCTTGTCCCGTAATTTGAATTCTGTGTTATAGAAAGAGGTCCAAACCAGTCCACTCCGCCCCCTGCACACAGAAAGCAAACAGCTTAATTGGAAATTGCTGTTTTTCTTCTTGAGATGGTAAAAATCGTTTTCCATTTCTTCAGGCAGTTGAGAGTCACTGCCCTCCAGGAAATGAGGAACGTTTCCCTGGACTTTATTATAAAATTAATTACAGGGCTTCCCTGGTGGCGCAGTGGTTGAGAGTCCGCCTGCCGATGCAGGGGACGCGGGTTCGTGCCCCGATCCGGGAGGATCCCGCGTGCCGCGGCGCGGCTGGGCCCGTGAGCCATGGCCGCTGGGCCTGCGCGTCCGGAGCCTGTGCTCCGCAACGGGAGAGGCCGCAACAGTGAGAGGCCCACGTACCACAAAAAAAAAAAAAAAAAAATTAATTACAGTTTCGTTGCATTTCAGGGTTGAGGTAGGGTTAACAGAGGAGGAGAGATGCATTAAGGCAAAGGAGTAAATAATATACAAACTTAAAAGAGGATTTGAAAGGTTGCCAGAAACCAGGTGAATAATTGATGATGCTGTGAAGCATCCAGATCTTTCCCATGAAATGGTAGTTATGCCAAAATGAATTGCAAGCTATCTCCCTCTTTTCCCCTTACACGCCCCCCCACGCGAGTCCTTTTATTGACCCCTCTCACAGATAAGAGATATGGTTATTCATCCATTCAGAGTGTCCTGAAAGTCAGACCCATTCACCTCTTCCTTCATTCCCAAGCCCACTGCCTTTGCTTGAATCTAGCCCACACTTATTTGCATGTAATCTTACGTACCCAGTCTCCCTGCCCAAGTCTGGATGGACTACTGCCTCCTATGGAGCTTTTCCTGCTCTGCTTTTACTGTGCTCTGCTCAACATAACATATCAGTCCTCAATGCCTTCCTGTGAACAACAATCCATGTCTGTTAATTCATCATGCAGGCCTTCTGAAGTCTGGCTTTTGACTTTATTTCCACTGGACAGTACAGCAACCCTGAGTATCTTTTCATTAAATTAACATTTATTCCCTGAACATGCCTGACATTTCTCACTGCCCTGCCTTTGCCCACATGGCCTCTCCACCAGGAATGAATGTTCTCTGGCCTCATTTCAGCCTGCTGAAATTCTGTCTTTCATACCTATGTTAAGTGATAACCTCCTTCCTGAAACCCTCCCTTAGTTTTCAGTTATTCTCTTAGTAACCTGCCTGAGATTACATGTGTAGGCAGTTGCCTCTACTTGACTACAAACATCTTGAAGGTAGGGAATGTGCATATCGATTCCTCTTAAGAATGTATAGGTATAGTTCAGAAAGATTGCAACTGAAAAAGTTTAGAGAATGTTGGGAGATTATATCTATTTTATACCTGATGAATAGTTCAGTAACATGGAAAATCTAATTCTGTGGAACACAGCATGTCACCGTGATTCTGAAAAATGGAGTGATGCTCTGTGTACATTTTCATAGCACTATTTTACAATATTTCTTTCCACATCATTAATTCTCAAAATCCACTCAGCAGAGTAGGCTTGATTCTCCTCATCGTTCTGATGAGAAAACGATGAGTTGGGCAGAGATCAAGTCTAGCCAGGGGCAGAGTGAGAGGACTTATAGCTGTACAGACTTAAGTGAAAGTGGGAAGAGGAAGCCATAGAAAGGGATGGTGGGGGGGGTACACCAGACTCAGAGATCTGCAGACTGACTTTCCAAGCCCAGCTCTTCCATCCAGGAGCTCGGTGGTCTTGCAAAAGTCATTCCAGGGTTTTATTTCCTGTCTATTTTTTCTGTGTGTGTGGTATTCAAATATTTAATCATTTAACCATTTTTATATTTTTGGACATGGAGGATGTTTCTTTTTTTAAGCCATGATGAATAGTGCTATGATGAATATCTTTTTAAAAAAATTGTATTGGGGTAAAGTTGATTTACAATGTTGTGTTAGTTTCAGGTGTACAGCAAAGTGAATCAGTTATACATATACATATATCCACTCTTTTTCAGATTCTTTTCCCATATAGGCCATTACAGAGTATTGAATAGTGTTCCCTGTGCTATACAGTAGGTCCTTATTCGTTATCTATTCTATATAGAGGAGTGTGTATATGTCAATCCCACAGATGGCACTTCTAGGGACACCTGCACTTAAGAAGTGATTCTTTGAGATGATACATAATTTGGTGAGCTACGTCCATAGTGGAGGCCCCATGCAGCTAGGCTAAGAGGCCCCAAAGTTCTCTGAACTGTTAGGGATGAGTCCTCTACACTACACCTTGCCCACCGAGAGGCCACTTTGTCATGTTCATGCTTCAACATATCATCTTTCTTTATGCGAGTTGTGAAGAATGAGCATCACTGTGGTTTCAGGAGACAATCTGGTGCACTGGTTAAGAACACAAACTATGGGGCCAGACTGCCTGGGTTTGTACCTCAGCGTGTCACCCAAACTAGCTGTTAGGGTTAGGGTTAGGGCTAGGGCTAGGGATTAGGGTTAGGGATTAGGGATTAGGGTTAGGGTTTAGGGTTAGGGATTAGGGTTAGGGTTAGAGCTAGGGTTAGGGTTAGGGATTAGGGTTAGGGATTAGGGTTAGGGTTTAGTGTTAGGGATTAAGGTTAGGGTTAGGGCTAGGGTTAGGGTTAAGGATTAGGGTTAGGGATTAGGGTTAGGGTTAAGGATTAGGGTTAGGGATTAGGGTTAGGGTTAGGGCTAGGGTTAGGGTTAAGGATTAGGGTTAGGGATTAGGGTTACAGTTTAGGGTTTAGGGTTTAGGGTTAGGGTTAGGGCTAGGGTTAGGGTCAAGGATTAGGGTTAGGGTTAGGGATTAGGGTTAGGGCTAGGGTTAGGGTTAAGGATTAGGGTTAGGGTTAGGAAAGTTGCTTCCCTACCCCATGCCTCACTCGCCCCATCTGCAAAATGGTAGTAATCGTATTTATCTCCTAGGGTTGCTTGAGCGTCTATGAGGTAAATCTCCGCTAAATAGTAGCTATTTTTACTTCTGTCCCAACCACTCAGGCTCCTGGGAGGATCAAATGAGAATAGTTTATAAACCTGAAAGTACTAATGGAAAATAAATATTTAGTAGAAATAATGATTTTTTTTCTCTAAAACTGGAAAATCAAATGTGCCCTCTTGTTCCAAAATCCTTCTGAGATCATGAGCTAAAAAACCCAAAGACTGTTCATGCCATTTATGGGACACAGTTTTCTTCTAAGGCATTTTCAAAGTTAACTTTACAGTGAACTTTCTCCAAAATGGCTCTTGTTGGAATCGGCTTGCAGACTTGAGATTTGGAATACTTTATTTTAAATATACCCCCCCTTCCAAAGTCAGAAAAGCAATTACAATAAACAAATAACATGAAGTTACAAGTTACAAAAGCCATTTTTAATCTGTGAAGATCTTTAACTTGAAATAGATATACTCTACACAGATGTCTTCTCCCTATAAATTATGTATTCAAATATTAACATTAAGCCATAAACTCAGAGATCAGTGAGGGAAAGTGCCCTTTTATTTTGGAAGCACATCAGTGCTAAATGAAGTGGATGGTTGATGTATGCTTTTCCTATTATTTGCAAAGTCATAAATAAGAGCAGAATAATAGTATATTTTAGAATGCCACACCAATATATAAACACTGACTGAATATACACGTTTAGTAATTAAGTTGGGAAATGGTTTAGAACAGTTTCCAGACTGGTTTATGGTCATAATTTGGTACAATCAGCCAATTTTTTAGTAATACTTTAAGAAGGGCATTGTCCTAGGAACTGTGAAGGATACAAGACAGCTGGGATCTAGTAACAATAAAATACTGATTTCAATCCAAAGTCCACATTTATTGACAAGACGTTATTTGAGTTTGATAGGGTTGGGTGAAGCTTCTGGAATAGCTGTGATCTGGCTCAGTGCTCTCTGTCCTCCTATCTGTCCACCATCAGCTTCCCATCGTTTACTTCACTAACTCTGATGACCTTTACCAGGGATTGCAAGTTCCAACATGATGTTATACTAAACACATACATTTCTGAGGTCAAATAATCTTGGCATAAGTTGGGCTAAACATAGATTTCATTCTTACAGGACTTATCAGAGCCTTTAATAAGTTCATGGTTCTCTTATCAGGAGATGGAGGATGTTGTATTGCTCAAACACAGTAGACCAATGGATTTTTTTTAAAACAGTATATTCACAGACTAGTGTTTTGCAGAATAATTGGGCAAACACTGGATTAAGACATCAGCTTAGATTTGTTCATTAAATAGGAATTTGATGTGGGTATCGGAGATACAGTTGTTAAAACATAGCCACTGTCCTATTCTCATGCAGCTCACATCTGGGAGGTGTAGCCTACAAGCACAAACATTTTAGCAGCAAGGGTGAAAGGCTGGGGAACACCTTGGGGGGAGAGGGATGTCTTACTGACCTTTATATGCCTGACATTTTGCCTGATGTGGAACCTATGCACAGCTGGTGTTCAACTGATGTTGGTGAAAGGGTTGGGGAGGGAGAAAGAAATCAAGGGAGCCTGGGCTTCCCTGGTGGCACAGTGGTTAAGAATCCGCCTGCCAATGCAGGGGACACGGGTTCGAGCTCTGGTCTGGGAAGATCCCACATGCCGTGGAGCAACTAAGCCTGTGAGCCACAACTACTGAGCCCACGTGCCACAACTACTGAAGCCCGCGCACCTAGAGCCTGTGCTCCGCAACAAGAGAAGCCACTGCGATGAGAGGCCTGAGCACCGCAACGAAGAGTAGCCCACGCTCGCTGCAACTAGAGAAAAACCTGCGCACAGCAACAAAGACCCAACGCAGCCAAAAATAAAATAAATTTTTTTTAAAGAAAGAGAGAGCGAAATCAAGGGAGCCAGGAAGGAAAAGATTTGGTGAGGGGGAGAAAAATGGGATGAGGAGAGACCCATTTGGGAGCATACCTAGAATGCAGGCAGGTAGTTGACCAACACTGAAAAATCCTGAGAGTTTCTAAAGGAACTGGGGTGAGTCTGTCTGGGAAAACTGAGAGTAGCAGTTAAAATGACATATCCTGAATCACAGAGCTGCTTCAAGCTGGTCTCATTATAGATACAGACATACTCTAAACCATAAAGCCAGATAGCCTAGAAAGTTCCTGCTGGAAGGGATCTTGGAGATGCCCCAGTATGAACTTCTTTGCTTGATCTCTCCTTATGACCTCGCACACTGAATTTTTTCTGTTGGTTTTTGAGCAGACAATGAGATCCATTTAATCCATTGTGTACCCTTCTGCTTTGACCTTTAGGAAGTTCAGAGCTTAATTTAGTATGTGATTGCAGTAACTGTTAGCTATCAGGTTCCAGTTATAGCCGTATCTCCCCTTTTGCCGACACAGTCAGAACAGCTACGATGGCTCGAAGACTATCCTCGGCTCTGTGGAGGCTATACATACTGCCTCAGAGAGCTCTGACCAGTCACGGGACGTGCAATTTTTAGTCATTGGTTCATTCATTAACTCATGAAGTTACTGGCAATTTATCATGCGCCAGGATCTTTACCAGGAATAGTAAAGAAGATAAAAAATGTAAAAAAAAAATAATAAAGAAATAACTTTAAAAGATTTTCTGTATTCATTCTTTTAATAATTTGTTTAATATGCATACATTGATAATAAATTATGTAATATGCAAACTATTTCAAAAACTGGTTGTAATGAGTGCTCAAATATATATATATATTTTTACCACAGATATCCTTAAATGTTTTGGTAACATAGACTCATAAAACCCCAATCCTGCAAAGTCACAAATCTAAGTATGTAAAATCTAAGTGGGTATAAATTGTAATGAAAGAGTCCTGAAGCCCTTAAAAATTATAGGACTTGCCCATTGCCATGTATCTAGTTAGCCTCCCAGCCAGATTTCTTCTCTTGAGTTACACTCGATTTGGGGTAATTACGCAAGAACATTCCCACCATTGCAAAGGTAATTCTAGCTCACTCATTTGGCGTGGTCCTGGGCTACAAATGCCAGGTCCTGGGCTAGGCAACGGGTCACAGAGGTTGTTTCTGACTTTCTTTCTTGGGTGACTCTGAGTGAAAACCTTCTGCCAAATCACTACTGTAAATATATTATCTAAGTGCTCAGCATAGAGAACCCACGTCTTATGATTGCGTAACTACCATGACAAATATCTGGGAAGAGCCATCATGAAATAACTGCTCTTCAGCTTCACAGTGCTTTGTTGAGCTTGATGCCCTCACAATAGGAGGATTATACAAGGAAGTAAGAGATAAACTGACGACACTTTACGTAAGCACATTCTTCTCAGAATGGAGCAACCTACATGAGGAGAAAGACATGGCAAATGTTTCACAAAATCCAGTAAAGAAAATTTAGGGTATGGACGTGACATTCTCTGACACTTTTAGTTCCTCATCATTGGCCAAAGCACCCTGTCGACAGCATTTTCTTGGTGGCCATAAAGTAGAGAGGCTTGTGTTTGGCACGGAAGAAAATGTAGAAGAGTCAGGAATACTTCCAGACACAACTCCAGGGGGCACCCTTCACACAGACTGCAGCATAAATGGCACCTTCTAGAGTTGTGCAGTGCACAGTCTTTACAGGTGTGTAAAATGAGGTTGAGAAACATTCCCCATGTCCACGTGTTGGTATATGGACAGCAGGACTGAATAAGGTGGAAAATACAAGGCCATGTGCAAAGAAAACATTGATGGGAGAAAGTAGCAAATTGTACAGCTGAGGCTTAGAGGTGGGTATGATAGATTTAGATTTGTCAAGCTCAGATGTGAATACAGTCTGTGGAACAATATTAGGAATCCATGCTGCAGGCTGATGGGAAAATAGACCTGATTAGAAGCTGTGACTGAAATTAGCAATTTGGGTTTAGGATTTGTCAATTGAAAGTTGATAACCGGGAAGCATGAGAAGGGGGTAATTTCTCCCATGGAAACAGAGCACAGAATTATAATAGAAGTAAAAGGGGTGTAGGCTTAGACCTTGGCAAACCCCTGTTAGGGAAAAGGATTAGAAGGAAGAGGACCTAGAAAAGCAGCTGGAAGCTTATGCTTTCATCCTCTGGAAAACACTGTCCAGTGTCACTGAGTGAATTGCAGGGGCATATCTCAGACCACAGGGACTCTGCGGGTTTGTGAGACTTTGTTTGGCAAAATCTAGTTTGCCATATAAAGGTACAAACTGTCATTTTTCACAGACTCCAACTTTCTGTTTCTCAAGATATGCCTCAAATACGTTCATCGATTTCATCAAGGATGTTTCCTGGCTGTGACGGAATCATAAATCTCACAAGGTTCTTAATAATCCTTTTTTAAAAAGGCTTTGGTTATTTAGATAGTTAATTAGTTTAAACTACCACTGTTTCCATATTCAGGGGGAGCTTAGACTCAATAAACATCCTATGAAATACAATAGATGGGCTGAACGTAAAAGAAACGCCTTTCATTCAGTAGGTATTCAATCCAGCCCTGACCACGCAACAGTGTTAGGGACTGAGATAAAATGGGGAACAAGGTTGACACGATCCTTACCTTGTGAATTTACATTCTCATGGGAGAAACATACAAAAAAAACTAAAGTCAATAAACAAGTACACATATCAAATATGTGATAAATACTGTGAACAAGGAATTAAAGTTGAGACTAACAGGGGTTCACCACTTAGACTGGGTAGTAAGCAAAGGACATTCTGCAGAGATACAACTTTAGCCAAGGTCCAAAAGAGAAAAAAGTGCAGCCTTATGAACAGGTGGAAGGAAGAACATTTCAAGTAAAGGGAATGGCATTTCCAGAGGCTCTGAAGGAGGAAAGAGCTGGACAAGATTCAGGAGCTGGCTGAAGGAGGGGAAGAGAGGAAAGGATGGAATTGGGAGGAGTCAGGGGCCAGATTATTGCCGTGTGTGGACAATGGATTAAAGGTGGACAACAACGGACCTGGAAACCACAAAGGGATGACTGTCACAGCCACCCTGGGCTTCTGGATTAAGACACTAGCCATCAGCAAGGCGAGAGAGAGAGAGAGAGAGAGAGAGAGAGAGAGAGAGAGAGAGAGAGAGAGAGAGAGAGAGAGAGAGAGAGAGCGCGAGCGCTGAATGCATTCAGTGATATGTGTGCAGCTAGAATTTGCACCACTCATGGATCTGTATGTAGAGCCAAAGACAGGGATATCTCTCCAAGTTTTTTGTTTGAGAAACAAGGTGAATGGTGGAGCCATTTGTTGAGATAAAGATGTGAGGGAGAGACATATTTCTGGAGGAAAATCCACTGTTTTATTTTAAATGTACTACTCTTGAGATATCTATGAATGACACAGTTAAAGATAAGATTAGTACAATCTGAGAGTGAAAAGGAACCCTTTGCCCTGTGGTAAGAAAATTGGTAGGGCTCTCAAAAAGGTGAACACAAATGTGATCAGGTCATTTGTTAGCTTAAGCCTGTCTATGACTCCAATTTACCTCTTGCATGAGGACCTTGATTTTTAGCCTGGCATTCATTTCTGAAAACATGCAATAAATACTCTTTTTTTTTTTTTCCTTCTCAGGTATATGTCATCTAAATAGAGTGATGTTATGAAAAATAAAAGAATGAAAAGTAAAGGAAATGTTGCTTTATTCTGATCCATGAATCATCGAATTATGTCCCAAGGCTGTTGTATTAGGGATGAGTCTGAAAAGTACAAAATAAATACTTGCTAATCTGCCTGGTTTTTGCTTTTCTGTTGTCAGCTGACAAGCTCACTATGAAGTGTGAAGAACTGGCTACTAGATAAGCAAACTGCAAGAATGCTAAACCTTTAGACCTTCTCAAAGAAGCAGGAGTGGAGTTATTGATAGTACTACAAATGTACAGAATGTGTGTCACCAGAAAAATGACCTCCAAAACCCATTGGCTAATTTCCCTATAACATTCAGGGCAGGTACTTGGTACTCTAAGGGGAATCAATGACAAGGGAGACACTATCTTCTTTCTCAGAGAACTTGCAGCATCCAGAAGAGACACATATGCCGTACAGTAGAATACAAGGCTGGAAGCTATCAGACTCAGAAAGCCAAGACATATACATTGCTGTTGGAAAAAAAATGATAGAGAGAGACCCTCCAGCTGAGAATAATATGGAAGAGCTTCATGGAGGAGGGACTGTTTGAATAGAACCTTAAAGGATGGATATGATTTTGAAAACATGATGAGAGGGGCATTACAGGAGGAAAGCGGAATGGAGCAGAAGAAGAAAGATCAAGCCGTGTTTGTCAAACTAGAAATAGTTCAGTATGCATGTATGCATGAAAAGTAAAATCCAAAGTGGGAAGTGAGGATGGAAAAATAGGCTGATTCAGAAGTTCAAGAAACAGGTTGATTCTCAAGCATCCAATCCACCAATCGCCACATTTCTGAGCCTTGAAAATTTGATGGGGGACTTCCCTGGTGGTGCAGTGGTTAAGAATCCGCCTGCCAATGCAGGGGACACAGGTTTGATCCCCGGCCCGGGAAGATCCCGCATGCCGCGGAGCAACTAAGCCCGTGCGCCACAACTACTGAGCCTGCGCTCTAGAGCCTGCGAGCCACAACTACCGAAGCCTGCGCACCTAGAGGCCGCACACTGCAACGAAGAGTAGCCCCTGCTCGCGGCAACTAGAGAAAGCCTGTACGCAGCAACGAAGACCCAACACAGCCAAAAATAAATACACAAATTTAAAAAAAAAAGAAAGAAAATTTGATGGGATTAGCTCCACTCCCAGTTGATGGGGGTAGGTCCTGTTTAGATTAAACCTATCAGGGTATCCCATTCCCTTTTTCAAAATGATTGATTCAGAGATGTCACCAATCAGGGAGTTAAAAAAAATACTCTTCTACTGGCTTTATGTAAGAAAACCTGTTTTTCTTCAATGTGTATTATAGGATCATGCTCTTTTCTTCCCACTGGATGTGAACAAGGAAACCTGAAGCTCTGGGAACTTCTGACAGCCATCTTGGGACCAGAGGAAAAATAAATTTTAAAAAATTTAAAAAATAAATCTGGCACTGAGAAAACAAGAGTGAAAAATGAAGAGAGAGAAAAACTGTGTCCTAATGCTTTTTTGAGTCAATGGATTAAGCTTCACATGAGAGCAGTGCTATTTCTGGACTTCTGTGTTACATGAGCCAATAAATCCCCTTAATGGTTTAAACCAGTTTGACTTGAGTGTGCTATTACCTGCCACTTGAAGTATATTGATACAGATTCCTTGGAAGACACATTAAGGTTTTGGTTGGCAATAAGGATCTACTGAAATGTGTAGCCCCAAGAGTGCCATAATCTGCAAAGAAACCCTCATAATAGTGGACAATGCAAAACACCATTAAATCAAGGTAGTCCAAAACAGAGGCCATGAAAGTCAGCCAGTGTTTTAAGCTGAGATTTGTCTTACTTTTCTCTCATTCCCTGCCTAGTCATTTGACTTCTGTCTCTGTCCCCCAGAAGGAAAGGAAGTAATTCTACTTAAGTCTTTCCTTGAGCCACCTCCCCTGGGCTTGGAGCCTGACACCATTTTTCTCTCTTCCACTGACGCCATAGATGTATTCGTTTCTCTTTGGGTATTTAATGTAAACCAGATAAGCCACAAACTTATAATAACTTTAGTCAATTTCAATTCTCAGGCAAGTTGAATCACTGAGGCCAATGTTTCAAATACAAGATACTGTGATTTCACAGATGGCGAGAATGTTTGGGGAATTGCTTTCCTAAACTTTCCTTCCAGTATTTAGATTATGGCATGCAGTCTAGGGGTATATTATGAGTGATCCTCTTGAACCTTGTCAGAAAGTCCTCATAAATCACATTCAAGAAAATATATTTAACTTCCATATACATATATATGAAACTTAAGAACTCAGACAAGTGGAATGAATTCCAAACTGTCAGTTTATAGCAGTAACTTGCCTTTTCAATTTGGGGCTTGAAATTTGGGGTGAGAAAGCTCTAATGGAAATAGTATGTTCTTAGAGAAACCAGAGGGTCTGCCTGACTTCTGAAATACTTTATATGGAGTGATAATTAATTTTGGAATTTAAAAAATGTTAGGTTATGGCCCCAGGTATTTGTGGGATGCGAATAGATTCCAGTTGCTAAACCTTAGTCTTTCAACTATGAAATGGGTTTAATTTTTCCATTTTGTGTTATGATTATAAAAGAAAACATATTCTTGAATTAATATAATACTTACAGTTGACTGTGCTCTTAATATATGCCAGGTGCTGTATTACAGACATTATTTACCATCATTTATTTAGCTCTTAATATGTACCAGCCACTAAGAATTAATATATATTAACATGCTTAATACTCACACCATTCAAATAATATGGATGTTAATATTTTTACCATTTTATAGATGAAAAACTTGAGGCACAGAAATGTGAAGAATTTTCCCAAGGTCACACAGGTAATATAAGGCAGAGGAGAGAATCAAAGGGAGGCCCTCTGATCTTGGTATGTCCTATCATTTTTACTCTTCCTAACAGCACTAAAAACTGGGTATTGTGAATACGATTTTTTGGATAAGAAAATTAAGACTTACAGAGGATATATACCTTTCTCAAGGTTACACAGCTAATTAATAAGAGAGCCTAGACTTAAAACTTAACTCCAATATTACTTTTATCTTTTAGTTTGCATATTATTTTCCTCATGCGCCCAGTCTCTCCATTTCAAAGCTTTCCATTCCACACTTTCTTCAAATTACATTGTCACCATTCTCTCTCTGAGCTAAAGTTGGGTGACATACAAGAGAGGTTGAATATTAGAGAAATCACAGATTACTAGATTTGGTATATACCCACGTTACCTTTAAGAAAATCATTAGAAGAACTTAATGTAAACACGTTACTTTGACTCAATGGTATATCAACTTTAAAATACAATCTATAATTTCATTTTGAAGTTTAGCATGCTTTTAAATTTTTTACCACATTCATTACCAAATTAATGCCTTAAAATCATTAACACATTATCATATTCCCCTAATATAGGGAAGGCCTATTGATTCCAAACTCAAATGTAATCAGAATTAGGATTTCTGAGTTCTCACTCTTTGTTACCGGTAAGGTGTGCAGTCATGTGTAGAAATACTGTTGCATTTTATAGTCAAGTTTGGCAGAGTCTCCTAAAGTCCTTTTTCTCTAAGACAGAGAGTGTAGAATAATTGTTAGAATTTATAGTTTTTGCCTCATTGTCACCTTGTGAAAGCTGATTTTCACCTTGACCAACATTCATAACCCCGTTCCACAAAAGTTGTTCAACGGACAAGGAGCTAAGCTATAAGGCATCATGATTTGACTTATACTAACTGAAAAGAATTTGTTAGTGTTATGAAACCACCAAAAGTGCAAAATATAAATTGGCCACATTAGAATGAAGACACGGTATAGAAAGTTACTGGTCACAGAGTCGTCAGAATTAGAAGGAAGGATATTATGAAACTACTCTACATTAGATGCTCACGTGAATATCGTGTTTTGCAGCTTGCGAAGATCTTTCAGATATCTCATATCATAGAATGTACACAACCACCCTAGGAGGCAAGTATTCTTTTTTAAATATCCCCAAAACAAGGATCAGAGACAGGGTAGAACTACCCAAGTGTCTGCAGTTAGCAAGCAGTGGCGCTAGGATATGAATCCAACTCTGACTCCAGAATCCAAGTAGAAAAAGTGTTAAAATCCCATGGGCTTTCGTTCTGTCTGCTCTGGTACTGGAATCTACTGGGGCCCCACTGAATGATTTTGGTTTCTCTTCCTTTTTATCCTCTTCTTTTCTTTTACAGTTTTCTTGGCCACATTTGTGGGAAATGACTCCAATTAAAACTTTGTGAGGCCAAGGCTGATTAACGTATCACTGACCAGAGATTCTCCAGGATGTGGCCAAACTTCAGTTCCTCAATTGTTTGTCATCTACCTCCATCCTGTCCAGCACCCTCAGGACCTTCTATTGCCAGGACTCAGGGCTGGTCTCCTTGACCGGCTTTGGCCTCCATGGTTAGAGATTGGACACCTAGTTCATGTTCCCAGATGGGGCCATTTCTGTGCCTTGTTTTCACACGAACACTTTAAAAACACAAAGTCCTAAAGACTCTACTTTCTTTTCTACCTTCCCTAGATGAAGGGCTTATCTGCAAGCTCCTCATTTTCTTCTGCCTCAAGAGAACATCTTGGGTCTAGAGTAGGGCAAACACTGACTCAGCCTTTGCTTCAGCACTTTCACTTTCTTTGGGGTCTCGTGCACTGAAATTTTGGTTCTTTAGGACCTTGAACTCTTTTAACTCTCTAACACATTGTACCATTTATGCCCTTTGACTCATTTAGATTACCAACATATGTATACATACATATATATACATACATACACACGCATACATATCACTACATACATACATACATAAATGCTGCCGTCTTACTATCCACCATGTATTGTCATAGGATTTGTGTGAAGATGGAAAGAGGTTTCATATCTGGCTCCATTCTTCAAGTATCGGGTCGGCCAAAAGTTCATCTGGAATCATGGAAAAAGCTGAACGAACTTTTTGGCCAACCCAATAGGTCAATTATATCTGTATCCCTGTCTAACCATTTATCCGGAGAGAAATAGGATGAAACCCAAGTTTGCTTGATGTTGAAGCCAGCAGTCTTTCCACCTCCCTGTAGGGGTACTTTGAGATAAGAAATATGGTGAGCCAAAGACTTTTACTTGCCTCCCAATATCCATTCTGCTAAAGTTTCCTTTAGCCAGGACAAAAATTCTAGAGCAAACGTTAGGATTTCTATTTTTGGTCCCAATGTCTGTCAACTGGGCCAGTTTTCATAGTCCCAGTCCCAGCAGCATTGAGCCACAACTGTCAGCTGAGCACATAACCATCCACCTATAAGATTACCTTTCCCATCCAATTTTCTCTTGGGTAATTGGGTGCCACCATGGGATAAAGTTCTGGCTAAAGATATGTAAGCTGAAGTAGTGTGCAGAAGGTCGTTCTAGGAAGTCTTCTTAAATGATAAGCTATGTGCCCTTCCTTTTCCTCTTTTTCCTTCCTGATGCTTGGAGCAAAGATTTGATGTGTGCCAATTTGGTCCATGGGAATGAGGTGCATACTCAAGGGATGTTGCAGAGGAGAGGTAAAAGGATCCTGTTCTCTGACATAAATAGAGCCACCATACCAAATTCAGACCTCCAACCCACAACTCACTTTAAAATAGAGGAGAGCTGGGCTTCCCTGGTGGCGCAGTGGTTAAGAATCCGCCTGCCAATGCAGGGGTCATGGGTTTGAGCCCTGGTCTGGGAAGAGCAACTAAGCCCGTGTGCCACAACTACTGAAGCCTGTGCACCTAGAGCCCATGCTCCGCAACAAGAGAAGCCACCGCAATGAGAAGCCCGCGCGCTGCAACGAAGAGTGGCCCCCGCTCGCTGCAACTAGAGAAAGCCCACACACAGCAACAAAGACCCAATGCAGCCAAAAATAAATAAATAAATAAATTTGTAAAATAGAGGAGAGCTAAACTTTTGTCTTATTTTGAGGTATTGTTATTTATTTCCCTTATATACAACTGAAACAAGTGACAACTAATATAGATGGAGATCTTTAAAAAGAATGAATAGAGAGAGTTAAATGTTGATAAACTAAAGGAAGTTGGCATAAATAGAGGAGATCTAACATGGCTATTGTAGCTAAGGGAAATTTGTTCAGAAATGTAGATTATTCCAGTGTTACCTGTTACCTCTGCATTCAGACAACTTACATATAATATCCTCTTATTCCTTGCAGTCTTATCTGAAAGGACAAAGTCTGCAATCAAATCCCTGGAATCTCCACTTGCTAGGTGTTTGACATTGGATGAACTCATTTATCTCTCACAGCCTTATTTCTACATCAAAGATATGGATTGTGAGTTATCAATAAATTATGGTATGTGTGCCTGGAATAGAGAAGGCACCAAGTAGTAGAAATTCCCATAGGACCAGACACTCTCTTCAATTTCAGGGACTTCATTTCTGGCTAGCCTTAAAGGAGCTAGCTAACTGTATCCTCCTGAGAAAACCTGTCCCCCATGTTCGTGCTCTGTTCCCTTTCCTCTTTGGACACGTAGAGAGATAAGTGCCAGCGATTTCACTATGATTCCATTAGCATTAAATGGAGTGCACATGACCCAGGAGAATTGAGACTCTGTCAGTGGAAAACTCTAAGGGGAAAGGTTCCTGTCCTTGGAGCTGCGCTTTAGAAACCTTGTCAGTAAGAGCTTTTGTCTTAGGGGTTTGTAAATATTTATATTTTCAAACTACTATGAGAGGAACAACAGCTATTCCACATGAATGGATTACGTTAAATGTACCCAAAGTCTGTAATTTAAGCTGTCAAACGTGAGGAAATACCAGACTTAAGGCTGCCATTCCAATCCGCTCAGAATAAATAAGGACTTTGGGCAGAGATCTTCCACACAATGGCTCACAGACATATGGAAGATGTTACTAGGGAAGACGACTGAAGAGAAGGAAAAACACACTAAATGAATTCAAGAAATACCTAGTCTTTCTTCCAGAGAGGGAAGGGACTGGGGATTGAGGGAGAAGATTTTTGGCCCAGAAGCAAGGAATTGGGATTAACATTAAACCAAGAATGAGGGGTGGCACGTGGAGGCTTTTCCTGTTCCTAAGACATCTGTCTGTTTTTCATTTATTGTTTGGTCTGGTGATATGACACCAACATGGGAATCAAAATGTGTGTCTGGACTGGCTGGATGAAGGATAGGGGATTTAGTTACTGTGGAAGTTCTGCGTTAAGCGTGTGGTGGAGTTTCCTAGCCCATAGAACACAGGTGGAAGGTGTGTTTACTGAACAGGAAAAAAAAAAAGCATTTCAGGGAGAGATTGACCAGTGGGTCATATAAATTTGCTTCAATTCTACAGGCATGTACTAGCCACCTACTTTGTGCCAGACATGGGCAGTGAAGCTTGAGAAACAATCTTATTTAGTGGAAGGAGCTTTAGCTTCTTGTCCTTACTCTGAAGTTCACAAATTTTGAGAGGCACGATGAGGCAAATAACTTCCCCTTCCTGATCATCAGCTCAAAATGCCAGCGCTTTCTTTTTAATGACTAAATACTGTTAGGTGACTTGGCGAAGGTACGGGACAAAATGGGCTTGCTAATGCTCTCCTATTAACCCTCCAGTCTAGATTCTGAGAGAGCTCCAGGTGCGGTATTCTGTGTTACTATTCACTCATATTCCATGCTCGTCTCTGTGGTACCCCAACTGTGACAGGATATAACATCCCATTCTTTTTAACTCAGGTGTGATCAAAAGACTTGGTTGTCCAGTGGGATAAACAGGAGTGATATAGCTGAGAGGAAGATATTAGAGCCAATGAGAGGTTCACTGTATCTATGTTTTCTTTCCGTCTGCCCTGATGACCAACAGTAGTGCAAACAGAAGCTAATCCATCAGCCTGGGTCCTGGAATGATGACATGAAGATATGCTATTGCTCACCTGCCATGGACATACACCATCAGTGGTTTTAAGTCACTGAGATTTGGGGGTCTTTTGTTACTGCAGCAAAACATACCCTTGCTGACTGAAACTCACAGGATAAGAGACAACTCTAATCTACAAAGTATACATTCTTACCTTAGAATATCCTAAGTCACAGTGATCCTAAGTATCACCCTGGTCCATGGCAGAAAGGGAAGAGCGAGCAAATTCTAAATGTTCATGGTCTTTCACCCATTCAAGAAATGTAGGCCAAACTCTATCACCCAGAAGTTGATTTACTTATTTCTCCTGTATGAGAAGGAGAAAGTAAAATTAGGGTAAATGACAAAATGTGTTACTTTACTGAAGTCTCCTGAGAAAGGGAATATGACTGTTCTCCCCCAACAATACTGAAGATTTTTGAAGAGGGAGGTGACACACTCAGATCTCTTTCTGAAATGTCTCTCTTGATGCACTTTGGAGGACAGACTAGAGTGTATATGACTGTAGCCAGGTTGACCAAGTAGGAGGGACTACAGCAGTAAGGATAAATGAATGAGGAGGGCAGTTTTAATAAGGACAATTGCAACAGAGATGAAGAGAAGACTGCAAATGTGAGAAGTCTTTTGCAGGCAAAATTAACAGTGAGGGTTTAGATGTGTGGAAGAAGTGTAGCTAAAGATGAGTGACAAGACAATGGTCACATCATTCACAGAGAGGAAAACTGCATAAGACAACTCAGTTTAAAATGCTGACTAAGCATTTTAGTTTGGGGGTTTCCCTTATGCTTCCGCACAGAATCAATGTTCACATGGTCCTGCCCTTTGGGACCATGTTCAGACACAGACCAGTGGGCAAGATGCATCATTCAACTGGCCAGCTGTGACCCTTTTAGTACATTTACGTTGGATTTACTGGAAGACCACATTGTTTACGGTTCGTGGGAGACATTCACAACAAGTAAAAAAAAAAAAAAAAAAGCAGAGTTTTGACCACAGTTGTGGACCCTGAGACGGGAGACAGCTGGGCAGAATGCCAGGAGAACAACCTGAGGAATTCTACAGGCTTGGGTTCAAATTCCAGCTCTACCATTTTCTAGATGTTTGGTTTACTTAAAACCGCTGAGTCTCAGTCTTCTCACCTATAAAATTAGGTATAATAATATGTACTTCAAAGGACTGTTGTGAAGACCCCAGGACTCTATCAGGGTGATGTGACCAAAACATAGCAGGCATTCCATAAATGCTATTTCCTTTTCCTTTTCCTTTCCCACATACCACTTAAATGATGTGGAATGAGATTGTTTTTGAAAGACACCATTGAATGATATGCTTGTTATTGGTCAACTCACCCTTTCATTTTGGGAGCCCCAAAACAATCTTTTATGGTAAATCAAAGGGATTTTGCCATCAAAGAAAAGAAAGGGACCAAACATTTTTGGTTTGCTACCCATTGAAAATAGCTTAAGCCAGAAGGGCATTTTGCCTGGAGGAGAGATGACTTCTCCTGGTATGTGCATGGTGGGAATGGTAGGGGGGGAGCCAGTGGTCACCATTTCCAAATATCAGATGGTCATCAGAAGAGCAGGGGAAGTGATGTGCTCTGTGGTCCAGACAAGAGAACTCTGGCCGGCAGGTCAAAGTTATCATGAGACATTCCTCAGTTCAATTCGCTGCAGCTAATAGCCCTACAGTGACTCTTCGGAGGCAGTCAGTAGTGTAACTGGATGTATGAAAGCTGAAGTCGGGTGAACACTGGGCGATTAAGCAAGGAGTAGAGATTCCCACACTTGAAGGGAGGGTCCACCAGCTGCAATTCAAGGCAGCAAACCTGTAATGAGGGTCTGGTACATGTAAGACTCTGGCTGTAATCTGGGAGAGAAACAGATTCCAAGAAGACAGTGTCTCTCCTCTTAAGCACACATAATCAACTCTAAATTCTTCGATTCTAGGATAGATTTAGCGACTCAGCCTTGCCCACAGGTTAGTCAGTTCAGTCCCAGGCTAGATATTATAAATTGTCAATCCTGCGTACTACTTATTCTGGTCCTCTCAGGCAGAATTATCCAGTTGGAATTTGTTTCCAAAAGAAAGTACTCACGTAAACGTCACTTTCAATAGAGGTTGTGTCCTCAAAGTTAACATGAAAATTGAAAAGCAAGTTAATGAATTACGTCAAAGCATATCTAATAAAAAGTGAAAATGTTATACCAGAAACGACTTCAAGTTTGTAAAACTGGGTTCTAGGCTTATCTGGATAAAA
The DNA here is from genome assembly GCF_002837175.3 of Physeter macrocephalus. Lineage (NCBI taxonomy): Eukaryota > Metazoa > Chordata > Mammalia > Artiodactyla > Physeteridae > Physeter > Physeter macrocephalus. The sequence continues at coordinate 10,009,109 of NC_041222.1, read as the reverse complement.
ACTAGCTGGATGATTTCCTCAATTCATCTCCCTTCTCTGATCCTCAGTATCCCTTTATGTGCTATAGAGATAGAATTTAGTAATTTCCACGTTCAGGCCCTGCACCAACATGCTATAGCGATGTTAATCATAAAATAAATATGTACTAAATGTGTACTATATGTCAGATGCCATCTGAGGAAATGAAGTAAAGAAAGTAACAAGGCAGAGACCCTGTCCTGGAAGAATTCATGTCTTGTAGATAAAGCAGCTAATGATGACAGGAAACAAGACATGAAGTCTTATTGCTACTAGACCCTATGGGCATCAAGATGTGTAAACAAATGATTCTGCCTTGAAACAAATGGAAGGCTTTTTACATGGGGTTGCAATAGGTTTGGAAAATCAAGATGACTCTCTTGATAATACAGATTCTTAACATATGTTTTAGCTAGAACTATGCAGATTTATGTGTTATAGGCCAGACAGATGAAAGCCAGAAAATAACAGTGAGAAAGAATTGAGTGCCAGGCACTACAGACCACGCGGTGTGCTAGGTACTTTACGTACATTGACTCAGTCCTCCTGACAGATTGTGGTCAATGGTACCACCTCCATTTTCACTTTACATAAAGGAAACAAAGGTACGATATTTAAATTTTCGCTAAAATTACGACTCAGATCCAATGGTAGTGGTTAGCCCTCAGGGTGTGTTGAGCAGGATTCAGAAGCCACCTGTGATAAGCATGGATAGACCGACATGCTTAATTAGGAATTCATACAACAAATATTACTGAGCTCTTTCTATGTTTTCAGCATTGTTGTAAATGAGTGGAAAACACTGGTGAACAGAAGGAGACGTGGGTCTCTGCTCTTCTGTTGCTGGTATTCTAGAAGACACAAGGAACAATAAATATAAAAGATAAAATGTATTTCTTGTTAGACACTGAAAAGACCTGTGGGAAACTAAGACAATGTAGCCAGGGTATGTGGGCTGTGCAAGCTGGCAAAATTGTTACAAGTTTCATGTGGTGGACAACATAGGCCTTGTTGAGAAGGTGGCGTTTAAGCAAAGACATGAAGAAGGTTCAAGGGTTAGCAACAGCAGGGACATGGTAATGGTGGCACGTGAGACAACAAAATAGCAAAATGGACAGTCAAATCAGTCTCTAATTATAGGCCTCCGTGGCTCGAAGCCTTCAATAACAGGATTCCAGTCAAGAAAACCAAGAATTATGATTTCATATCTGACTAGAACCATTTTAAGCTTAAGGCAGACTTATATTCTCAAGCTATGAGATTTTGAAAAAAAGTGACTTTCCTTTCTCTGAGCTCCCATTTTCTCATCTGTAAAATGGGCAGCAAAATGTCTGACTGACTGAGTACTTGTGGTGATTTAATGAGATGGTGACTGTAAAAAACCTGGCTTGGAGCCGACACAGAGCTGGAGCTCTATTATTATTACTTTTTTGCACCTTTTTGCAACTTTCAGGCATTAAAGGGGAAAGACACAGTGAATGCTTTGCTTTGAAAACCCACTCACTGGGCAGCTGGTTCGGAAAGTTGCAAGCCACCACCCACCAGTTCAACTGCACTGTTGCAAGCTTACGTTCCAATCTTCGCTCAAATACTGACGTAGCTTTGACTCACTTATACTTAGGGGTACCAGAAATATTTCTCTTTCCTTCTCCCTGTTGGCCCAAGGACTGAGCGATATGAATTGGATCCTACCATCCCCTTACCAACTCTGAATGTCAATTTTGTGAATTTAAAGAATTCATCTAATGTCATTGAGCTGTGAAGTTTTTACAATTTTCTTTCTACGGGTGAAACAAAGAGGAAATACAAAATTGATAACACAGTCGAAGTATATCATATGAAAGAATTTTAAAGTAGGAAGAATAGATGAATCTGATTTGTAGACTGGTGATATGCAAGTAATTGAAGCAGTTTTTCACATACATCTTTGGGATTAGGAACTCCACCTAAAGATGGTTTAAATAAGCCTCACTGAAAGGCATGGGAAGTAGTGTTTTATGCAATTTGGCTTTGGTTCAAATCGCACTTATAATACCTACTGTGCATTTATTGAGATTCTGTGTACGCCAGGCACTATGAAAGGAATTTTAATATCCCGTCTAATTTATGCCTTAAAACAACTCTGTGACATGGGAATTTTATCTCTTTACATAAGGAAACTGAGGTCTTTTTATATTCTTACTACATAAGGAAATAGGCTTATTTGGATGAAATTTTTCTTCAAGGTCACAGAACTCCTATCCTTCAGAGTCAAGAGTCAAATCCTGAATCCCCTTTACGCCTATGTTTTTTTTCCATTACACAACACTGTTTCATAGTTTTAATCAAACAGGTTTTGTAAGAGAAGTTCAAAGTATAGATCTGCAGTTTATATCACACAGTTCAAAAAAGTTTGTTTTGGGAGAGAATTTTCATATTGTTCTAGACTAATTTTAAGAGAGGGGGTACACTTTCAAATACAAAAGTTATCTAAGGTAAGAACTAAATTTCAAAGCATTGTTTCCTGTTTCAGCATAACACCTTAAGATGACATGTTATGAATGCCATACCTGCATTTTCTACATCTTTACTCCATATTGATGCAGAAGTGTAGACAGATGAGACAAGAGAAATGCAGAAGCCCATATCTAAGTGGTTTCCAGGGGCAAAGGGGTAGAACAGAGACAGCTGTCCTGGGAGGCAAGAGCAGACGTTCTGGTTCTTGATTGGCAGGTAATTTGTTTTGCAAAGATCTTGGGCAATTTGCTTTTTCCTCTCTCAGATTAAAAACGGGTAACTTTTGCCTCCCTGGCACCCAGCCCCCACCTGCAGTTTCAGTGTTTCTCTAGGATCGAATGGGTGTTTTCTGCTCCCTTATATGGGAAGCTCCTTGGATTGGCCTTGAGTGTGGTTCCTCTGCTTCAGTTCTTTCCTATTATAAACACTGGAAATGAAGAGGTAAAATTGTCTTTCAACATCACCTAGTCCTACCCCTTAATGATCAGATGAGAGACACGGAGGATCACAAAAGGCTAAACTTTGGCTTCCCAAAGCCACATGTCAACACGAGGCAGAGAGAGGGCCAGACGCAGGCCCCTGCATCCCAGTTCAGTGAACCTGCACTGCTCCAGCATGATTAAATCTGACGTCAGACCTCACAGAGAGATGATGTTTTGTTGTTTTGTTCCGTTATCTTTGTCCAGACCATACAAGTTTTTCCTTCATAATGAAAAATGATCACCCTTCTTAAAGAATAATTGAAATAAAAAAGGCAGTGTAATCATACTGCATCTGCAGATATTGGCATTTCAAAACACTGAGTGCATAATAAAATAATCCTTAAGGAGATTAGTTATTGTCCAAGCACACTGGCTGCTTTGACCTCCTCCAGTGCACTCTCACCAACATTAATATTGTATTGAAAAATATTCAAGGTCTTCTTTCTTTGGTCTGCATTACAGTGTCTGAAGAGAAACGAGATGTGTTAATATTACAGAGTAGTTTCCTTTAATAGAAGTGCGATGGCCAAAATCGTGGAGGTAAGACTTTAGCTCTGCAATTTACCTGGAATTATGTTTCCCTCCAGACCCTGGGCTTTCTGGGAGACAACCAGAAGCCCTGCATGATAAAAGGGTATGAAGTCAAGTCATATCATGCCAGGTTTGCAAAAAAGAGAAGAAAAGCTAATGCAGAGTGGGGAAAAGAAGAAGATTGCTCACCATGGAGAAGGCTTCTTGTGCTTCCCCTCATTCATCCCTCGTGACAATCCTGTGATATAGTTATTATTTAAAAGTGAAGAAACTGGAGCTCATGGACACTAAATAGAGAGTTCAAAGTCATTAGTGTGCAGGTAGAAGACTAGGTTTTAGAACTGCAGGACTTTCTGAATTCAAAGACCGTGCTTTATTTTGGTTGTTCACATTACTTCCAATGAAGGAACAGGTTATGTTTATGTTGAAAGATTGCAACTCTTTTTAGAGATGGTATATCATTTTTTCACCTTCAAAACTCAATGTCAATTTAGAGAGGAGAGAACAGATTTTCTTCCCTTGTATCCTCAGAATGCTGAGCAGGGAATACGATGGGTATAACAGAAGACATACTTTAAGAGAAGAGAGGCTGTCCTAATGGTAAGAAGTATGATTTTGTTAGGTCAGCCTCAGAAATTGCACATTTTCATAATAAGTGTGATCAATAAGCTAAGCAAGGACCTCACAGAGATATGGGGAAGATTCAAGTCTTAGATAGGACTTTGGACTAGGAAATCTCTACATTTCTATGATTTGTCATTTGATCTGCAGCACTTTGGTTAACACAGAAGGTACATTCGATTCCTGTAATTTTAGGTTCCTAAGTTTTGTCCAAATGCATATTTTTGCAAGAAAAAAAAAGATACTCGGCAGTGTTATATTATGGCTTTTGGCTGAAATCTCATGCCTAAAATGTGCAACTGAAATATGGCTTTATGGAGGCGCTCCAAGTTTTTCAGAATTATGTACTGTTTGAGAGGGGTCAACCGCAGAACTGCACATCTCTGCCGTGTCTTCAAACCCTCTGAATCGCTGAGGTCTGCAAAACGAATTTGGAAACCTTCAGAATGGGAGGTCCTTTTGGCTTCCCATCCTCAAGCTGCTCTCCTGCAGAACAGGAACCAAAAAACAATATACACTCACTCAAAGCCACCAGGTTGGAAACTCACTAGTGTCAGATGAAGGCAGGCTCCAGAGAACTGTAAACTAGGTGAAACTCCTCTTTGATGCCCTGAAGCCTCCATAAAACCATAAAATATTGGAGGTGAAAAGTCTCAGCAATAATTTTTTTCAGCCAGGGACACTACACTGAGGCTCAGAAAAGGGAAGGAAATGGTTTAAGAAAACACAGTGACTTTGTTTCAAGATTAGTACTAAATTCTAAGTTCCTTGACTCATTTAGTGCTTGAGGAATTACAGAATTTCACGATGAGACAGAACTTCGGAGATCATCACTTCTCCAGCGTTACCCCAACTGGATATTAGTAGGTTTCCATGGGAAAGGGGTTTCCTGATCGAGTAAGTTTATGAATCAGTGCCTTCTATATTAGCGATGCATAATGCCCATGTTCAAAGCTCTGAGGCATCTAGCAAAAAAGACATGCATTTGATTTTAATTAAATGTTTCCCAAACTCATTTGACTGCAGAGTCATTTTCCTTCGGGCCACCTACTGACATACTGGGAAACACTTGGACTTTGCAGAATACAGTTTGGTAGTGCTGATACTGACTATTCTCTCTGGATACTTAGTTTTTCTACCAGTAGGGCCACCACATAGTGTCCAGCTAGAGTGTCTACAGCAATGAGGCCCTTATCAAACCATAAGTTCACTGAGCAGATGACCATAATATGTTCCCAGTCAGGTTTCCTGTGATGAAAAAAAAGGGCTTAATAATTATGTAACTGCTCCTCCCACAGGCATCCCTGACACATTTTTCAACAATTCCAATCAGTAGGATGCCAATCCTAATATTAGCTCCAATTGCCTTGCTGCAAGCCTGGTCCTCCTCAATACTGATCTCTCTACACAGATTACAGCCTTGCAAAGACTTCAAAATGCTGATCATGACTCCCCTTCTCTTATAAGCCTGAACTTCTCCTTGTTAACCACTCCTTGGTTATTTTTCTGTTTCTTATACAGCATGGTTTCAGGTCTCCTCACCATTTTGGCCACTGATTCCAGTTAAAACCATGGGCTTTTGTACTATTAGACATATCTAGATTCAATTTTTTAGTTACTCCACTTGGTAGATGCATGAGATTCTAGAAAAATTCATGACCTTTGTTAATCTCAATATTTTGCTTTACCTAATTAGAGTTATTTAATATCTATCTTATGAAATCAACCCCATACATCTATGGTGATAAATAAATGACAATGCATGTACGACCTACAACATTGTATTCAATATATTTTAGCCTTGGCACCTTTGTTCCCAGAACCTCACTAATTTATAAGAATCTATTCCAAAGCAGTGTCATTTGGGACAATCTTGTGAACATTTGGTTAAATAAGTAAAAACAGAAGGTGATACGAAGGGAGGTGATTGTCCCTCTATATCTGACCACTTCCAGAGAATTGAGTTCCATTTCTTCCTCATATGTTACCAAGGTGCAGCTGACTTCTCTCTCTATCCAGTTCTGCTCCCCTCACTCCTTTACTGGTGTTCCTGAAGCACTCCTCAAGAAACCACCCGCATGCCTCCAGTGCTAGTCTGCTTTTTGGGGCACTCAACCTATGACACTCAGAAATAACATGGGGATTTGGGGGGAGGGAAGATAACTGAGGTCTTGCATGTCCAAAGGAGTGATAAGCTAGGCAGTTTCAGGTCGTAATAGCAATGTGCTCTCACTTCATACTCTCTTGAGGTGGTGAAGTCTGTAGAATACAGGTGTTTAGCCTCTCTGTCACCTGGATTTAATTTAGTTTCTATTTGGACACAGAATTCTTGTCTTCTCTTTAAGGAGGTACAAATTTTATAAAGTTCTGGCTAGTGAGAAGAGATAAGAAAGAAGTGAGCCCTAGTTGAAACATATTCGACCAGTCCTATTTTTTTCCTCTGGGTCTCAGTTTCCTAGAAATACAACTGATCAGTTGAACGAGATAATTTCTGAAGGGTTGTATGGCTCTGTCATTGTTCTATTTCTTTTCCAGAACTTCATCAATTATTCTCCTATCCCTTAAGTGGAATTTTGAGATCTTTCAGGCAATTAACAAATAATTATAGTATAACTACCATGTGTTAATCCCATTGCTTGGTTTCGAAGACATAATAGTGAGCTTGCTAGAAAAAGTCTAGAAGTTCATGAAGATTTCAATCTAAGTGGTTAGACATACAATGAAATAAACAACATGACAGAGTACTGAGTAACAGATAAAATCCAGGATTCTACAGGAACACAGTAAAGGGAACTCAGCATGACAAAGAAGTGAGGGAAGGCTTCTCATAAGAAATGTCCTTTAAACTAAGGCTTGAAAAATGAGCCACACCAACAGATAAATAAACAGGTTCCAGACAGATAAAACAGGTACAAAATCTAAGAGGCTTCCAAATACATGACTAACTTAAGCAACTAAAAAAAGTCAACCCTTGCAAAAGGATTCTAGGTCTGGTGGAGATTAAGAAAATAATGTGTATTTGAAAGAAGGGTCAAATTATATTTTGTCACCAAACTTAAATAATCTATGCAATGATTTGTATATGTGGATGGGCACATTTGCATCACCTAGAGGCTTCCAAGAAAGACAAATTCTTGGGGCCCACACCAGACCAGCTGAATCAGAATCTTTTTGGTTAGGGGTCCAAGAATCCGCGCTTCAAGAAGTTCTTTGGGTGATTCTTACGCACAATAGAGTTAAGTTGGAGCTTAGACTCATGTTTACTTGATGCATTCAGATGTGTCTGTGATGAATTAGGCTGTATCAATGGCAGAATTTCATGCAAAGTGCATTAGGATGTTTGGTGATGGTTATGACAGGGACAAAGAACTTGCAGCTGTTTCATGTATCAAAACTGACTTTTTCTCAGCCACCTATGGCAGAGGATGATGCCATCAAGTTGCTTTTCGAGTAAACTTTCTTGGGCTATGGATGTTTTCAATGCAAAATTCACTGTTCTATTTCATTTCAAGGAGTCAAAAGTAGCCTTCTGAGATATCTGATTCAAATCTTGGCATTTGAGCTTGCATTCATAAAGACAAAGGAAATCAAACATCCAGTCCTGAATCTTTGGTGTTCAGAAGACTGCCTTATATCCAGAACTCCAAATCCTCTTGCAAAGTCCCTAAAATTTGTGAACAAAACATGAGCTCACTCGAATCTATAACATAGCTCTCTAGAGAGCATGATGTTTATAGGATCTGGGGATATCAGTTATATGACAAAGACACTTTTCTCTCTGCAACCAGCCAACAATAACCCTGTTTCTCCATAAATACCAGTGGGGAGGTGGGGGTGGGTCAGATATGATTTGGTTGGTGCTGCCATGTGAAATACCTTTTATGTGTCAGTTTTTAAAGAAATGGGATAATTTAGCATCACTCTAATATCTTACATTAGCATGCTAAAACCCAGGCCCAGATAAGAAAAACTGCCCTTCACTGCTAAGAGTCATGTTAGCACTTCTTTAGGGCAGTAAAGGAAAAGATAAATGATAATGGTAGGAAAAAAAAAACAACAATTTCCATAGTGCTTTCAGCCATGACTAAAGCCCAGGGTATGAGGCAGAGGCTTTTATTGAGAGATCACAACAGACAATGCCTCATAAACTCAACAAGCATCAAGAAGGGCAAATGGCATGTAAGAAAGAAAACCCTTCCCTGGTAAGAGACTTGGTTAGTACACCTGAAAAAAATCCTTGAGGTAAAGGGTAATTCAAGCAATAATTCGGTGCACTGAATTTATAACATAGAGCAATCTCTTCTCAAATGTTATTGTTTTCTTTAAGGTCTGAACTAATGTCTCCACTTTGCTTCTCTGGGTTCATATGACAATTAAATACTTAAAGAGAAAATAACACAGGTTCTATGACTTCTGATAAGACTCCCAAAAGAAGGAAATTGTGAAGACGTAGAGAACGGACTTGAGAACACGGGGAGGGGGAAGGGTAAGCTGGGACGAAGTGAGAGAGTGGCATGGACATATATACACTACCAAATGTAAAATAGATAGCTAGTGGGAAGCAGCCACATAGCACAGGGAGATCAGTTTGGTGCTTTGTGACCACCTAGAGGGGTGGGATAGGGAGGGTGGGAGGGAGACGCAAGAGGGAGGGGATATGGGGATATATGTATACGTATAGCTGATTCACTTTGTTATACAGCAGAAACTAACACACCACTGTAAAGCAATTATACTCCAATAAAGATGTTAAAAAAAAAAGAAAAGAAAAGAAAATAGGCACAGGATGAGCATATTGGTCAGAATGAGGCCCCGACCCAGGCCGTTGGACCAAGTTTGAACACGGGGCAGGTTCTGGCTGATGCATAGGGATCTTTTTTTTAATACATTTATTTATTTATTTTAAAAAAAAGAGCTCTAGGTAAGAATGTTGCTCTCTAGGAAAATTGAGTGATTTGGGCCTTTAGAGTTCTTATCCCTGAACTCAGCTCCAGGCCTTTTTAGTATAATTATACCCAGTAAGATGCTCAGAACAACTGAAACATCCCTCATTTGTCAGATTCTGCTCTCTTGAGAAGGTAATTTTTGTTTTAAATAGCAAAGATTTTTCTTCACCGCACATTCACAGATAATTTATTCTTATACTTGTCAGTTGGCCTTGTTTTAGAGCAATTAAATATTTGTGTTGGTCTTCCCCCAATTACATTAGGAGTTTTAAGATGGCACCTACCATGACATAGACATCTTGGTTTTCCTTAGATCATCTAGCGTCATGCTTGGGACATAGAGGCTCTAATTAATCTTATTTTCTTTATGCTAAATCATGCACCTAGATCACAACACATCAAAACCCATCTGAGTTCTGAGGAAAGGTTTCAAAGCATCAGGTTAAACTGGAATTTTGACTCATGTTTATTTGATGCATTCAGATGTATTTGTGATGAATTATGCTGTTATCAAGAGTAAGATGTTATGCAAAGTGCATCGGGGTGCTGGGTGATGGTTGTAACAGGGACAAAGAACCTGGAGCTGTTCCCTGTATCAAAACTGACTTTTCTTCAGCCCCCTCTGGCAGAGTATGATGTCATCTAGTTGCCTTCAGAGTAAAATGTCTTGGGCTATGAAGTACCTATGTCTATGGATGCTTTTAATGAAAATTATTGGACCTGATAAAGTAGAGAGAGCACCATAGTGCTTACCAGGGTCACCTGGAGTCTCATCGTAGCTCTCTACTAACTGCCTGGATGAGCTTAGTAAATTCCTTCCCCTCACTGGTCTTTGTTGTGTTGATCTATATAAGGTGAGCCAAGTAAGTGATCTTTAAGGTCCTCTCAGCTCTAAAGTTTAAAGATCTCTGTCAATTTTGAAATCACCTATTTTGGGTTTCACCATTTTTACATCTAATTTTGCTGTCTCCTGTAAGGGACGGGAAGCTAAGTGTTGTAAATGTAGTGTGATGGATGTGTAAATTTCCCACTAATAAGACTATTCATCAAATTCAGGTTGTATTAAAATGGCAACTAAAATAGAACAAATGCTAATTTTAATGCCTTATAATAAAGAATGCTGGTGTGCTAATGGAGAGAAAGATACATGAATACGAAAACTTTAACATGAGACAGAACAGACTTGTGATGAGTGTGGCATAAATAAAATGAAAGGGGTGGAGGGGTCAGAAGAGGAGATTGCTTTCTCATAGAGGGAATCAGGAGTGACTTGACGGAAGCATTTTAATTGACACTCGAAAGATCAATGTTTGTTTGTTTGTTTCTAGTAGGAGACCTACTAGAGTTATGACTGATACATAGAATGTGATAAAACAACAAGAAGGACATAAAACTAAGAATGAATGTTGAGGCTGAATCATGAAAGGAACTCAGGGCCAGTGCAGGTGTCAGGAATGTTTTAAGATTAGTAGCTATGAACCCTGGCTGTACATCAAAATCACCTGGAGAACAGTTAAAAACTATCTATGCTGGTGGCTCATCTTCAGAAATTTAGTTAATGGTCTATATTGGAGCCCAGGCATCAGTATTTTTTTAAACTCCCCAGATAAATGTAACATGCAGGTGTAGGTAAGAATCAATCATTTAGGTTATGGTGGGGGTCATGTAAGGTGTGAGGCAGGTGAAGGATATAACTGCAATAGTCCTATAATGAATTGCAGAGATTATTATCCTCTTGGCAATTGATATATGAACTGCTTTGGAAGGAGAGACCCTTCTTTTTAACAGATGCCCTCTATAGTGGAAGTCATCCCTGGTTCCTGGACAGGTAGCATAAGGAAAAAAAAGAGTCTATTCTACATAATTAAGGTGAGAGAAAGACCAGAGAAAAGATTGGCACTGCTTGGAGGAAGAGTTAGCATCAAGAGATGGGAGTGACCTAGATGGGGCTGGAGGTGAGGGGACTCTTAGGAGAGGAGGTATGTCTAATGGGTTTATTTCAAGTAAAAAGCTGTTGCCATACTACATTACTCTTTCTCAGAACCTCATAAATCTTCAGTAAAATATTTAACACATGAAAAATGTTGGCTGTGGTAGGACTTCTTGTGGAAGCTCATGAAAGGCTAGATAGTGGTGTTGATGCTTTCACGGTGAAAAAGAGCTACTGTGAACAACTAGCACAGTATATTCTAGGTTAGAGAGCTGTACGAAGCCAACTGGCATACCTTAGAGAACGTTCCAAAACATGACTGAGCCACAGAAACAATGAATCAACTAATTATAAATGCAGATGCCTAGGCTCAATGCCAAACCTTATGTTTGTTTTTCTTTTAACATCTTTATTGGAGTATAATTGCTTTACGATGGTGTGTTAGTTTCTGCTTTACAACAAAATAAATCAGTTATACATACACATATGTTCCCATATCTCTTCCCTCTTGCGTCTCCCTCCCTCCCACCCTCCCTATCCCACCCCTCTAGGTGGTCACAAACCACCGAGCTGATCTCCCTGTGCCATGTGGCTGCCTCCCACTAGCTATCCACACTACGTCTCCCTCCCTCCCACCCTCCCTATCCCACCCCTCTAGGTGGTCACAAACCACCGAGCTGATCTCCTGGGTTTTGATGGTGTGGCTTTTAACCAGTTCTGCAGATGCAAACTCTGTCAGAGGTCCTGAGTTCGGGCAAGATTTATATGGAGGATATATAAGAATTGGGAATTAAGAGAGGAAAAAAGGATGCCTTGGATTTAGGTAATACTAGTAGGTTTGTATGGAGAGAATAAGATGGTTCAAATAACTGCAAGTCATATAAAACAAACAAATATTTCCATGCGTCTAGGCCTGGCCAAAGACATCACAAAACATCTTTTTTTTCTTTTCTATTTCTGCCGTCCCCTGGGACAGATAGCTCTGGGCCTCATGGAGTTATGAATCAGAATTGTTCTGACATATGCACCTAATAGAACATGCATTAGCTTTAAAATTAGGAGCTCTGTTCTGAGTGCCCATGATTTCATTCTTTATTCCAAGAATATTAGCCTCGCCTAATATAGAAGAGATGTGAAATTTTCATACAAGTTTCACTGACTCTCTTACAATGGATCCACTACCCATTTAGTCTTTTTTTGTTTTTTTGCCAATTCTACTCTCTCTACCTAGGAGCCAGATCATAGAAATGATTCCCTACCAGCTTAATTTCAGAATTACTAAGACTATTAACCATAGTGTCCTTGAGTGAGGAATTTTCATTTTAGGGTGTATATACCTCCTGCAATTAAACAAAAGTGAATATGTGTGTGTATGTATTTCAAGTCCCCCTCCTTCCAGGGAGGGTGTCCATGATATCTTCCAAGAAGTCCACAACCCGTACATTATGAAGTGTCCCTGGTGTATAAGAAAGAGCACTGCTAAATTCAAGTACTGGCCCTGACCCATGCATGTGTGTGATTTTGGAGGAGGTCATCGCTCCAAGTCTCATTTTCCTTCCACACAGTACGGGGACGTGAATTCAAATGATCCAATGTATTCAAACACGCCAAACAGAAAGCCATAGCATGCAGAGGGTTCTTGTAACCTCATAAACAATCTGATGTACACAGAGACTGGGACACCATAGCTAGATCCACCACACATTCCACTTGGAAGAAAAAAAATCCACGAATGAAATAAATCTATGTACATTAATGATCTTTGTAACTGAAGTGCTGTGTTCATATGAATTGAAGTATCATGCTCTCTAATTCATTCGGCATCGGGATTACCATGAGTATAAATGTAAGAAAGACTAATAATATTGATGATAACAACCCCTGTTTATTGAGTGCTTGCCATGTATAGGCAGTGTTTCATTTAAACCCACAATCCTATTAGGTGGCTATACTTATATCCACCATAGGGATGAGGAAGGAAACTTGAGAGGGCTTGAGTGAGTGAACCAAGGTCAGAGTTAGTGCCAGAGCCAGGGTTAGCAATTTGGGGGAAAGAAGTTTGTAGGAAAGCTGCTCTCACTTATCTAAAAAGACAGCCAAAGGGAAGAGAAGTCGCTTTGATTCTGTGTGACTCCAGAGAGTAGCGGAAGCACGATCAGGAGGGGCTACACTGTGAGGCTGTGCGTGCCCAGTCCGTTAGAAACATTCAAGCCACTTGTCTAGAACGTTATAGACAAGATTTCTGATTTGGATGGAGGGATTAGGGTGGCCAGTTTCAGGGGTATCTTCCCAAAGTTGGAGCTTATGTCTGCATGATAAAAATGGTCTGTTCCCTCAGCGATCACTGTAAGCTCCTCAGGTGAGGAAATGGAACTGACATGGACATTGGCCCTTTGGACTCAGATTCGATAGTTTGTCTTAAACAAAACCATAGCCTGATTCAGTCTCAGCTCCCTCCTGAGATAAATGATTGTTTCAACGTCTGTTGCTGACTTCACAAACAGATGATGCTAGTAAATGCCCCAAACTCCTCGGGATGCTCACTTGAAAGGCGGTTTTGCTATTATTTTCATGGCTATGAAGAAGCTGGCCCATACATTTGTGAACTTACAGATGACATAATAACACTTCCCCCAAAAGGTGGCTGGGAGGCTCGAATGAGATAATGTATACAAAATGGCTGGACACAGTGTCTGGCACATGGTAAGTTTCCAGTAAATATTAGTATTAGTTGAATCCAGTTCTGTTCTGATGGGCACGGAGATGTGCTGCCCTGGGTCCCCTTTTAAGGAAGGTCATGCTACCCAGGGACTGGGGATGCAGTCAGCAGAGAGCCTCCACCTGCCAGCAACCCTGGACCCACCTGGCTGCAGAGAACTGCCTCGTAGAGCCTGCACCCTCTCTGACAGAGTCTGCATCCAGAGACTGAGCCAGGCCAGTACTACATCTCACCATATTGGCCTAACGTGAGACACTCCAACAAGCTCCTTTCTGGCCTGGCGGAACCTCGGCCAGGCCTGCATGGCTGTGTAACTTCTCCCTCAATCAGTTCCATACCTGCCTCTGCCTTTCTCAGGTATCGATCCCTAATAATCATATTGCATACTCAACTGCATCTCAGTGTCTGCCCCCAGAGAACCCAACCTGCAACATCTGGCCACATCCCACAGACTTACGTGTAAATTGAGAAGATTCTCATTCCAGCTTTCTGGAATGTGTCACGAGAGCTTGGGTATTTCTCTAGCCTTCGTTTACCCGGTTTCCAGGAGGAAAGTTTGGGCCACATGACCTCTAAGGGTCCTCCCAGTGCTGACATTGCACGAGCTTTAATTTCCTCCATTCATATTCTCATCACACCCATTAGGAGACCTCCTCTGTGTCTTGTTTTCTCTCCTGTGTTCCCAAAGCATCCTGTGTTCACAGCAGAAAACCCTTCCACTGCATTGTCAGTTTACTTTTGTGCATCTATCTTCCTTACTGGATGGATACCTTTGGATTAAAGACACTGTCTTTTACCTTAAAGTCACCTGTGGCACCTACTGCCTGGTCTAGAGCCTTGAAGGTGTTCGATAAATGGGTACGCAATAAATGAACCCATACAGGCATTCTCTGGGTTATTCTGACTGAGGAATACATGATGAATGGCACTCCATAACTCTCTTTCCAAATGCCCTCTTCCTTTGGTAAACCATACCCCACTTAGTGAAGATCAATTTGTTTTTCAAATTGCTGCAGGACACAAACGTGTCTAAGTAACTGGTTCAACAAATGAAGACGTGGCACTGTATTTTAGTCAACTGTCAAAATCAGGTGGTACAATACAACAAAACATCATTCTTTCCCAACCAAACATGTCTTTTTTTTTTTTTTTTAGGTTTTTTTTTTTTTTTTTGGTATGCGGGCCTCTCACTGCTGTGGCCTCTCCCGTCGCGGAGCACAGGCTCCGGACGCGCAGACCCAGCGGCCATGGCCCACGGGCCCAGCCGCTCCGCGGCACGTGGGGTCCTCCCAGACCGGGGCGCGAACCCGGCTCCCCTGCATCGGCAGGCGGACGCGCAACCACTGCGCCACCAGGGAAGCCCCAAACATGTCTTTTTAAAAATGAAATTACAATTGCTTTGTATTTATTTATTTTGTTTCCTTATAAGAAAGCAAGGATGAGAGCTACCAAAAGACAAAAGGTGATGAGGTAGCTGGCATGGGACTGACCACAAGGCTGCAGGAAAATTTGGGAAAGGAAAGGAAATTATATGTATTAAATGCCTAATACATGCCAGGCACTGTTCCAAGAGCTGTTCCAAGCTCTTAGCATATATTTAGTTTAATAATTATATTTAGCAGACAAGAACACTGAGGAACAAATTGCTTAATGATTTGGCATGAGTCCTATGAGAGAGGTTTCAAAGGTGGAAATAGAAACTCAGACATCTCCTCTCCAATATGTAGATCTGTCTGAACAAATAAGTGGAATGGAGACCTGAGAGGTATCCCGATATCAAATCATCAAGGATGTTCTGTGTAGATTGTTCACAAGGGGGGAAAGGGGGAAGGGAAAGAGAGAGAATTGCCAGTAATCGTTTAACCAAATAATACTGATCTCCCTTAAATGTAGAATCTAAAAAGAAAAAAAGTCAAACTCATAACAACAGAGAGTAGAATGGTAGCTACCAGGGTCTAGAGGGTGAGGGGAAAGGAGCTATTGATCAAAGAGTACAAACTTTCAGTTATAATATGAATAAATTCTGCAGATCTAACGCACAGCCTGGTGACTACAGTTGATAACCATGTATACTTGAACTGTGCTCAGACAGTAAATCACAAATGTTCTTCCCATCACCGCCCCCTCAAAAATGGTGACTACGGGAAGTGAGGGCTATGTTAATTCATTTGATTGTGGTAATCATTTCACCATGTACACAAATATCAAAGCGTCACATTGTATACCTTAAATAGACACAATTTTTATCTGTCAAAAATAAATAAATACAAACTTTAAAAATACTTCTTGAGTAGAAAGCACTGGCCTAAACAGGAGGATATGTATAATTGCAAAGCATATTTCCTGCCCACAAAGAACTTCCAGTATATAGTTGGGAAGACAAGAGATGAGTGCATAAAAAAGAGAATTAGCTACCCAGGGCAATGAGGCAGGAATGTTCCATCCCCTTCACAAAAGTTCCGAGTCAAGAGATTGTTTCAAGTAGGGCAGTCAAGAGTGACTGGAAGGAAGACCTGTCCTCACTCCTAATTCATTTGGTGATGAATGTGAGTAATGTCCTGTTTCCTCTTCTTCTCTCTGATCTCTCCTTTCAGGGTCTCCCCCACTAACTCCACAGAGTTATCAGAGGGGGGCTCATGAAAATAGAGGTCTTACCATGACTCTCCTTGATAGCAGTTCCCCGTAAGGATAAAGGAGCTTGCTCTACACCTACACCGCCATGAGGTTTTTACCTGTCTACTTACTAGCTGAGTTACTATAAATCCACCATAAGAGAAGAGGAAAGGAACATCCAGTTTTTCCGAAGTCAGCCCTATAGCCAGACAGGATGCCCCATTTCAAGGAGTCACGCGCACACTGCCCTGAAAATTATCCACATTTTTTTCAGTTTACTTTCAAATATGAGTTGCCACATAGACATAGAATTTGCCTATAACCATATCCAGCTGTGTACCTTGAGTATTTTAAAACAGAGAATATATGATATGGAAGAATCAAAGAAACAAGGCTCCCTAAAAAAACACCATCATTTCAAACAAAGGCTCTTAGCAGGAGAAAGCCTTTTAGTGAAAACACCAGGACTCAAAAATACAAGGCTGCTTTAAAGTGGGAAGCTGTTCTGGTGAAAAACCATAGGAAAGCCAATCCTATCTGTGAAGATTTTGCATCTGGGTGTGTAATATAGACACAGTGGTCCGATTTCCTTTGCGGAGAAGGAATGTAACATTGTGACGTTTCTGAAATTCTAAACCTGAACAGGGGTCGGGAGGAATCATTAGAGTCTGAACACATGTGCCAAGGTATGCTTTATGAATGCTAAAGCTGAAAAGATCGCTTTTAAGGACGTCCACAGGTTTCCCTCCTGGCCACCCTGCATCCGGCCTTTCTTAAAGGGTCTCTCTTGGAAAATAAAGTCAGTGATTTTTTTTCTCTTTTCCGAATGGACCCACAAAGCAGGAACAGATGTGACACAAGTAACCTCTACTTTGTGCATACCTCAGAGAAAAACGACACGGACTAGAGCAGGGGATCTGGCTCCAGGCCAGAGAGAAGGACAATTGGAGTTTAGGCCTCTAATGACAGGGCTCACCTCAGCTCACTCCTTTGTACTCGTGCAGGGAGTGCAGGTGGGGAAAAGGGGCTGTATCTATGCGTTACAAGCACAAGTGAAGGATTTTCAAAAGGCTGCCATGTTCCTGAGCTCTCTGTCTTCCCTTTTCCCCACGTCAGAATACCCACACTACCTTAGCTGACCACCTCTAAGTGCATGGAAGATGTGATCAAACACAATGCCTGTGGCTTGGGTGCCAGATTCTGACACCCTGAGTTAGACTTCTGACTCTGCCACCTACTAACTACTAAAAAATTATTTATGCTCTCTATGCCTCCTTCTGTATTAACAACACAAGGATAATAACATCAGCTACTTCACCAAGTTAATTGTGAGAATTTGATAGAAAATACATAAACAGCACTTCCAACAATGCCAAACACATAACAAGGTTTCCATCAATGTTATTTGTTTTAAGCATTAAGAATCACTTTCCATCATGTTTTATATTTATGTGGGTCCATTTCTTATTTTTCCTCACCAGAAAGGAAGGCCCTTGAGTGCAGATTCACTTTAATATTGTACTGTCTGAACTCAGTTTCAGTGGTGTGCTGGTAAATGCTCAACAATGGGCTTTCTGAAAAGGAAGCTCAGATCTGTCATGTTTGCCAATTTCTGTGGTGTAAATACTCCCACTATGGTTGTTTTCAAGCTATCAACAGGACATCAGCTGACTCACAAAATTCCTGAAAATTTAACAATAGTCTCTTGTGGGGCAATACAAGCCAGCTTCAGTACTCCTCTGAGCGCATGCATGAGAGACAAATGAGAAAGAATAAACATGTCAGCAAACAAATTTAGAAATTAATGATTCCCATCAGGGATTCTCAGTGGTAAGAATGAGCATCCTACCACTTATTTTCCCCCCAGCTTTACTGAGGTAAAATTGACAAATAAAAATTATGTGTATTTAAGGTATACAACATGATGTTTTGATACACTTACCTATACATTATGAAATGATTATTACAACCTAATTAACATATCCATCACCTCACATAGTTAACTTTTTTTGGTATGGGAACACTAAAGATGTGCTTTCTTAGCAAATTTCAAGTATACAATACAGTATTATTAATTATAGTCACCATGCTGTACATTAGATCCCCAGAACTTATTCCTTTTTTTTTTTTTTTGGTCATGCCATGCAGCCGTGCAGCCATGCAGCTTATGGGATCTTAGTTCCCTGACCAGGGATCGAACCCAGGCCCCCTGCAATGGGAGCGCAGAGTCTTACCCACTGGACCACCTGGGAAGTCCCAGGACTTCCTTTTTTATAGATGAATAATATATTCATCTCACATTTACTTTATCCCTTCACTTAACAGCAGACAATTCAGTTGTTTCTGTATCTTGATTATTGTGAATAATGCTACAGACATCTCTTTTCTACCATTAATTAGGTTTTAATAATCTTCTCTATCAACTTAAAAGAGGCCTCTGGCCAGAAGGAATCTTTACTGAAGATTTCTACAGAACATTGGTCCCTTGTGTTGCCCCTCCAAAAGGAGAATATTGATCCTAAACCTTGGGTACTGTCACACATTATATGTTTCTTGTGAACGTTCATAATGCACATGGGTATGTTAAAGACACTAAGTCATATTAAAGAAACCAATTCCATTACTGTAACGTAAATGTATAGAAACATTTCCCAAACACATTTGATCACTAAAAGTGGTCTGTCTCAGTAAATAGTAACATCATAAGGAATTAATATCTCTGAAGAACATACATTGGAAAACACTGACAGAGCTACTTTTTATAATCATATGGAAAGAAGTAAATGTCCTTAGTAATTTTTGGAGAATATGTTTTTTTAAACTTGGAACAAAATACATCTTGGATAGTCATCAAAAGAAAAAATGTTTAATAAGAATAATAGCTCTTCTGTGCCAAGGTCTGTCAATGCCCAATTCTGCAAAGTAGATAAAATTACCCCATTGTACAGATGACAAAATGAAGACTCAGGAAATTTAATTAATTTACTGTCATGCTGTTGAGCAGAATTCAAATCCAGCTCTTTGTGGCTGCAAAGCCCACATTTTTCTACAACACAGACATGTGATGTCATTATGAAATTATGATCATCTGTTTCCATTTAACCCTTCACTCTTCAAGGCAATTTCAGTTATGTTTTCATTTCCTTTTCTCCACAATAATTATTTCAAAATTTCTACATTCTCTCTGCCACCCCACTTGCAGAAGATTATTTCAGTTCTTTTTAGCCAACTACATAAAAACATTAGAAATAAATGTCCTCAACTGTTCACAACTTGACCTGTACATTTAGCTTTATATGTATCCATCTTCCCTTGTTCGTCTCAAAAAAAAAGAAAGAAAGGAAAGGAAAAGAAAGTTTCTATATCTGTGCTACACAATACATATGCCCAATCCTTTCCTGACTTTTCAGATCCCTTCCTTTATGCACAGCCCTGTTGCATTCTCTACCTCCTCCTCCCCACTGGCTTTTTCCAACATTTTACACATGTTCAATTCTCTCCCTATAAACAATCTAGAACAACTCTTTCTCCTCCCTCTTGCCTCCCCTTCTATCTTCTAGTCTTTCTTCCCTCTCCTTAGCCAAGCTTCTTGAAAATCTCATCTACACTAGCTGTTTACATATTTCCATTTCCCAGCCACTTTTCACACCTCTCCAATTAGGCTTCTCCCACTTCAAACCACTCCAATTAGGCTTCTTCCACTTCTCCCACTGATAATCTTTCAACAAGATCATCAGTGACCTCTTTGTTGCCGAATCTTTGGGCACCTTTCAATTGTTTACTTAATTGACCATCCTTTTCTTCTTGAAACATGCTGTTCTCTTTCCTTTGTTGACAACTCACATGACTTGGTTTCTTTCCACTTCTCTAGTGACTTTGTCTCAAACTGCCCTAGAGATTTCTCTTCCTCTAGCTGTCCTCTAAATGCTGGTTTTCCTCAGAGATGAATTCCAGGCTCATATTCCTTCTCAGTACTCATGCCCTTCTTGAATGATCTCATCTACTCTTGTGGATACAATTTCACCCTGTTATGCTGATTATTTCAGAGCCACATGCAGTCTAGAAGAACTCCTGGCTCCAAAGCACATCCAATTTCTTACATGAAATTTCAACTTGAATGACCTGCAGGTATGTCTAAATTGAAATTATTGATAATCTACCATCTCAATATGCTTTACCATACATGTTCCCTTTCAAAAGGAACCTGCCCTCAGGCTTCTAAGCCAAATGAATGAATGAATGGATAGTAACGCTCAGTTTTTCTCTGTCTTATCGCAAATCTAATCCATCAACAAGTCCCTTTGATTCATCTACCTAATACTTCTAAAATTCATCCATTTCTTTCCAACACACCATAAGCATACTGTGACCCAATCCTTTTCTTCCTGGATATCAACAGCAGCCTCCTATCTGAACTTCTAACCTCTACTCTTGCCCCTCTGTAGTTCATTCTGTACTCTAAAGCTAGACATATATTTCTCTTTTTATCATTGTTATTCAAATTGATTTATTGTTTGTTTTTAAATTTATTTCATTGACGTATAGTTGATTTACAATGTGTGTTAATTTCTGCTCTACAGCATAGTGATTCAGTTACATATATATATAATATGTATTCTTTTTCATTTTCCTTTCCATTATGGTTTATCACAGGATATTGAATATAGTTCTCTGTGCTATACAGTAAGACCTTGTTGTTTATCCATCCTGTATATAATAGTTTGCATCTGCTAGTCCCAAACTCCCACTCCATCCCTCCCCCACCCCCTCCCTCCTTAGCAACCACAAATCGGTTAGAGAAACATTTCTAAAATTAAAATCTGACTTTTTCAGGCTTCTTTTTAAAAAGATCCTCCAATGTTCCCCTTCGCTCTTCATCTGTACTTAGCATCTCAAATTTACTCTAAGTATGTCAGCCTTTGGCTGAAGCTCTTTAATTCCCCAGTATTTTCTAACACCTTCAGTAAATGCACATGTGCACACATGCTCAACCCTGTTATCCTGACCAGTCCTTACTCAACCTCCATATCTCAATGAATATTCATCTCCTCAGAAAGGCCTCCTAACCCTCCTGTAGTTCCTAAGGTCTCCTTTCCACTTATTCTCACAAATCCCTGAACTTTCACTGGCATAACATTCACAAGCATTTTTGTCAAATCACGTGCTCCTTCTTCAATATGCTTGAGTTATGTGTTTTTGAAAAACATGTACATGAGACCTCGCAGGTGGTTTGAGGTCCGGCTCCGCCAATGGTCAGCCAGGCAGTGGTCCCTTGGGCACAGAATGCAGCAAGAGGCGGTTTGTGGCATTCTTCCTGGGACACTCTAGGCCCTTGGGCCTCATGCTAGCAGCCGTGTGGCTGACAGGGTCTAGGTGCTCTGGCCAGGTGTCAGGCTGGTGCCTCTGATGTGGGAGAGCTGAGTTCAGGACATTGGTCCACCAGAGACCTCTCGGCTCCATGTAATATCAAATGGCAAAAGCTCTCCCAGAGATCTCCATCTCAACGCTAAAACCCAGCTCCACTCAATGACGAGCAAGCTATGGTGCTGGACACCCTATGCCAAACACCTAGCAAGACAGGAACACAAACCCACCCATCAGCAGAGAGGCTGCCTAAAATCATAATAAGGTCACAGGCACCCCAAAACACACCACCGGACGCGGTCCTGCACAACAGAAAGACAACATCCAGGCTCATCCACCATAACACAGGCACCAGTACCCTCCACCAGGAAACCTACAAAAGCCACTGAACCAACCATAGCCACTGAGACAGACACCAAACACAACAGGAACTGCTAACCTGCAGCCTGCAAAAAGGAGAAACCAAACACAGTAAGTTAAGCAAAATGAGGAGACAGAGAAACACACAGCAGATGAAGGAGCAAGGTAAAAACCCATCAGACCAAACAAATGAAGAGGAAATAGGATAAGTGACCTGGAAGATAAAATAGTGGAAATAACTACCACAGAGCAGAATAAAGAAAAAAGAATAAAAAGACTTGAGGACAGTCTCAGAGACCTCTGGGACAACATTAAACGCACAAACATTCCAATTATAGGGGTCCCAGAAGAAGAAGAAGAGAAAAATAAAGAGACTGAGAAAATACTTGCAGGGATTATAGTTGAAAAATTCCCTACTATGGGAAAGGAAATAGTCATTCAAGTCTAGGAAGCGCAGAGAGTCCCATAGAGGATAAATCCAAGGAGAAACACGCCAAGACACATATTAATCAAACTATCAAAAATTAAATACAAAGAAAACATATTAAAAGCAGCAAGGGAGGGCTTCCCTGGTGGCGCGGTGGTTGAGAGTCCGCCTGCCGATGCAGGAGACATGGGTTCGTGCCCCGGTCAGGGAAGATCCCACATGCTGTGGAGCGGCTGGGCCCGTGAGCCATGGCCGCTGGGCCTGCGCGTCTGGAGCCTGTGCTCCGCAACGGGAGAGGCCACAACAGTGAGAGGCCCATGTACCGCAAAAACAAACAAACAAAAAACAAACAAACAAAAACACAAAAGCAGCAAGGGAAAAACAACAAATGACATCCAAGGGAATCCCCATAAGGTTAACAGCTGATCTTTCAGCAGAAACACTGCAAGCCAGAAGGGAGTGGCAGGACATATTTAAAGTGATGAAAGGGAAAAACCTACAACCAAGATTACTCTACCCAGCAAGGATCACATTCAGATTAGACAGAGAAATTAAAACCTTTATAGACAAGCAAAAGTTAAGAGAATTCAGCACCACCAAACCAGCTTTACAACAAATGCTAAAGGAACTTCTCTAGGCAGGAGTCACAAGAGAAGGAAAGACCTACACTAACAAACCCAAAACAATTATGAAAATGGTAATAGGAACATACATATTGATAATTACATTGAATATAAATAGATTAAATGCTCCAACCAAAAGACATAGACTGGCTGAATGGTACAAAAAGAAGACCCGTACATATGCTGTCTACAAGAGACACACTTCAGACCTAGGGACACATACAGACTGAAAGTGAGGGGTTGTAAAAAGGTATTCCATGCAAATGGAAATCAAAAGAAAGCTGGAGTAGCAATTCTCTTATCAGACAAACTATATTTTAAAATAAAGACTATTACAAGAGAAAAAGAAGGACACTACATAATAATGATCAAGGGATCAATCCAAGAAGAAGATATAACAATTGTAAATATTTATGCACCCAACATAGGAGCACCTCAATACATAAGGCAAATGCTAACAGCCATAAAGGAGAAATTGACAGTAACACAATCATAGTAGGGGCCTTTAACACCCCACCTTCACCAATGGACAGATCATCCAAAATGAAAATAAATAAGGAAATGCAAGCTTTAAATGATATATTAAACAAGGTGGACTTAATTGATATTTATAGGACATTCCACCCAAAGCAACAGAATACACTTTCTTCTCAAGGGTTCATGGAACATTCTCCAGGATAGATCATATCTTGGGTCACAAATCAAGCCTCGGTAAGTTTAAGAAAATTGAAATCGTATCAAGTATCTTTTCTGACAACAACACTATGAGACTAGATCTCAATTACAGGAAAAAATCCGTAAAAAGTACGAACACATGGAGGCTAAACAGTACACTACTAAATAACCAATAGATCACTGAAGAAATCAAAGAAAAAATCAAAAAATACCTAGAAACAAATGACAATGAAAACACTATGACCCAAAACTGATGGGATGCAGCAAAAGCAGCTCTAAAAGGGAAGTTTACAGCAATAAAATCCTACCTCAAAAAACAGGAAACATCTCAAATAAATAACCTAACCTTACACCTAGAGCAATTAGAGAAAGAAAAACAAAGAAACCCCAAAGTTAGCAGAAGGAAAGAAATCACAAAGATCAGTTCAGAAATAAATGAAAAAGAAATGAAGGAAATGATAGCAAAGATCAATAAAACTAAAAGCTGGTTGTTTGAGAAGATAAACAAAATTGATAAACCATTAGCCAGATTCATCAAGAAAAAAAGGGAGAAGACTCAAATCAATAGAATTAGAAATGAAAAAGGAGAAGTAACAACTGATAATGCAGAAATACAAAGGATCATGAGAGATTACTACAAGCAACTATATGCCAATCAAATGGACAACATGGAAGAAATCGACAAATTCTTAGAAAACCACAACCTTCCGAGACTTAACCAGGAAGAAACAGAAAATATAAACAGACCAGTCACAAGCACTGAAATTGAGACTGTGATTAAAAATCTTCCAACAAACAAAAGCCCAGGACCAGATGGCTTCACAGGCGAATTCTGTCAAACATTTAGAGAAAAGCCAGCACCTACCCTTCTCAAATTCTTTCAAAATATAGCAGAGGGAGGAACACTCCCAAACTCATTCTATAAGGCCACCATCATCCTGATAACAAAACCAGAAAAACATGTCACAAAGAAAGAAAACTATAGGCCGATATCACTGATGAACACAGATGCAAAAATACTCAACAAAATACTAGCAAACAGAATCCAACAGCACATTAAAGGGATCATACACCATGATCAAGTGGGGTTTATCCCAGGAATGCAAGGATTCCTCAGTATATCCAAATCAATAAATGTGATAAGCCATATTAATAAACCAAAGGAGAAAAACCATATGATGATCTCAATAGGTGCAGAAAAACCTTTTGACAAAATTCAACACCCATTTATGATAAAACCCTTCAGAAAGTAGGCATAGAGGGAACTTACCTCAACATAATAAAGGCCATATATGACAAACCCACAGCCAACATCATTCTCAG
>NC_041222.1:9938790-9983893 GCF_002837175.3 Physeter macrocephalus | reverse complement strand
GGAAGTTTTAGCCACAGCAATCAGAGGAGAAAAAGAAATAAAAGGAATCCAAATCAGAAAAGAAGTAAAGCTGTCACTGTTTGCAGATGACATGATACTATACATAGAGAATCCTAAAGATGCTACCAGAAAACTACTAGAGCTAATCAAGGAATTTGGTAAAGTAGCAGGATACAAAATCAATGCACAGAAATCTCTTGCATTTCTATACACCAATGATGAAAAATCTGAAAGAGAAATTAAGGAAACACTCCCATTTACCACTGCAACAAAAACAATAAAATACCTAGGATAAATCTATCTAAGGATACAAAAGACCTGTATGAGGAAAACTATAAGACACTTATGAAAGAAATTAAAGATGATACAAACAGATGGAGAGATATACCATGTTCTTGGATTGGAAGAATCAACATTGTGAAAATGCCTATACTACCCAAAGCAATCTACAGATTCAATGCAATCCCCATCAAACTATCAATGGCATTTTTCACAGAACGAGAACAAAAAATTTCACAATTTGTATGGAAACACAAAAGGCCATGAATAGCCAAAGCAATCTTGAGAAAGAAAACTGGAGCTGGAGGAATCAGGCTCCCAGATTTCAGACTATACTACAAAGCTACAGGAATCAAGGCAGTATGGTACTGGTACAAAAACAGAAGTATAGATCAATAGATGCAAAAGAATGAAATTAGAACTCTCCATAACACCATACACAAAAATCAACTCAAAATGGACTAAAGACCTAAATGTAAGACCAGACACTATAAAACTCTTAGAGGAAAATATAGGCAGAACACTCTATGACATAAATCACAGCAAGATCCTTTTTGACCCACCTCCTAGAGAAATGGAAATAAAAACAAAAATAAACAAATGGGACCTAATGAAACTTAAAAGCTTTTGCAAAGCAAAGGAAACTACAAACAAGACCAAAAGACAACCCTCAGAATGGGAGAAAATATTTGCAAACGAAGCAACAAAGGATTTATCTCCAAAATTTAGAAGCAGCTCATGCAGCTCAATATCAAAAAAACGAGAAAACCATAATTCAAAAAGAGTCATGTACCACAATGTTCATTGCAGCACTATTTACAATAGCCAGGACATGGAAGCAACCTAAGTGTCCACTGACAGATGAATAGATAAAGAAGATGTGGCACATATATACAATGGTATATTAGTCAGCCATAAAAAGAAACAAAACTGAGTTATTTGTAGTGAGGTGGGTGGATCTAGAGACTGTCATACAGAGTGAAGTAAGTCAGAGAGGGAAAAACAAATGCCTTATGCTAACACATATATATGGAATCTAAAAAAAAAAATGGTTCTGAAGAACCCAAGGGCAGGACAGGAATAAAGATGCAGACGTAGAGAATGGACTTGAGGACATGGGGAGTGGGAAGTGTTAGCTGGGAAGAAGTGAGAGAGTGGCATGGACATATATACACTACCAAATGTAAAATAGATAGCTGGTGGGAAGCAGCCACATAGCACAGGGAGATCAGCTAGCTGCTTTTTGACCACCTAGAGGGGTGGGATAGGGAGGGTGGGAGTGAGATGCAAGAGGGTGGAGATATGCGGATATATGTATATGTATAGCTGATTCACTTTGTTATAAAGAGGAAACTAACATACTATTGTAAAGCAATTATACTCCAATAAAGATGTTAAAAAAAAAAGTACATGAGACCTAAAAATCCCTATATAGAGTAGTTCTAAGAAATAATAGCAAAGGAATGGGTTCCAGGATTTCTACTGCATTCTGCAATTCTGGAAAGAATACATTTATATTATTTTTGTCAATAGTTATAATATTCAAATAACCTGTATTTATATAATTTGCATCATACAAATTGATATTACATGAACATAAGGCAGAAGACTTTCAGTTAAAATGCTCATTTAGCATGTGTTTTTTCTATGTTTCCTTCTGAATCACCAAGAACATGATAATAATGAAATTAATCAGAAACAAGATGACCTGGAAAAAAGGCATTAACAAGTTCTTGGAAGATGAAAAGTGAAGAAGCAGTAACTGACATAACAAACTGGAAAATCCTGAAACCCAAGTGCCTTTCAAAAGTGATATTAATTAAAAAAAAAAAAAAAAGCTGATTTGCATCACAGAAACCTGGAAAAGCTCAAAAATGGAAGGTGTTAGGTAGCTTGGAAGGTATAGGGTGAAAAGCCCAGACTAATCAAGAATCTATACAAGGAGTTAGAGCCCCAGATGCTCTAGCATGCCCTGTGCAGCCAGGCAACTGTTCCTTCATGATTCCAGGAGGAGGCATTTTGTCATGTGAGGATGTAGAATGAGGGATGATTTAAAGGGGGAAGGCCAGTAAGGGAGAGGGTAGACATGATATGCCACTTTGAAAATAAGAGAATTTAATGAATATTCTTGATGGTGACCACACCCTCCCTACCCTCTTTGGCCAACTAAAAGGCAGACAGGAGATTGAAGGGAGTTCTTCTCTGGGGGTACTGACTGCTCCATAGGAATAAACAGAAGATAATGACTTTTAAGGAGCCCACTGAAACAACTGGATCATTATTAGGTCATCATACAAAGAGGGCAACCCAATAAAATAACAAACCCCACCCATTTTTATTCTTTATCCCTAGATATAAATGGATAGTCAAGTATTCCCAGACATTAGTTGGCAGACTCTAAAGAAAGGTAAAACCCCAAATGTGAAACTATAATCAGAGGCTTAATATTTGCAAAAGAAATTATTATAGTCACAAAACAAGGATATGATGCTATAAAAAAATGCTCTGAGCAAAAAATGTTATTAGAAATTAAAATCACAATTGCCCCTCAAAAATATTTTCAAATTGAAATTGAAAAATAATGTAGAGAAAATACCCCAGAAGGTAGAGATAATAGATAAATGTATGGAAAATAGGAGAGGAAAATGTTATAATATTAGAAAATCAACTCTAAAATCCAAGAAATAAGTAGTAGAGGTTCCAGAAAGAAGGACGAGAGGTAGTAGAGGGGAGGAAATAAGTGTGTGTGTGTGTATGTATGTGAAATACTTATACAAATACAAATCAAGGCACAACATGGTGAAGATCAGGAACACTGAGGATGTTGGGAAGATCATTAGAATTTTCAGGGAGTAAACAAGTTCATAAACAAAGTATTGGGGATCAAAATGTCATCACAGTTCCCAAAATGGAGCAAGATGTTTAAAATGGTAAAGAATTTCTAACATCTGATTTTCTAGACTCTCATTCAAATGTAAAAGTAAAATAAGGACAGGTTGAAATGTGCAAGGGCTCAAAAATTAACTTTACACAGGAAGCTCATGTGCCCCATTAAAATAAGGCACCAAAATGTAAACAAGATGAGGATGGGATTCAGAAAATAGTAGCTTTTATACTGAAGATGAGACAAAAGGGGTCCCTAGGATGACGTTAAAGGTAATGACCACTGTAAGAGCTGTTTGAAAAGCCTGTAGAGGGGGCTTCCCTGGTGGCGCAGTGGTTGCGCGTCCGCCTGCCGATGCAGGGGAACCGGGTTCGCGCCCCGGTCTGGGAGGATCCCACATGCCACGGAGCGGCTGGGCCCGTGAGCCATGGCCGCCGAGCCTGCGCGTCCGGAGCCTGTGCTCCGCAATGGGAAAGGCCACAACAGTGAGAGGCCCACGTACCACAAAAAAAAAAAAAAAAGCCTGTAGAGCAATTAGTATTAGGATGGTGGGCTCCAGGAGGGAGATCTCTAAGGAGAAAAAACAGATACATTCTATACATACACACATACATATACAGATATACACCAACACATATAGATGATTGATATATAGATACATAGATTTTTTTAAACAAAAATAATAAAAATTTTACTGTTCTGGTGGATATTTGGAGGCTTAAAAAAGTTCCTGAACAAATGGATTATTAAGATAATTTTTAACCCAAGGGGAGGAAAATTTATACAAAGAAAGGAAATAATTATGCTGTATTTCATGGCTCAGTTTTGAAAATATTTACACAGTCTAATAATATAAACACTGAAATGTTTATTTAATTAAAAGTGCGACAGAGCTATCTTGAAAAGTTAAGGGAAGGAAAATATGTGTGCTTATGTGTTGGTACAAGATCGGCCATGGAGCACATTGTAAAACAGTAGCCAGATCATCATAGTTAAGTCAATGGATAATGTCTAAAATTAAGACTAAAAATATATATTGCATAATTTAGAAAAATGGAAGCAAACACCCAAAGAAATATTTTCAAAGTGTTGAAATTGTGAATCTCAGGGAAATAAGACTCGGTGATGAAAAGGGGCAAAGGACTGCTACTTTTTGCTAAAAGTTGGATAATACTCTTTGACTTTATTTTATTTTTTATTTATTTTTTTTTTTGTGGTATGCGGGCCTCCCTCTGTCGCGGCCTCTCCCGTTGCGGAGCACAGGCTCTGGACGCGCAGGCTCGGCAGCCATGGCTCACGGGCCCAGCCGCTCCGCGGCATGTGGGATCCTCCCAGACCGGGGCGCGAACCCGGTTCCCCTGCATCGGCAGGCGGACGCGCAACCACTGCGCCACCAGGGAAGCCCCCTCTTTGACTTTTAAAATATATTTCCATACAAATAACAAACCAGTGAGATGGATGGGGAGGAACACACTGGTCGATGTAAGTCAAAGGTCATGTTCTTGTCTTTGAATTGGATGCTGAGTTCAAAACTGTTGATTATATTATCATGCGTTATAGCATACGTAAAGCTTACATATATTATTCTGTACGTATCAAATACCTAAAAGGTATTTTAATGCATAATCATTTATTAAAGAAAACATACTAAAAGAAAAACTTGATAAATTTGTGCAGCCACTTTGGAAAACTGTATGGAACTTCCTGAAAAAACTAAAAACAGAACTACCATGTGATCCAGCAATTCCACTCCCGGGGATATATCCGGAAAAAACAAGAAAACTAATTTGAAAAGATACATGCATCCCAATGTTTACAGCAGCATGATTTACAATAGTCAACATATGGAAGCAACCCAGGTGTCCATAAACAGAAGAATGGATAAAGAAGATTTATAATGGAATATTACTCAGCCATAAAAAAATAATGAAACTCTGCTATTTGCAGCAATGTGGATGTACCTAGAGAATATTATGCTTAGTGAAATAAGTCAAAGACCAATACTGTATGATATCACTTAAATGTGGAATCTAAAAAATAATACAAATGAATGTATATAACAAAACAGAAACAGACTCATAGATATAGAAAACAATCTAGTGGTTACCAGAGGAGAGAGGGAAGAGGGGAGGGGCAAGTTAGGGGTAAATTAAGAGATACAAACTACTCTGTATAAAACAGATAAGCAACAAGGATATATTATACAGCACAAGGAATTATGGCCATTATCTTATAATAACTTTTGAAGGAGTATAATCTGTAAAAATGCTGAATCACCATGCTGTACATCTGAAACTAATGTAAAATTATTGTAAATCAACTACATTTCAATTAAAAAAAAAACCTTGAAACGAAAAAACCTCATCTGTACTAAATGTTGAAGTTTTTAGAAATGGGAACGTAGATTTCCCCAAGTCTCTAAAGACTATTGGCTGCAGAGTTTCCAATATGTTTATTTTTCTTTGACTAAAAACTAAGTAAATGAAACAGTAAAGTGTCAGGTGTTTTTGTTACACAAGTCTCTGGTAAACCATGGGTAAATCAATCTTTGGTATGTTTGAACAAAAGGTGCATTGTCAGACATAAGACGACAGAGACCACGGGCTGCGAGAGGGGAGGCTGGATGCTGCATTTCACTGATGTCTGCTCTACTGCTACAGACTCTTGCTCAGGGCCTTGGGGTTACCAGGTGCCCAGGTGCCTTGCCTCTTATCCCGGAATTTGCTGATAAAAACAGTGGGAAACTTATATCAACATAGATCTAAACATTAATTGTCTATTCTTTCTAATGGATCTGCAAATGGGCAGATCCTATGCTTACTTATTGTTCCCTTCCCTTTTTGTCTGCAAGCTCCATGCAGCTTGGGACCTTGTGTCTTGTGTATTCCTGGATATGCCTGCCATTTGCCTGGCACATTGTGAGAACTAAATACATAGTAATTGAATGAATGATTGAACTGCTGATTTTTTTTTTTTGCTATTGATTAACCTGAGGTTTGGCCTATGAAAAATTGTATAGATTATAGCCAAACCTTACCCTTGTTTATTTATCTGCTTCGCTCTAAAATGACACAATGGCGAGAATATAAAGTTTAGTGACAGAAGACTCCATGGTTAACTGTCATTTTGAGCAACACTGCACAGTTTTCTGAGCCTAAGTTCTCTCATCCATTCATCCATTCTGTGATGATAATAAGACTTCCGTCATTATAGGGAGGGAATGAGTTAATAACTGTGTATTTTATAGGCTGTAAAGTAATATATAAGTGTCTATTGTATCTATGACCGAAATCTTTCTGATATATATTTTCCGTATCTATGACCGAAATCTTTCTGATATATATTTTCTATGTATTGTATCCATTTTATTCCCCTTTCTACATGTTATTTTTCCAAATTGAATTACAAGCGAGAAATTTAAGCACAATGCTAGTCTTCATGAGTTTATATTAAGAATTGTTAAGGTAGGAACTGCCACAAATATTTATATCTACCTCCTTGAGTCACAAGGCCTCAAATATGTGAACCAACTATATTTTTCCTGCCATTTTTCTGACAAGCAGACACAGAGTTGATCAGTTCTATTATAAAGTCACTAAGATATAGGGAAACATTGAATCATTTTTTATTTTCTTTTTTAAATTGCCTATGTTTTGGACAAGGGCATGCACTATGAAGTTACAGATAAAGTTCGCTTTAACTATTGAAGAACAAATAAACTATTATCATTAAATTACAATGATTTCATTATTAGATCTCTATGAGTGTGGATAACCCTTCTTTTAGGATCAGTTAACCCCTCTGCAATGTAACAAAGATCAGACCTCTATATTAGTTATTTAGAAGAGAATCTGATGCAGTAGGACAAGCCAAGGTTTTGTAGCAACATGCTCTGAATTCAAATTCTGACTCAGCCATTTTATCTCCTTGAGGCTGTTTCCTTCTATGGAAAAAAAAAAAAGCAGAGATACTTGAAAGGATGAAAGAAATTATACAGGAAGTACTTGATTGGCAATCAATTAATGTCAGCAATCACTGTTTTACAGTCTGATTTTAGACTTCTGAACCCCTTGTACTCAGATATCATTCTCCAACTATGCTTGTATTTATATACTAAATTGGATTTGAGGAAAGCAGTTGATACCAGCTGGTTTCCAATAAAAAGAAATGTGGCTTGCCTGTGCGGGGATAGAGGAAGTAACATCCCCAGAAGGCAAGGGTGGCTGGTCTGCATCTGTGTAGCTGTGTCACACATGATCAGAGAACCACAGATGCCAGAACTGTGCTAAGTGCTTTACATGTGGAACAAGAACAAAAACAGAGGCAGACAGCAAACCAAGAGTATCTGCTTGCTATCCCCAAACCACAAGTACGTTCAAAGGAGGATGAAGCCTGTCGGATAGAAAGAGCTTTGTTCTTCTGAAAACTTAATGGCTTTAGATAGGTATGTTTGGTATTCAAACCTGAGAAAAGCGGCCAATGCCCTGCTTTTAGGCCTTGCAGGATGAAGGGGATGAGTGGGAACAAAAGAAAGAGAGAAACGGAGAAGCAGAGAGCCTCATGACAGAGGTCTGTGCACAGCCTTCCAGGGAAGCCCCCCAAATGCTCAAGTAAAGTCTCCCAAACTTATGCACGCTAATGTGAGTGACTGTGTTGTTACAGTTAATGTAAATAAACTGAAGGAGAAAACGACGCTTAAATCAATGCAGTGAGGAGAAGAGGTAAGTAGAGTATCATATCAAGGGAAAAACTAAAATATCTTCCAGGGATTCGTATAAACCTTGAGCAGGACTTGGACTTCCATAGGCCAATTTGGGAGTTGGAAGCAATTTGATCAATTTCAAGTATTACATGCGTGTATGTTTGTTGGGGGACTCTTAGCTAACCCAGAGACTATGCATGGATCATAGTATTACTATCTCTATTTTACAAACAAGGTTGGAAGATGTTTAAATGACTTGCCCAAGGTCACCCAGCTAAGTATTTGGGGCAGGGGGGGCTGATATTTGAACCTAGGCCCATCTGTTCCCTGAACAGAGCTCTCAGTTACCATGTCATGCTGTCTCTCTAAGACGATTCTCTGGATCATCTAGCGGGGCTCAGCTGGGTGGCTACATCATAAATCACATCAGAGCTCTTTTGAATAAAACACACAAGCAGGCCCCAACTGTGCATATTCCGATTCATTAAGTCTAGGTGACATAAGGGGAATCTGTATTTTTTAAAATTTCACCAGACATTTCTAATAGGAATTCAGACTTGGGAACCTAAGATAGTCTAGTCTCTTAATATAAATGTGGGAAGCTCAGGGCCTCAAGTGGGAAGGGTCTTATACAAAGACAAACACTGAGAACTCGGCTTTATTCTAGAGTCGGGGATAGAACCTATTATCTCTAGTCTCAACATTCAGTGGGAAATACACGTGAGCACAAACTAAGAATCCATACGATATAGAGCTTACAGGGATCAAGTGACCAAAAAATGGCTTAATGACCACTTAATGATTAAATGGTTTAGTCAAGTGACCCTTTCTTTGTAAAGAAACTCACTAGAAAGTCTAAGAACACTTCTGTAATTTTCTAGGTACTAATTCTATAAGGTAAGAAGTAGTACATTTTGTCAAAGAAGAACCTGAAGCTAAGAGAAGGAAGTGATTTGACAGAGACTACAACAGCAAACCAGTGTTCTAATTCAGTTCTATCACACGGAAGAGAAAGACTACACACTTGATAAACAACACTCTCCTTTTCAAAGTGCGTATGTATTACACGAGCTTCCCTTTAGGTTGTAAACACAGGGTCATTTTGTGCGTAATAAAAAGAATTCCTTTGGCGCTCATTCCCAGCCGCCGTTGCGCAATCCCCAGTCCCTCCGAGAGTCTTGTCCAGGTACTTCTGAGGGTGATCCAAGGAGAATATACTACGTTCCCCTTACCAGCCTTCTCTGCCCTCAGTTTGAAACTAGCCTAGCAAACTGAAAAGTGAGAATGAAAGGCAGCTCAAATGAGAGAGAGGATGCAAGTGAAATGAAAAGCAGACCCCTGGATAAGTAAGGAGCTAGAGGTCAGAGAGAAGAGAACACTGCTAGGGAAACAGATGGTGAAATTCAGTCAGGATGAGTTTTACAGTTAAATGTCCTTTCCATACTGGAGCACAGTGGACTATACCACAGCTCTACCCATGTCTGTATAGCTGTTAACTTGCCAACTGTTGTCTAAGTCTAGACCATGAGATTCCTTAGAGCCAGAATAAAATAAAAATAACAAACAGAATGTCCTTTCCTTCTTCCCTCTTTCCCCCTTCTCTTCCCTTTTCTTCACAGAGGCAAAAGCACACCCTGCAGCTGAGGAAGCAGAGCTGGGATGGGATGGAGTCATGGCAGCATCAGTACACCCGGCTGCCCAGAAGTGCTCATGTGTGTGTGCAGCGCGGGAGTGCATGAAGGCAGCCGTACGCCTAGCGGCCGAGGGAGCAGATGGGGGAGGGGTGCAGACGAAACCAGGATGGTGGGACGATTGCTTACATTAAGCAAACAAGTCAAATGACTGAGCACATGAGTAAATATTTTGAGAATCATGACAGCCAGTTTTCTCAACGTTGGAAAAATGATTTGGAAACATAAAAAGGGAGGCACCTAGATAGAATTCTGAAGTATTAGAATCGCAAGTTGTTCTAGTTATTTGTTGCTATATGACAGACCTTCCTGCAATTTAGTTGCATACAACAATCACTTTTTCTGTTTGCATATCCTGTGGGTCCGGAATCCAGGCAAGCACAAGAGGGCACAGGATGACCCTGCTCCGTGGTGTCTGGGGCCTCAGCTGGGGGTGACCTGACCTGGGGGCTGGAATCATCTGGAATCCCAGATCAACTACCCAGGGTAGTTGAACTTCTTACACGCTAGCGCAGGGCTTCTGTGGAAGTGTTCTGGTGAACAAGGCAGAAGCTGCATAGTGTTTTCTGACCTGGCCTCAGAAATCATGTAGCATCATTTCTGCCATAATCATCTGATTACACATGAGTCACAGGTTAACCCAGTTCAAGTGAAGGGGACATCAACTTACCCTTTGGTGGAAGGAGTGACAACCAATTTGTGGATGTTCAAAAACAGCCAGAGAGATTGCCATGAACTTGTATATGTATGTATATATACATATTTAAACATATATGCATACATGTGTACACACATATATGCATGTATATACATACATGCATACGGATACATAGATACATATATATTTTCCTACCTCTGTCCCTTGAGAGTTCCTAGAGCAATGACAGAAAAACAGTGATGAACACACTGAATACCCAGATGATCTTGGCTTCTAAATACCTTCCTCCACAAGAAGGAATGATGGGTCCTTAGAGAAATAGTTGTTTCCAGAGCTAAAAAAGGGAAAGAGATGAGCATGGGTTATCTTGTTTTGCCATAAAGTAAGGAAAAGCTCAAAGAATATGAAGCATGTCAAAAAGACACTGGAGTCAGAAGGTGCTCCCAATGACCAAAGATGGCACAATTTAAGCACCACAATAAATAGTGACAGTAACGTATAACAACCCATTGAATTAACTGGAATTCTGGAGTCCACACTTGATACAAATAAAAATATAAATAAACAGGGTGAGGGGATATTTCTTCCTTGAATGAGATGCCAACTAATAAACGTAGAAGGAATGATGGAAATAGAAAAATCACGACCTGGCAATCATCACTGGTCAGGGTTGATTTAGGCAGAAGTCATCAATGGATGCTCAGGCAGTGGGTGGGGTTCTGAGAAAAAACAAGATGCCAGGATAATTTCTGAATATCTACCCCCCAAGGACTCATCAGCTACAAAGGAAAAATGGTGACTTCACTGTAGGGAAATCTGGCAGTTAGCACTATGCCCAGGTGACTGAGGTTGTCGTGACCATTGGTGGACCAGTCAACATCATGTGTCTCCTGATGTGAGTCACTGAGAAGAACACGGTGTAATTTCTGCGGCGTTTCTAACAAGAAAGCGTGGCCTGTGTTAGGTCATAAGGAAATAACAGGGAGACTCTGGTTGAAGTTTGCTCTACAAAATGAACAGATTGTGCTCTTAAAAACTGTTAGAGAAAGGACAGAGAAAGGCCAAGCAACTGTTCCAGACTGCAGGAGAGTGGTGAGATCTATCAACTAAAACAACATATTCCCAAAGAGGTTCCTTGGCCAGAAGAACAAAGAGGACACTGTGAAGACAGTGGTGAAATTTGCATGGGGTATGTACATTGGATGGTAGTCCCGTGTCAAGGTGGATTTTCTGACTTGGAGGGTTGTTTGGTGGTGAGGCAAGAGTGTCTTTGCTTGGGAGAAATACACACTGGAGAATTAAGGAGTCGTGGGTGGGGGGGTTAAATCAGCTATTGCTCTCAAATGGTTCAGAAAAAGACTAATGATAATGGGTGTGGGGAGAGAAGAGAGGACAGAGTAAAGGTAGAGAATCCATGGGTTGAACGATGTTCCCTCTTTCCAAATTCACATGTTGAACTCCTATCCCCCAGAACCTCAGAACATGACCTTATTTCAAGATAGGGTCTTGAAAGAAGTAATCAAATTAAAGGGAGGTCATTTAGGTGGGCCTTAATTCACTATGACTGATGCCTTAAAAGAAGAGGAAATCTGGACACAGATAGACACATAGAAGGAAGAAAGGTAAAGAGACATAAGGAGAAGACCACCATCTACAAGCCAAGGGGAGAGAACTGGAACAGATCCTTTTTTTCACAAGCCCTCAGAAGGAATCTACCCTGCCTACACCTTGATTTCAGATTTTAGACTTGATTTTTGTCTCTCCAGAACTGAGACAGTAAGCTTCTGTTGTTTAAGCCATCCAGTCTGTGGTACTTTGTTACAGCATCCCTAGCAAAACAACACCATGTGAAAAGGATACTGATGTTCTTCATATTGTTCTTGTAACTTTTCTGTAAGTTTGAAATTACTGCACAGTAAATTATTATTAAAATAGTGATAAGTTATCATTTTACATGTAATCATCTAGCAACATTTTCACAGGTGCTATCTCCTTTGATCTGCGCTACACCCCTCAGAAAGGTAGTAATTATTAATTATTGATTCATTTCACAGCCCAGTAGTCTCTGAGGAGGTTGCAAAAGGGTCTTTGTAATGGAGAAAAATGAAGCTTAAAGAGGTATCCTCTGAGCCTCTAGTGTTGACAGCGGGAGAAGCTACTTGTTCCTACATATAACCCTCTGATAAAGTTATCAGAAGGAGAAAAGCAAGAAGAGAGGTTCCTTTAGAGTATAGATTTAAAGACTGCCCTAAACCCTGTTTCCTTAAAGAAAAGACTTGGAGGAAGGATAGAAGAGAAGAGGACAGAGAGGAGAAGCAGAGAGAAGTGGGATGCAGAAAAAGGATAGAGGAGAGAGAGGAGGAGGAATGATCACTGACTGCTTTTGCTCCTTACCTGGAAGTTAATGAGCAGGCAGATGGGAGGCACAGGAAGCGTCCTCTCCTCCCAAGGAGATGGCCCCTTCCTTGTCTCTCCTTCAGCCTGTTCATAAAATCTCCACAGGGTCCCCTACGAAGTGGTCTTGTCATAAAGTGCTATTTCTTCTGCTCTACTAAAACCTGAGGCATTGCAGCCTCTTCTGCTCCTTAGTTATAGAATCTTGGGTAAAGACGGCACCACGATCCTGTAAAAACACAGTCCTATGAAGTCATTCCTGTGGTCAGAACTCACTGGTGACTCTCAGTCTCATTCAGAATGAAATCCAAAGTCAGTCCCCAAACCAACACGGCCCTACATGATCTGTCCACCTGTTACCTCCCTTATTGCATCACATCGCTCCGGCCTCCAGAGATTCCTTAAGGTCCCTCAAACTCACCAAGGTGCCTCCAGCATTGGGGCTGTGTACAGTAGCCCCCACCCCCGCCCCCAGCTGCAGTTTCACTTTCCTTGGTTTCAGTTACCCATGGTCAACCATGGTCTGAAGACATTAAATGGAAAATTCCAGAAATAAAAGCTACATTAAGTTTTAAATCGTGCACCATTCTGAGTGGCATGATGAAATCTCGCGAGGTTCTACCAGGGACGTGGCTCCTCCCTTTGTTCAACATATCCCGCCCCTTAGTTAGTAGCCCTCTTGGTTATCAGATCGACTCTCGTGGTATCACAGTGCTTGTGTTTAAGTAACCTTTATTTTACTTAATGATGACCTAAAGCGCAAGAAGAGTGATGCTGAAAATTCAGATATGCCAAAGAGAAGCCGTAAAGTGCTTCCATTAGGTGAAAAGATGAAAGTCCTTGACTTAATAAGGAAAGAAAAACATCATATGCTGAGGTTGTTAAGAGCTACCACTATAGCAAACCTTCCACCTGTGAAATTGTGAAGAAGAAAAAAGAAATCACCTGAAGCAGATGATTCTCCTGACATATCATCAGAAGGTCAACAGCGGCCCTACATCCTACACCTAACTTCATCTCATCACACAGGCTCTTTATCATCTTACATCATCACCAGAAGTGTGATACAGTATTTTGAAAAAAGAGACACATTCACATAACTTTTATCAGAGTGTATTGTTATAATTGTTCTATTTTATTATTGTTGTTGTTAATCTTTTATTGTGCCTAATTTATAAATTAAACTTTATCATAGGTACGTATGTATAGGAGAAAACAGAGACTATTTAGGGTTTGCTACTAGCCAAGGTTTCAGGCCTCCACTGGGGGTCTTGAACCATATCCCCTGCTACTATACTTGCTATTCCTCCAGCCTCCTGTGCTTCCTTCAGATATACAGAAGGCTGGTCCCCTTACTTCCTCTCATCTTTTTTTTTTTTTAACATTTAAAAAAATAAATTTATTTGTTTATTTTTGGCTGAGTTGTGTCTTCATTGCTGCGGTGAGCAGGGGCTGCTCTACCTTGTGGTGCATGGGCTTCTCACTGGGGTGGCTTCTCTTCTTGCGGACCACCAGCTCTAGGAGCATGGTCTTCAGTAGTTGTGGCGCACGGGCTTAGTTGCTCCGCGGCATGTGGGATCTTCCCAGACCAGGGCTCGAACCCGTGTCCCCTGCATTGGCAGGCGGATTCTTAACCACTGTGCCACCAGAGAAGTCCCATTCCTCTCATCTCATCTTTACTAAAATGTCACCTTCACAGCAAACCCTTTTTAAAATTTAAAGGCTACCCAAAATGTCCCATTCCCCTTTCCCTACTTGGTTATTGTCCTTAGAGCTGGTTGCTGTGTAACATTCTGTGGTTTTTACTATTTGCCTTTCTTTTATACATTGCTTGTCTTTCTCACTGGAATATCTGTTCCACAAGGACAGAGATTTTTGTTTTATTTGCTGCTGTATCCTTAGCACACAGAGTGGTATTTGGCTCAACAAATATTTATTGAATGAATAACTGGGGTTACTTGACCATCCTGTGTCTCAGTTACATGATCAAAACCAGTATAATAAATGTTATATGCTGGTGAGGATGTGGAGAAACTGATCACTCAGATGTTGCTGGTGAAAATCTGAAATGACACAGCCACCCTGGAAAACAGTTTGGCAGTTTCTTATTAAACTAAACATGCAATAACCATATGACCCAGCAATTGTAGCTTTGGGCATTTATCCCTGAGAATGAAAACTTATGTTCACATTAAAAAAAAAACAACTGTACACGGATATTCGGATATTCGTAACAGCTGTGGTACATCTCCATACCATGGAATATGACTCAGCAATTTAAAAAAGTAACTGTTGATACAACTCAGATGAATCTCAAAATAAAAAACAAGTAAAAACAACAACAACAAAAAACGAATCCCAGAAGTCTATATACCATATGATTCCATTTATATAATATTCTCAAATGGTAAACTTAAGGAGATGAAGAATTAATTACTGGTTTCCAGGGACTAGGGATGGAGCTGGTGGAGCAGGCAAGTAGATGTGTTTATTAAAGGACAATATAATAGAAAAGAAAGAACAACATAAGGAACACATAGTATCAAATTGCTGTTTGACTGTTGTGGTATATATGCAAACCTATGTATGTGATAAAATTACAGACATCTAAACACACGCAAATTGTTACTGACCCTTTCGAGTTGGCCCGCAACAAGCGGCCTCCTGCCAGGTGGTGCTCGCACCAATGGAACGAGCTGGAGTTTGGTTCAGAAGCAAAGGAAAGCTTGATTCTTTAATTGAAGAAGGCAGAGTTACCAGTTACCCCTGTAGAGTCCACGCTCTCCCTGCCAGGGCGCACGCAGGTGGGGCTGCTTTATAGGGATCAGCTTTGTAGGAGGTCTCGTCAGCGGCGGAGGGGGTGGAGTTCTCCCCTTGCAGTCCTGCGCAGCTGAGCTGCTCACGCTGCAGACCACAGTGCCGGGTGCAGCGTCTCTGCACACGGCCCACTGCCGCCATCTTGAATTGCAGTGCCGCGTACAGCGCTTCTTCACGCAGCTTCTGCAGGCAACCCAAGCGGCAGCGTCCGGCAGCAGCGTTTCACGTTTGGAACTCTGGTCTGAAGTGCCGGGTGGAGGCCTCTGCATGCAGCATCCTATGAGCAAGTGAAACTGGATGAAGCACAAAGGAAAACAAACAAGCAAAAAAAGGTTAGACTTTATTTTATTGCCTGGATTCTATTTTTGTTTCCCTGGGAATTGTGAATGGCCTTTGCTGGTGGTGACAAAATGAATACATATAAATCTTTGGACATCTGAATAGTATAGATGGATTGTATCAATGCAGTT
This sequence comes from Physeter macrocephalus, assembly GCF_002837175.3. Taxonomy (NCBI): domain Eukaryota; kingdom Metazoa; phylum Chordata; class Mammalia; order Artiodactyla; family Physeteridae; genus Physeter; species Physeter macrocephalus. The sequence continues at coordinate 9,967,998 of NC_041222.1, read as the reverse complement.
TCATGGTTGTGATATTGCAAGATGCTACCATTGAGGGAGACTAGGTAAATAGTACACGGGATCAATCTGCATTATTTCTTACAAGCGTGCGTGAATCTACAGTTCTCTCACAATAAACAGTGTAATTGAAACACTACAGTATTCTGAAAATATGCATTGAGTACTCAGTATGTGCGTCACCTTTTTAGGGTAGTTGTGAACATTGAATGGATATATACATATACGTGTGTGTGTGAGTAATACAGTTTGAGTGCTGCTCAGCATATAATAAACCCTCAGTACATTTCAACTATTATTATTCCAATCCTTGAAGGCAGAGCCTTCAAGGCTCTGATTCTCAGTATGTGTATTGTTTCTGATACATATTGCAAGCACCTGTCAGTGTGAACTGAATAAATGGCTTATCTATTCCCTTGCACCAACCTTCAAAGAGCAGGGGTCAATAAGAAGGGTGCTCTCAGTGGAGTCCAGAGTAATCAAGAATTAAAGAGGAAGACAGTAAGACTACCTAGACTCCACTTCCCAACTTTGCCACTAATTTATTAGAAGCCCATTTTCTTCACTAAGTCTCAGTGTCACCATTTGTGAGAGGAGGGATTGGAATGGCATTGTTTCCAGCCCTTAAATATACATGGTTCCATGTTTTATAAGAGAATTATTCTTTCTGAAACTTGAGTCTTGGGCCAGGAGTCCAAAGGTAATTATATACTGGCTCCAAAATTCTGGCCTCCAGTTGTGTTTGGGTAAAGTTGACTCTTTTGTTTCTGGCCTCCATTAAAGCTCAGTTATTAGCAGCTGTTCTTTAGCTTTATAGATCTTTGAAGTATGTGGTAGTCAGAATATCTGTAGATGATAGCAAGCCAAGATTTTTGAAACCTTTAGGGGATAAGAAATTGTAGAAACTTAAGCCATAATTATGGTATTAATCACTACCATTGCATCATTATCCTCCAAAGCCAAGGGGAGTTATACTTGCTAAATTTAAAAACAATAAAGGCATGTTGTGATTTGTGAAAACACAAAAAAAGCCCTCAAAAAACACCAGCTTGTTTATTTTACTTAATATTTGCAATACAACCTAATGTATTTGTGTAGTGTTTTTGAGAGGACTCCTGGGTAATTTTTCATGCTGAAGGTTCGCCAAAAGCTGACAGATGTCTTTACTCAAATAGGCCAGGTCTTACAGTGCAGTGAGCATTACATGTATCGTTCTTGCCTGTCCTCTTACCCTATGTCAGAGCATCTGGAATGTCCAGCCACTTCAGAGTTGAAATTGCTTATATTTTTGTACTAATTTGGGATTCCTTGAACATTACATCATTGAGTGCTTATTAAACACCTTGTATGAACTCACTCTTGCAGAGACACTATGAAATAATTACAATGAAATATGCAATGTTCTCTATTAATAATAAATATAATTTGTTGAGGAACTATTATACCTACAGTAACTCACCTAATTTAACTCTCACAACTCTATCAAAAATATATTCATAACTCCAGTTTATAGAGAAAGCAAACCAGATCAGAGAGTTTAGGTAACAAAATCCTAAGTTTTTTCCAATGTGGTAGACGCTTTCAATCAAAAATTTTTTTTGAATTCAAATCAAAATAAATCTATGGATGCCTGCACTTAAATCATAATGACAAGAAATAGAAATCAACTAGGGCTAGAGTAATTAAAGAAAATAGGAAAATATTTTCAAAGTGCTGAAAAAAATTGTTTGGCTAGATTGTATTGTCAGCAAAACCGTCCTTTAAGAATCAGGCTGAAATAAAGACATTTTATGTAAACAATGAATAGATTATGAATAAATTCTCATAAAAGAAACTTGGAAAGGATGTACATATGGAAAAACATATTCCCAGTAATAAGGTCAATGATGCAAAGAAACAGCAAACATTTGGTCATACCCAAACAAACATTGAGTATCTGAGAAACAGTGATAGTGTCTAATTTGAGGTGAAAAAATAAAAACCATCCAAGATGCAACTTAAATACTGGACAACAATAACACATGTATTGGGAAGGAGTGGGAAGAGTAAAAGTATTTTAAAGTCCATTGTGTTATTCAGCATGGGAACGAAAATATGTGTTAACTGAGGACTTAGTGTAAATTATGTATGTAGTTATTAGCATAACGACTAAAACACTAGAAAGAGGAGATTAAATTAGAGCACATATGTTTAAATCCCCCAAATAAAGCAAACAAGCCAAAAACAAAATCTACCAAAACAGGAGAGTAAGATTCTCAGGCCAGAGCAAGGATGAGTAAGGCAAAAGGATGCTTTGTAATCAACAGGAATCTACAGAGGAGAACTTATCCATTCAAAAGCCATTCAAGGAAGATAGCATATTGACCAACAGACCTCCCTTTGAAAGAATTCTGTGCAGTGGGGCTTCCAAGCTCTTGTAGCTGAGGACCAGTTCTTAAGAATATAAACATTATAAATCTTCCAGTTAAAACTTGCCAGAGAGATCAGCCTACATTAATAGTTCTCAAATGTAGGACTCGAGATTATACTTCCAAACATACTGACTCAGTAGGGGTGTTTTTTTTCACAAATCCCAAGAGATAATAAAGTGGAAGACTTGAAGACCACATTTGATAGTCACTGTTCTGCATGAGAATACCGAAGTTCCCCGGCAGTACTATTTCTCAATACAAATGAATACCGAGGTGCTTGGTTTATATCTCAATCTCTGGCAAAATTTGAGAAGAGAAAAAAGAGTGTACATTCATTTGAATAAGACATTACTCTTCACAATGAAAAAAAAAAAAAAGAGGATTTCTTGGCTTAAAACAACAGACCTGTGTACATTTGCTAGTTAATGTCTGTGAGTCTAATACCTCATGGGAGGCAGCTCACCTGGTCTCACCTGGTGACACCCAGCCAACAGTTCCTGCCATTTTTCTCATTTCAGCAGGACTGCGTAGGAAAAGAGGTTCTGCTAGTAAATCAAGGCCATCTTATTGAAGCCCCCAAGTCCCAAGCTCAGGAGATATAGAAGAGTCGAACCTCAGACATTCACAGAACTAAACTCTTCTTCAGGGGAGAATACAGTTCAGAATTTATGACTTTGATACAGACAGATAAATCGAACCCTTTCTCTGAGCACTAATACCTACAAAATGCAGGATTTTTTTTTTCTTGTGGAAAAATGGATTTTAATACATTTCTTGTGTAGATTCCTTTAGTCAATCACATATTCATTTACTTTCATATTCACTTCTCCTTCCTCACCCATATGTATTCATTCATTTGTATTCATTCACATATTCCTGTATCAGCTTATATTTTATCAAGTCAGTCATTAACTAATTCATGACTCTCAATCACTTGATCATTTATGTTTTCACTTGTATTGTTTTTCACAGTTTTCTCATCCTTTGATTCTCCAGTTCATGTATTTGTTCACATCTTTTAATTCATTTCCTCATTCATTTAACACACACACACACACGCACACACAATATCTTCGTGCAAGTTTCCTCTCTGCTAGAGCCGCAAGCAGAGAAAAGCAATGCACCCGTGACTCCTTCTCAAGCTTTGAATTATTTCCTTTGGCTTTGTCTTTCCCAGATCTCCACCTAGAGAATGCACTGGAGGGTCCATTCTGTAGCTACAGGTTTCTTAGTTCATACACAGGGACAACATTTTTAGCAGCTTCTAGATGTCAGTCAGGCCAGACTTGGATCAAAATTCTGTTTCTTTGCATCAGACATTAATCAGCCCAGAAACTTCAACCTAGTTTTAGGGCTCAGGTTTTTCCTTCCTATTTAGGGAAAGTCCAGTTCCTTACTGCTGTGTGTTACCTCCCTGTGAGTCTCTGCTACTCACATAAAACACTTCACATCTGACACTTCTCATCACCAAATGTGTGGAGACTTTTCCCCACACCAAGCAATTCTCTGCAACACCGGCTTGGTGTCCTGCAATTTAATTAAGTTCTGATGTTATTTATCTGGAGATGGCTTCAGATTCCACAGATTAAGGGCTCAATCCCACAAGACTGCCTTTTCTGACACCCATACACTTCAGACACCCGTTGTAAGCCCAGTTTATCACCTGTGCTTCTGACCAGTTGGCTATAGGTGGGAGTTTCCATTTGATTAATTTGCTAGAGCAGCTCGTAGAACTCAAGGAAACACTTAACGCTTTCCCGTTTAATATGCGATATCATAAAGGATGCAGATGAACAGCCAGATGAAGACATACATAGGGTGAGGTCTGGGAGGGTCCCCAGTGCAGGAGCTTCTGTTGCTGTGGAGTTGGGGTGCATCATCCTCCCAGTGTGTTTGTGTTCTGCAACCCCCATGCTCTCTGAACCTTGTCATTTTGTTTTTTTTATGGAGCCTGCCTTACATAGGCAAGATTGATTAATTCATTGGACATTGCTGATTGATTGAACCTCCAGCCCCACTCCCCCCCTTAGAGATTGAGGGGTGGGAGGTACTGAAAATTCCAACCCTCTAACCTTGTGGTTTGTTGTCCTGGAAGCCAGCCCCCTTCCTTAGGTTACCTAAGGGATTTTGGAAAGTCACCTTATTAACATAACAAAATTAATCTTTATGGCTCTAATCACAGGAAAGTCCAAGGGTTTTAGGAGCTCTGTGCCAATAAGAGGGTCTAGGACCAAATATATATATATATATATATATATTTCTTGTTATAAATCAAAATATCACAGCCTCACAGGGCTCTTGCCCCTGCCTTAAATGAGTGGGTCTTGATCATGACCTTGGTGGTGGCTGTGTAGTCCCTGAGTTCTAGTATTTTCTTAGCCTTCAATTGATCTATGTCAAAAGAAGAATGTTTACCCTAACTCCCTCCTCCATGATTATAATTATAATATATTGTGTTATAATCCAGTACAAATGACCATTGGCTTAAGCTCAAGTCTATACTCTCAAAGTGCAAAGTATTTTTCTTAATAAGCCACACAACTGGTAATTGTTTAATATTTGTCTTTACTGCTAGGGAGTGTCAGGAGGGGAAGATTTCTCCTCTACCCTTCTTGGTTCTTTGGCTGGATTAATTAAATTGACATAAGACAGATGAACAGGTGAAATAAACAAATTTAATTTTTATGTATGGAGGTGTCAGAGAAATAGGACCTCCAAAGTGACCAAAGCAGGCTATTTATATAAATTATTTTAACAATTATTTGTGAAGATTTAACAAAACACAGGGGTTTGTGCTTAGGGTTGCAAACTAATGAAGAAGTAACAAAGTTTGTTTATACAGTTTTCTTACCCTTGAATTCCCTAACTCTGGTGATAAGGATGCTTTCTATCCTCCTGGTGTAGGAAGGGTACCTTCAGATGGGAGATTTATTTCCTGCTTTCAGGGGCAAAGAAGAGGTTCAGAGTATTGTTGTTGTTGCTGTTTTTAATAGCATTTCACCCCACACCAGCTGTAACTCGTGTCAGTGTGCCACTGTGGCATATCTTGGGGTAGGATGTCCTGACCCCCAGTAGGAGTAAGTTCTATGATGATAGCAACTTAGATGGTGCTATTCATCAGTATATCCCTAGCCACTGGCATAGTGTTTGGCTACATGAATATTTTTCACAGATATAAGAGTAGCATGTGTTGTAATTGAGTAGATGCAAAGGGTCTAGGGATAGAAGATGTGGAAGAAATTCAGCATCTGAGGGGTGGGAGTGATGGGAGGATGCACAAAGGATATGACATTTCAGATGTGCTTTGGACATTAGTAGGAGTTTGCCAGGCAACTCTCTGTGTGTGTGTGTGTGTGTGTGTGTGTGTGTGTGTGTGTGTGTGTTGGTTCCTGGTAAAGGAAACTGCATTTTCAATGATACAGAAGTGAAACAAAAGGGTAGCTTGCTGTGGTTGGATCATAGTATACAGGGAGATGGGATTGGGAATGGGGAAATACTGGGTAAGTGAGGCTGGGAAGAGAGGCAGAGACCAAATCATGCAATGTGTAATCCATGTTAAGGATCTTGGACTTAATTCTGAGGGCAAAGGAGGGGCAAAGAAGGGATTTACAGATGGAAGTAAACTGGACAGATTAATTTTTAAAAAATTTTATTTTGGGAAGATCACCAATGACCAAAGCAAGACAAGGAGCTACAGCTCAGAAAAGATACTATTTTGTCTGTTGGGGAATGTTGTCAGATACTAAAAACAGCTTAATGGGTCATTGTGAGCCATGCTTGTATCTAAGAACCACATTTCAGTCATAAGGATGGGATCCATACTCTGTTTTACCTTGCCTCACCTCTCAAATATGTTAATCAGTACATCCTATCAATGTCACTCCCTAAATTTCACCAGCTTCTCTTTATACCTACTGCCATTTCCCTGGTTCTGACTCCCATCATCCCTAACCTGAGCTATTGCTACCACTCCTACACTATTTTTGTTGCCTCTTAGATCTTTCCCACTAATCTGTGTCCCCCACTCGTTGTTAGAGTGAACATTCTGAATGGCTTCTTTCCTGTTTAATATTTTCCAATAGCTGCCCGTCCCCTAGAAGATCACGTCTAAACTCCATAACGCACCTTGTTTCACAATGATGTCTCAGGTGGCTTCTCCAGCACAATTTCCTCCATCATTTGATTATTGTATTTTCAAAAAACCAGTCAGATCACCTAATTAGAAACTCCTTCCTTACTGTCTGCCATAAGAAATGGCCACCTACTCATTAATATCATTTTTGTATCATGCACACGTCTCTTATTATACATATTTCACTGTTGATATTCATTTGTGTGCACCTACTAATTCTGTCCTCCTTGGAGAAAAACTATATCTTATTATTTGTAAACACTGTCTGTTTAAATAGATGTCTCCCCTTCCTCCAATTTTTTTAATGAGCACATAAATGAACAATGATTAAAAAATGAAAAGAATGACTCAAAATAGAGAAATTGGGTGAGGTTCAACTAAGGTATTAAAAAAATCATGAGTTCTGGTATTTTTGAGCAGAGTAACATTTTCAGCTTCTTGGAAAGCTGCAGAAGACCTTTTACTCATTATTACTCATCCATTATGAATTTCACTATTAAAATATATAATATGGTCTGATGGTTTTACTGTTGATCAACTCTAAGCATATATCTATTAATCCTTAGGGAGAAATGACTCACAGTGTTTCCAGTTATGCGGCCAGAAGGTACTTTGATTGGACAGTCACTGGGGTCAGGCCTGAAAGATCTGAGAAATCCCCGTGTTTTCCCTTTATTCCCTACTAGCTTTTTGACTCTAATGAGAGCTACTTGGTCTCATCCTCCTATAAGGTAACTGTGGGTTCTCAAAACCAGATTAGGTGGGAAACCCTTCACAAACTGGGACTAATGACCTGAGAAATTCTATGACCAATGAACTGGGGACTTCTTCAGGTGCAGTGGAGAACGTGGAAGCCAAATAGGAAATGAGGAAAAACAGCTGAAAGTACTAAGAGAACGTGAGAAAGAAGGGTTGACGTGGCTGTGAGGATAAGCAGGTCTCTAGGAGGGTAACAAAATTGAGAGAATTGGGAAGAAAAGGCAATTTGGTGTGAAATTTTAGGATTGCATGAGTGCATATTCTCGCATATCCTCTCTATAACATTTTGAAGTTGATACTGGCTCCTACAGGCACTGGTCATTGAGGATGGACAAAGGATGTAGTCAGACGAGAATTACTCAGACTTGTTATGTGGAAGGTGCCCTACCCATTGCTGGAGGTCAATCTGTAGAAAGACTTTACATTGCCCTAAGTGAACTTTCCAACAACATAAGAGGTAGCTACGCCATCCCCCATTTATAAGTAAGAAAAACTGAACTTGAAAGAGGTTCAGTGGATGGTTCTCACCTAGAAAGTAAGAACTAGACTATCCCAGAGACTCTGACTAGAAGAAAGGACAGGGAGGGCAATGTTTTCGTGAATTAGTTTTTTTCTCCTGCCTATGACACAATGAATCCTAAAAAGATGTTACATTTTTCCTTTCTGAGAGATATTACTGGTGTGATGGAGAAGGATGCAGAGAATGGCATTGATCTGTTGGCCTTAACGGTGCTGTGGGGTCAGAAACTAACTGCTCCAGTGTTGCTGTTCTGTGTGACTTGGAGCCCGTCTTTCTCAATACCCCTGGATTCTTTCATCCTAAAAGGAGCTAACAAGGCATGACTCACTCCATCTTTAAGGCTGTTCCAAGAATCGGGGATGTTCCCAGCTTACGTGGGATTATTGTCAAAAGAAGTGTTTTTATTTTCATGTATTCATTCTGTTACTGAGCTACTGCTGATCTGTTATCGTCACTGTAGCAAATGCTATGGAGGCTCGACAAAAATATGGTTGGTGTGATATAAATTGATAGGAACAAAAATATAGAATATTTTAGGCACCAAAGATGACTTTTAGTTTGAATTGTATAATTTAATATCCCAAAATGACTTTGTACAACTTTGAAATCGTCCCATCATTGTGCATTGCATAACTACAGTATGTATCAAATCCAGAGTACAAGCTTTTTCTGAATTAGCACTCAATAGGTTAATGTAACTGTAGAATATAATAGAATACGCAATACTATAACTCATGTATTACTGTTAAGTTTACTGTCTTCATTGAGACCCTAATTTTAATTAACTTTACCTATGAACCTTCTCCTGCAGATAGAACTGAAGTGAGACAAGCACACACGTCACTATTCATAAAATCATGTAAAAAATTCACTACATTCATTGATACTTTGAAACCCATATGTTAGTTAAGAACCTGTGAGCTATGGTAATCCTTCCAGTTTACGGATGAAAAATCGAAGCCCGTAGAGGTAAATTGATTTTCCACAAAACACTTTGCATGTAACCACAGGATCCAGAATTTGAACTGAGTTTGAGTTCAATAATTTTTCAGCTGCATTTTGCCCATTTTCTTAGCTCTAATATTTTACTTCTTTAGCATGTTTGCATTCCCTGGAAAAAAAATTTAATCGGAGAAACTTATGGGAAACAGCACAATATTTAGGTGACTGAGAAGCAAATAAGAAATGATAATCAATTAAGATAGAATTTTAACAGATAATCCAAGCTGTATGCAGAAATTTGAGGTATTAGTCTCACTTCTACATCCTTTGGATGTGAAATTTTACAGCAGTGGCCCTGCATATGAATGTTTTCAGTGCTCTATTCATGCGTCAACTCTAGAACTTTTTGGATTTGTTCTTAGGTGCCCATCACAGAAACCCTGGAGATACTCTTGCTTACTGGCTTTCTGCCAGGGCTGACCACCAGTGTGACTTGGAGATGTTTCTCCAAATATAAATGATTAAGTCCCACCTGTGAAGATTCTGATTCACTAGATCACAATGGCTTGAGCATCCTTAGGAGCTCTCGCCCAGTAACTGTTTCAATAGACCTAATTGAGAAACAATCCAGGAACACACACCCCTCTTTTCCATTTTGCAGGTAGCAAAATGGAAACCAGGAGAGGTAAGAGTCTTTCCAAAATTCACCGAGTTTATTTAGCCTATTGCTCAAGAACTCCACAATGTAAACGGTAATGATCACATGACCCTTGATATTCTGGTCTCTCAAGATCATGTCCGGATACAGAAACACACAGGATACAGAAAAACACAGGATTCTATGCATTTTCAAAAAGTGTAAGTGGGATTTTAGCCTAGGTCTACAGATACGTATAGATAACCTACTTTGTCCTAAGGATTACACTAGCTTCTTCTCTAGTTTTCCCTCCTTTGCAAATGACAGTTGATGCTGGGCCTCTACAGGGGTCTCAGGAGCAGGTGATAAACCAAAGGGAAACTGAAGCCTGAGTCCTGGATGGCATTTCCTCCAGAAAATAGTGACCATCCAGAGCATGAAGTTCCATGGGACAAAAAGAGGCAGCCGCTACCCTAGCAATAACAGGTCAATCCTCGTGGTCAGGAGCAAAGAATAAGAGGCAGAATTGGGGGAGATTTCTTAGGCTGAAGGCACACAGGAGGAAGGAGACTTTCTTAAATCTATGCCAGCCCTGAAAGTTGCTCTCAGATGACTGAGCCTATGTGAAGAGCACTGAGAACCAGAGATAAGTAAGGAAAAAAATAATTCTACTTTCAAGAAATCACATTCTGCTTTGTTACATAGGTACAATGAACAGTGTGATGGGTTAATTAACAAAAGATTTCTGGTGAAGCTTCTCAGAGTAGGCCATGCCTGAGTATCATTGTGGAGGATGTCTTGTGGTTTACCACGCAGACATGGTTAGCAGGATGAGGGCACTCCTGGCAGAGGAAAAGCATATGCAAACTACAGAGCAGTGTAGCAGGAGGGTATATTGAGAGAGCTGCAAGTCAGTGCCTGTGCTCGGACCTGAGACACAAAGAGGGTTGTTGAAGAATGGAGAGGCACCTGGCTGATGGCTCACGAACCACTTAAACGCCATGTGAAGCCATCCCCTCTGCTTCCTGTAAACCACTGACTGGCAAGAATGTGGTGTAAGTTGCACGCCTCCACGATGACAGAGCTGCTTTGGGAAATGTTAAGCTCCCTGTGGTTGTCAGTGTTCAAGGTTTTTAAGCCTCAGACTCAAATTTATATGACTTCAAAGATCTTTTTCCAGCTATAAGATAGATATTCTGTAATACCTATTTAGGCATGGTGGCCTTTCAAACCAGACATCACTCTTGTGGATAAGATGAGGATGAAAAAGAAGAAATAAAAATAAAGATATAATGAGGTATAGGAGCAGTGGAAGATGCTTAACATCAGCACTGGAATGGATGGTAACAGGAATAGGGGAGAGAAAGCTAGTCCAAAACATTTTATCCTGCCTGAATACTCAAAAGTCTCTTAACTGGTCTCTCCCATTTATTCTTGTTTCCCTCTGATCCAAGATCATACACACATCTGTCATGTCCCCGTACTGAAGCCTGGGTAATTTTAATGAAGGGAAACCAGGTGATGCCACTCTCTACCCTCAATACTTTAATAGCTCCCCGTTATTCTTCATGACCAAACTATTTCACGTGGGCTGCAGAGACTTTCATGTTCTGCCCATGTCTGTCTCCTCAGCCTCATTTGCTATCAGATTCCCCTACATTAGAATGTCTCGGCGTTGGTACTGTTGACTTGTCGGACTGGATAATTCTTTGGGGCTGCCCTAGGATACTTAGTAGCATCCCTGGTCTCTACCCACTAGATGGTACTCACTCCCAGTTATGACAACTAAAAATTTCTCCAGCTTGCCTCATGTCCCTGGGGTTGGGGGAAATTCCCCTGGTTGAGAACTACCGGTCTAGACCTTTCTTTTCCAGGTACCTGTTCATTCAAATGTACCATGCTTCCTCTCATTACAAGACTTCTGAAATCACCACTTCCCTTCTCTGAAATAATCTCCCTCTCCCCACCCCTATGCCAAATTATTAATGTCTAATCATTGCTTCTGTCCAAGTGCAATCATTACTTCCTCCATGGAGCCTATACTGATCCACCAATCACAGTGCTGTAATAACCCTTTCCTTTAGGGCTGTATTTGTAGCCGTATGTTCATCACTGGGGTCATCGGAATAATTTCTGACTTCCCCTCCAGGCAGTATACTTCATAAAAACAGGACCCTCGCCTATTTTTATTTACCATTATGTCCTCTGTAGCTGGCATGGTAGAAACTCAATAAACATTTATTCAATGCATGATTGAAAACAGAACAAAAGTTGCAGTTATCAGGAAAGTAAAGCAGGACTTCCAGCCTCTGAAGTCAACAACTGTTTGCTGAGCACTGATTTTGCATTAAGCAGGATGCTGAGCCCTGGGACCACAGTAAAGAATAATATACAGCCTTTGCCTAGGAGGCTTAGCCCCGGGAAAGAAATTGACTTGTAAGTAGAAAGGAACGAAATGGTATCCTAGGTGATCAGTGGAGGTCTGAACAACCTAAAGTTGGGTATATACAGAAGACTTCCAAGGTCTGCCTGTAGAGTGAGAAAAAGGTTTCAGAAAAAAGATAATTATTGAGCTCAGACTAAAGGGTTAGACAGACTGGCTAGATGGACAAGGGTAATGGGGTAGGTAGATATTAGAGCTGGTGTGATTGGTGGGAAATTAGTCACAATAATGCTACAGGTGTACAGCAATCCAGCCAGCTGAGAATCTCCACACAGTTCTGAGAAATGAGCTTAAAGACATAAGCCTGGATAGAGGCATGAGAATTTCTTCTGTAGGCTCAGAAGTCCGTACTTTCTCCTGGAGACGATGGGAGGTCATAGAAGGATGGCAAGCAGTGGCGTGAATCAGATGTGCAATTTCAACGTAGGAGCTGAATGTTTGACCAGTAGATAGAAATACAACTTCATAACTCAGGGTCTCATTAAAAATGTTTTAAAACTCTGAGTGGCTGTGGGCCTGGCACATAGCAACTTCTCAACAAGGAAAATCGGAATGCAAACTCAGTATAAGGTTCAAGAGTGCATAGACTCTATTCTCACCAATAGGAGGGCAGAAGGCTTATTGCAACCAGTGAGTCCTTCTAGCCTCACTCCCATGAACCCATAGTTACTGTTAGTGGCAAGATATATATAGGGAGGTATAGGGATCAGGAGGCCAGTTCTAGACTTCAGAGAAAAAGAGGCAAACATAGGCATTTTCTGGACACTGCAGCATTCTGAAACCTGATGATTGAGTGTTTGTTTTCCCATTGTCTGCATTTCTGCCTAGTCCTCCAACATGAATAATTGTCAAGGTTTTGCTAGGCCAAAGTATATTCCAGAGAAATCGGATCTGCAATTTTGCAGAATTTCACAATGCCTTTTTGCAGTTCTGTGTCAAATTGTTTGTTTAAATCTAGTTTATTTTACCTTCTTGGTCCTGGACGTACTATCAGCTGAAATATTTATATCATTGCCTCTTAGGAGTTGTGCATTTCCCTTGTTCTGTGAAAAAATGTGCTGACCTGTTCTATGTGTATATGAGTAATTGTTTTTATTTTAATTACTTGAGTGCCTGTGGAAGGAGACTTGAGTTGTCTGGCCCGTTCTCTCCTTGACCATTTCTTGTCTTGCTTTCATTCACTCCCTTTCATGGAGAAAATTCTTGCTCTCATCACCAACAATGTCTTTGGAGACCATTTGAAGTTGAAATCTTCATGCTAAATCTAGCCTTTTGAAAGGAGATGTGGGAATCATAAAGATAAATGTACCTTACCACACAATGCAGAAATCCCCTTCTCCCAGCCAGGCTCCAGGATGCTGGAAGAAAGAAAAAAAAAAAAAAACAACCCCAGCACATCCTTGCTGTTGTTCAGATCTTAGTTTTGAAAACAAGCTACCCACACAAACATACACACACATTCCTCATTACATATAGCATTCTGTCCTCAACTCAGCCACTTCGGACCTCATTCATTCATTCAACACAATTATTGAATATTCATGGTGTGCCAAGCAGTGAGCAAAACAGGCAAGTCTCTGCCCTCACAGAGACCACAGTAGGACATAGAAAGCAGACAGTGCAGCAGTTACTACCATGATGGGGGTGGGGGAGGGGAAACTCTACAAAAGGGGGTGCTATCTGGTTCCAGGAAGTCATGGAAATTATGCCAGGAGAAGTGATATTCAAGCTGAGGAAAGAGAGGAATGGATGGAGGAGACTAGCACCAGGGAGGGAAAATGTCCCAGGTTGGAGCTGGAATAACATTTGGTAAGAGATTCAACTAGGGAGGTCAGGACCTAGATGATATCTTTTAAAAATCTGGCTTCTACAACCATATGGTCAGACAAACTTGTGCTCAACACCAGCGCCAACTCATCAAAGCTGTATGATCTTGAGCAAATCGCTTAACCTGTCTACGACTGACTGTCATTATTAGTCATTATTAGTTCATAGGGTGGATGTAAAGGTTGAATAAGTTAGAACGTGTACATTGTGTACACACCGGCTGACACATGGTAACATCTTGACAAATCATAGGTTGTGTTGTGATTATCATCATTATTGTGTATTATTATCTCATCTTCACTCTGCCTTCATTATCTTTTCCACTGTTTTTTGGTTATTGTTGCCATTGTCCCCTCGAGTCAGGTGATTTGGGATCAACATGTTTCTGGAAACTAGCCAGCCCTGGATCCCCTGTCTACCTATCTTCTCTCCTTCCCTCTCCATCTTTCTTTTTCTTTTCCTTTTCCTTACCTTCTCACTCCTCTGGTTGACACCCCACCATGGTTGGGCCCCAGGAACTGGACAGTGGGTAATATAAAATAATGGAGTCCTGTGTATTATTAACCTCGTGCCAGGACCATGCTAATAACAATTTCTGTGCATAGTTCAGTTGGAAATTCACGTTAGCATGCTCTACCACTTATGAGGGAAAATGAGCAGAGCATAAGTTATGGGTAAAATAATATTTCTCACTTAGCTGTCAACATTGAAGAGGTGTTTCCATTTGACTTTGGTAATGTTTCTCAGTTTCTCTGCATTTCCATATTCATGCTGCCATACCTAAAGTTAGGATTCATCTCTCGTCCAAACTAGTGTGATATCATCCCAAGTGTGCTCTTTCCTTCACTTTCTCTTTCTCTCTGACACTCTGCCTCTTCCTCTCCCCCGCTTCCCCCCTCCCCCCTTCTCTCCTTCCGAACTTGCCTGTTCCTATCCAGCTTCAACGGAAATATCAGAATGTTCTTCCTATAATATCACACTGATCCCTGTATATTCATGTTTGAAAACCTTCAAAGATGTTCTGTTTTCTGAATGGTAAGTCGATCAGGACACCTTTCACTGCAAGGAACAATAACAAACCTATCAGATTAAAAGGTAATGAGAATATACTGCTTCACTTACCTGAAAAACCCGGAGGTGATTTGAGCTTTGGGCACAATTTGATCAGGACTTTAGCTCTGTTTCTCTGTTACTCTCTTGGTTCCTGTCCAAATGTCAGTCTTATTCTCTAGCTGGCTTCTTTTATGCTGGCAACGTGTTTAAAGCAGTCATAGGTATCCTAAATCCACATCACACTATCCAGCTAGAAAGAGGCACACACAAGTCAAGGATTTCTTCCAATTGCTCCATCTTAAGCTGTGGACCCACCTAGGAAGCAATCACTGACTCTAAAGAGATGTCATAAGCTCATTGCCTTAGATTTGAGATTAAGGGCATCTCTGAGTTGAACACTGTAGGAAGGCATGTGGGGTTACTGTATTCTGTTAGTTTAGGGGGATCAGTACAAACCCCTTGCCAAACAACATAAACCATGTGGATGCAATAGAGGGTGCAATAGATACCAGAAAGGCAAACAATGATGCTACCCCCCACCCCCTGAGGATGTCGTTCAAGACCTGTCACAGTCTAGCTTCAATCCACAATTCCAAGTTCCCATCATTTCTATTCTTTTTTTTGTTTGTTTTTTTGTTTGTTTTTGTTTTTGTTTTTGTTTTTTTTGCAGTACGCGGGCCTCTCACTGCCGTGGCCTCTTCTTACATTACTCTTGTCAGACTGAATTAACTGCCCCAAGTTTCCATCTGTGCTTTTGCTCCAGATTAACTTTCTATGTGGCATGCCAAGCTCCTGCCATTCTTCGCCACAGAGAACCCTGCCTATCCTTTTAGACGCACCTTGAATGCTCTGTGCTCATGGATCCTGTGATATTTTCCTCCCTCTCTCTTCAGCTGTAGTGGAGTAAAAAACACTGAATTTGCCATCATCCAGTTTGGGCTTGCCTGCTGGAGCTGTCCTGTCCTCAGAGGGTGGCTAAGACTGTTTTGTTTCTTTGTCTCTTTCTCGTTTCTTAAAGGACCTGCTCTCTGTCTTTCATTTTCTTATCCAAGAAAGGACCAGTGCTTTGTCTTGGGACATTTCTCTTTAGGTCAACGATGTCACCTCTTGTTTAAATACCTAAACCCTACTGAGTGAAATTTTTGAGCTAAAATTTTGGAAAATCTGGAGGGCTTCATATTTTTTCAAAGGAATAGTCAAAGAATTATAAGCTAGTAACCTATACATTATTACTTAAATGCATAAAAACTAATGAAGGCAGGCTACGAAAGTTACAATTCACCATACGTATGAGGTATTAGTATATATTTCCCTCTCATTTGCAAGTAAATCTTGTTCTGCGGAACACCTGTATTTCTGCAAAGCCATTTGTAAATCAAATATCATACTCTCATTTACATACATTTTAATTATAGAAATGAACTGTACGAATTTAAAAAATATTTTTAGTCACCTCTAATATCTCAGCTCCTTGTCAACTCATCAATAAACTGTCAATACATACAGATTGTCCCTGACTTAACAATGGTTTCACTCATGATTTGTTGACTTTAGGATGGTGCGAAAGCGGTATGTATTCAGTAGAAACTGTACTTTGAATTTTAAATTTTGAACTTTTCCTGGTCTAGGAATATGCTCTCTCGTGATATTGGGCAGTGAGAGCAGCCGCAGCCCCCCATCAGGCACACGGTCATGAGGGCAACCAACCAGTACCCGTACACCATTCTGGACTCATACAACCATTCTGTTTTTCACTTTCAGTGCAGTATTCAGTACAGTATTTTGATTTCCTTTCGGGATAAATAAAGACATAAGTAAATTGACATGAGGGCATCATGAGACAAAATTATGGGTGCAAGATGTCAATTCCAATTGTGAAGTAAGGACATTTCAAGAACTCATGGTTACCTTTTATGTCCATTCCAAACATTAGAGATAAATGACTGTGAACAGCTTTAATCATTCTTTTAAAGATGTGAGAATTTATATGGCTTTTGATATCTTTCCTTTTTGTGGACTACACTGTTTTTCTGGCAGTATCAATTTTACCAGTAATCCTGAAAAGCAACTAAATATCTAAAATCTTATTCACAAAAGTCAGTATAACATTGGGTTAAAAGTGCAAAACTAGGGACTTCCCTAGTGGTGCAGTGGTTAAGAGTCTGCCTGCCAATGCAGGGGACATGGGTTCGAGCCCTGGTCTAGGAAGATCCCACATGGTGCAGAGCAGCTAAACCCGTGAACCACAACTGCTGAGCCCACGTGCCCCAACTACTGAAGCCTGTGCGCCTAGAGCCCGTGCTCCGCAACAAGGAGAAGCCACTGCAATGAGAGGCCCATGCACTGCAATGAAGAGTAGCCCCTGCTCGCTGCAACTAGAGAAAGCCCGCATGCATCAATGAAGACCCAACACAGCCAAAAATACATTTTTTTTGAAAAGGTACAAAGCTAGAGGGGAAGAACCTGCCTCCATCAAATGATGGAGCTGTAGAAAGGACATAGAATCAACTTAAAGAAGTTCCCAGTGGCCAAATCTGGGATGACTTGGGCAACAAAATAGAAGATGAGATTATTGAATTATAAGCCATGAAAGAAAATAAATGTCCATATGTCAATGCTAATATAATAAATGAACAAGTGAATGAATGAGTGAGTCCATAAATAAATGGAGGAAAGGGGTCACTCTTCCTTATGGTGAAGGAATGAATTAGTTTCCTTTTTTTTTCTGTCTTTATAAATGCTTTATTGATGTCTAAAGCCATACATAGATAGAAACCATATACATACATGAGAGATATCAATCACTTTTCCTATCAGGCCCAGCCCTGTTGTGATGGAATTATCCATGTCAAACACACAATTTCACTGTCTCTGGCCAAGAGACACCCAAGAAACATTGAGTCTCCCCAATTTCCAGCTTTCCTGTTCTCATAACTTTGTTTCTTTTTCTTTTTTCAACTATAAGACATAACTAAGCTACTGATACAAAAAGAGTCCAGAGAGGAGGGAATATTTTTAAACCATGTCAGTCTAACATAGTGGTCACATTCTGGGGACCCTTAGGCCAGATAGAGCATGCAGATATGTTGGCCTCTGAGTGTTAATTTTTTTCAGATTTTTTTTTTATATTGGACTATAGTTGGTTAACAGTGTTTTGTTAGTTTCAGGGTACAGCAGAGTGATTCGGTTATATGTATACTTGTATCTATTCTTTTTCAAATTCTTTTCTCATTTAGGTTATTACAGAATATTGAGCAGTGTTCCCTGTGCTATACAGTAGGTCCTTGTTGGTTTTCTACTTTAAATACAGCAGTATGTATACGTCAATCCCAAACTCCTAATCTATCCATCCCCCCCAGTAGAATCTTCCTCACATCACATCATTCTGACACTAACTCTTCTGCCTCCTTCTTCCTCACTTAAAGCACCTATGTGATTACACTGGACCACCTAGATAATTCAGGATAATCTCCTTATTAGCAACTATAATTCCATCTGCACTCATTTCTTCCTTGCCATGTAACATTATAATTCACAGGGGTTTAGTATGTAAATGTCTTTGGGGGAGGGAGTTATTATTCTGTGTATCACATACAATTACACTTAATAAATGTGAAAGGAATGATGTAAATAGAAAATTACTATTTGGCAAAACTATTGTGATAATTATTGTATGCATCCGTGGATACTATATAGTTAGGCATGATGAGAAACAGAACATTTGAATAGTTTCATTGATACTTACTAATTGCAAATGGAGTTACTTTCCATGCATAAACATGGCAGATACCACCATAATCAAGTGACTAGTGAGCTGTATATGTATAATTGGAGTTCCCAAAGGCAAGGAGAGAGAACAAAAAAAGTATTCGAAGAAATGACTGAAAATTATCCACATTTGATGAAAACTATAAACCCAAATATCTGAGAAGCACAACAAACCCTTAGCGGAAGAAATATGAAGAAAACTACACCAAAGCATTAAAAAAAAAAATCTGAAAAGCAACAGAGGGGAAAAAAAAACACATTATAAACAGAGTGTCAAAGACAAGTATAACACTGACAACTCCTCAGGAAAAGTGGAACTCTGAACACAACAAATCAACATTATTAAGTATTGAATGAAAAAAAAAGCCAATCTTCAGTCTGGAATTTTATAACCAGAAAAAATATTTAAAAATTTAAAGCAAGGCTTCCCTGGTGGTGCAGTGGTTGGGAGCCCGTCTGCCGATGCAGGGGACACGGGTTCGTGCCCCAGTCCGGGAGGATCCCACATGCCACGGAGCGGCTGGGCCCGTGAGCCATGGCCGCTGAGCCTGCGCGTCCGGAGCCTGTGATCCACAACGGGAGAGGCCACAACAGTGAGAGGCCCGCGTACCGCAAAAAAAAAAAAAAAAAAAAAAAAAAAAATTTAAAGCAAAATGAAGTATTATACAAACAAAAAGAAAGCTGAACGTACTCATCTCTAGCCAACTACCTCTAGAAGGAATGTTTTTAAAAAATCCTTTGAGCAGAAAATAATGCCAAAGGGAAATTTGCCTCTATACAAAGGGAGTAGACAGTATTGGAGGTGGTAAATACATGTGTAACAATATTTGTATCCAATTTTTTTTAAATTTAATTCAAATATAATTAAATGACTTTGGTTTCCCACCAGGAAGGAGTAACATATTTACCTTACTCCATTGAAACTAAAAGCAAAAAGAAAATATGAACCAATGGTTTTGAAGACATCAGGCAATGAAGGCAATGTCCTTCAGAGACAGCAAACAAATAATGTGAGCCCTGTAATTGTCACAGCTTGCTGCCTTGAAAGAGTTTCCAGACTTAGCAGCAAGAAAATGGAACACAGTCTGAGCCAAAGAGACTCTCTGAGTTGAGATGGAGCTCAGAATCCCAGAAGACCAAGGTGGCTAGAATTTCCAATACGAAGTAACAGAGAATTAGCTGCATAGAGAGAGTTCTCTAAACATATGCAGAGGGTGTCCCTCAATTTTTTTTAGCTCAATATTGTTAGGACGTTAATTCTTCCAAACTTGACCTGTAGATTCAATGCAATATATAAAACAGTAGCATGGATTTTTGTAGAAATTAACCAACTGTTTCTGAAATTCAAATGAAAAAGCAAAAGACCTAGAATAGCTAAAATAATTTTTTTTAAAAAGTATGGCAGGCAAACACTACTTGATATTAAGACTGCTATGAGCTGGCATTTTTTCAGAATGCAAATATTGCTGATGCTTTGCCTCAGAGCTCACTTCTTTTGAGGTCATGTGAGCCAGAGCCATGAAGACATCTGTTTCCCTTCAGGGACCTCATCAGTAGCAGTTTTCTGTCACAGAGTTACACTCCATGTTTCCAAGTACATATAACCTTGTTCTAGTATGGCCTGTCCTCAAACTGTCCTTTTCTTTCTTTCTTTTTTTCCATTCATGGGACTGCTAAAAAACATTGTCGATACCTTGAATGAAAAATATTGTCAACACCTTCCACAGTAGGTAGATGGATGATAGGTAGACAGGTCGGTATATACATAGATCTAGCTGTCTTGGGGTAAGTGCAGATAGTTGCTTGAACAAGTTGTCATTTCTTAGCGCTGATAAAGATTCTAGACGTCATGAGCCTCCGTATCCTGGAGAGCAAGTCTTCTGTGGAACGTAATTTTCACATAGTAGCTCAAGATTTCAGTAATTATTTCCTGTAAAAAATGGGGACTATGAGATTGCTGATTTTTTGAAAATTTTATGTTACTGTGATATGACTACTTTGTATTTCTTTTATTTCTACATTCCTTGAATTATCGCCTAAGCATGTCCTTGCTTCTGTGTATTACCATAAATCAAGTTACCCCAATAATGGACACCAATAGAAACTCTAAAATAATCTTCTTATTGGATGCAAATTTAATTTAGTTCGGTTCCACAAACATTTTTGAAGCCCTACTGTATTTTTGACCCTAAGTTACAAACATAAATAGTAGTGGTTTCTCTCCACAGAAAGAAACAGAATGAAAAGGAAACGCGAATATTAACTTTCATTGCCATTTCTCCAGCCTTCAGATGTAAGTTCGTATTGCCTCTCAATTGCAGAAGGTAATTGTGAGAGCCAGGATGAACCAACATGAAATAACGTGCGAATGTGTGATCTTTTCCGGGGCAAAAGCTATATAATCTAGGATAAAGAACATTGGTTTGGAAAAGACAGTTCTGGATTTGAATGTTAGTTCCACACTTCCTCACTGCGGAAATTTTCCAGGCCTGTTACACTTTCTCGGCCTCTATTCTTACATCTCTAAGATGAGGATAATTATGTCTTTCTAACAGGGCTCTTATGAAGGTAAAATGAGATAATTGATATTAAGCTTCCAGTTTAGGACAGGACAACCTGGTCAGTGTTCAGTCCAACAAATTTTCTTCCTCTAGAATGGAACAAGGGACTGTCTGAAAGGCTGCTGATCATCAAGAGAAGGGAGAAGGCTGTCAGCAGTAGAACATAACAATTTATAAATTTCTTATTTCACAACAAGTTCTGGGACATCCATCGTCCATGGAAATAAACAAACTCTGAGTCTGGGGCCCGTTCCCAGCTGTGGAGTCCAATGCAAATGCACCTGAATGACTAAAGTGTATTGCAAATGACTCACCAACCCCTGACTGCAATCTGGGTCCATCTGCTGAGCAAGGTCGACCACTCCCCCCAAAAGGGGCCCATGAGAACTTCTACAGATCATCTCTTGGAAAGAGGAAAGTTTGCTTGCTCTCAAGGTGTGTCTCAAGCCCTCATTCCAATTATTTAGCAGACTGTAGTAAAGAAGCAAGCAGCTTTCTTGCAGAATCTTTAGAGCTCATCAAGTTCCAATCCCTCTTTTAGCAAAAACTGGTCTCAGGGAGGGGAGGTGTGACTTCCCCAAGGTCTCACAGACAGACATCCAGATCTCTTTTTCTTTAATCTGACACCGTTCCGCTTTGCAACGTGCTATACTCAGTGAAGTGTTTGCTGATATTTTTTCCTTGAGAGTTATAGGATGGGAATGGAATGAAAGTGATGGTGAGCATGTCCCAAATCCCTCCAAGACCCACCCAGTATCTTCACATGCTGAGGATTTTTCTGGATTCTTGGACACATGCAGTCTGGCCCCTGGTTGCTAAACTACCCACACATGGCTTTTCTGTCTTCATCTGCTGTGATCTTTTGAATCCTTCTTTGCAAGAATTCAGTTGCACAGTGCTGCAAATACATACTTCCATCCACTCACTTCTCTTAGCAGGTAATGCTGATCACTGAGTCTGGCCCTTGTTCTCACTGACTCTGAAAGTTGCCTAAAATATTTTCTTAATACAGTCTTCTAAACAGCGAACACATGTGGGGAACATTTCCAGAGCTACTCACCGTGCTATCACAAAGAAAGATGGACGTCCATTCGGCAATGTTCTCCTTCAGAGCAAACTTACACACACACATACAAATGTGAATCTAGTATAACGATGAATCTAAAGGTTTGGCACATAGAAAGTGCACAACAGTTATTTGTTGAACGAAAGACTGAAACAACTGAATAAACGTGCTAAGTGTTAGACCCACTTTCCCAAGTAACAGTCACTCTCCTAGAGGATCTTGGATATAAAAGGGACATTACTGATCAAAGGGAACACCAAGAGATTCAGAGAGAGAGGGAACAACTGGACAAGGATTTCATTTGATTGTAATAAAAACAGAATAGTATGTAGAGTTTTCAGTAGAATGAAAATTAAAATGTCAGACATTTGAGCAGGGATGGGGAATCCCATAAAACTTGTATCTACCTACTTGTCCATAAAAATCAATGTGATTTTTATGGATTTTTAATAGTGAATAACCGTTAGAACAGTTTCTAAAATGAAAGCACATGCACACCCATACTTAGGATCTTGCACATTGAATAGTTTTCTCTGTAATCAATAAAACACTGGGAAATGAAATTATCCACTGTGTTTTGTTCCTTTTTGTAGGGCTTTGAACTATATATGTTTATTATACTGTAATGTGCTGAGATAAAAGTTTTGGCTTGTTATGGCAATGAGTGGAATTGGCTGCTTCTCTCACATTGAGGTGAATACAGAAATCATGGTGTCCGGAGAAAAGAGAGTGGCGGGGAAATAGGATTTTGGGGACATGACGCTACTCCTTCTTTAATACAATGATCCTTAATTGTCAAGTGGGGCCAAAAGCCAATGAGTCATCTTTATAACAAAACTTGCTAAGGAATCCCAGCTGACTCAAAGGTACATTGAAGACCTATGGCAATAACTGTCTGGGTTTTCCACTAGCGAGCCTTTCCACAAATGGCTACACTGTTTTCGTTTTGTTTTGTTGTTTTTAAATTAATTACTTAGAGAGTTTTATCCTGAATTTTTAGAGAAGAGGAAGGGAAACATTTAGGCGGAAGACCAGTGATAGACATGAATGAGCAAGTTTTTATTGGAATGGTTCAGAACAGGGAAGAGGAGCGAGCCATTGTGCTGGAAACAGAACTAGGTTTTGGAGGCTGGCACCCTGGGCCCAGCTCACTCTTGTTTGGCAAGTCCTTCCTCTCAAAGGACCTCACTTGTGCCTTCTGTAAAAATGAAGGGATTTTGTACATCACTTTGGAACATCCTTTGGCAGTATCTCCTACAGCTGATTATATGTATACCCTATGATTCAGCAATTGTACTGCTAAGTGTGTACCAACAGAAACAAGTGAACATATGCACCCAAAGATACGCACAGTGATGTTCATCTCAGTATGACTTGTAATAATAAAACTGGGAATATCCCAAGTGTCCATCAACCCTAAAACGTGTTATACTTATAAAAGAGAATATTATATAGCAGTGAAAAGGAATGCGCAAAGCCATGGAAATGTTGAGGAATTGTGCCAGGCACAAAAGATTGTATGCTATGTGATGCCATTTATGTATAGTTCAAAAATAGGCAAAGCTAATTCATAGTGAGAAAAGTGGTTTGGGATTGAACAGATCTGGATTGGAATCTCGTACTGGAAAATGAATGGCTGTGGGGTTTCGGGTATGTTGAATTTCCTCTCGGAGTCTCAGTTTCCCCATCTGGCATAGAAAACACTTAACACAATGTGTTTTATATTAAAAATACACGGAAAATGGTAGTTCTTGTGAGTTGTATTCCAAACTCTGACGTCCAGGGTTCCTTTGAGGTACATTATTTTAAGATTAGATAGGAATTCCTAAATCTGTTGCTCTAGGTATCTATCATGTCCCCTATCACATACATTTTGGTTCTTTCTTTCTTCTATTCCTCTTCTCAAACCTCCTTGCTGTTCATTTTTTATTTTTCCTTTCTCGCAGTGCTTCCATCTTGGTTGCTTTTGATCTTTCTGTGGTTCTCTAAGACCCCCCCACTGACACCTTCTAAAGCTCTTTCAAGACAAAAAGAAGTGGCTAAAATTTTCTCTTTATATCTCACTCTCTCAATACATCACTCTCCTGTTTTTTGTGTGTGCATGTTACAGTCCCATGTAGATTCATTGCTGAATTCAAGGCACAAGTATGTCATGGCACACATGTTTCATAGCATGTAAAGAAAGGTAATAGCGTCCTAAGGCTCATTTGACATGTTCTACTTGGACTAAAGTACTGTGAATCCTTCACTCCTCGGCCAGCCTACTGCCTTGACCACCCCTCTCACCAGGATAGATCAAGACTCTTAAAGAAATTTTTTTTTCCTCTTGGTCATGGGGACTGCCCTTACCCCCTTGCAATAATTTACTGCAGTTTCTGTTCAGCAGAAAACCTTTTTAAAAAGTGTAAATCAGGGCTTCCCTGGTGGCGCAGTGGTTGAGAATCCGCCTGTCGATGCAGGGTACACGGGTTCGTGCCCCGGTCCGGGAAGATCCCACATGCCGCGGAGCGACTGGGGCCGTGAGCCATGGCCGCTGAGCCTGCGCGTCCGGAGCCTGTGCTCCGCAACGCCGCGTACCACAAAAAAAAAAAAAAAAAAAAAAGTGTAAATCATGTCCTGTCTTCTGTGTTTAAATCCCTCCAACAAAGCCCAGTGGAATTGGAATAAAACACGAGTCATCACCTTGACTTACCAGGTCTCCCATGACCCGTCTCAGTACTCACCTACTCTCATCCTCTCCCTTTGTTACAATGGCCTTATTTCTGTTTCTCGCATACATTATGCTTATATGCAACTCAGGGACTTTGTACATGCCAAGCCCCCTATTAGAAAATTCTCCCAGAAAATTTCCTAGATAGCCCCTTATAATCATTCAAGTCCAAGTATCACCTATTGAGAGAGCTTTGCCCAAGACCAACCTAGCTAAAGTAACATTTACCTCACCCCAGATTACTACCACATCACCTTATTATATATTCTTTATAGCAGTTTTCACTCACCTCATTTATGTGCCTTACTTTCTTGTGTTCACATGGTTTTTGATGTGAATGTTGCAGTGAAGGGTGTTGATGTGGTTTACAGGTGATGCCAGTGGTATTGGTGGTACAGGGAGTAGCTATTCAATAACAGTTTTTCTGTGGTCTGGGTTTTCATTACTCCTTCTCATGGTTGAATTCAATAACTCCATGATCCAGGCAGAGGAATCCATGTGGGTAATAAAAGGAGTATGGCCTCAGACATCTTGCCCTCTTCATCTCTGATTCCAACACGATCATATTCACTGGCTTCCACTCACTGGGTAAAGCCATTTCCCAGGCTTGATTTGCGAATGAGAACTTTACAAATTTCTCTCTCTTATCTACAGGCTTTAGTATGATCTGAGCGCAGAATTCTCTCAAAAGGAAGAATATTCTTAGCAGATTTCTAGAACATTAACATGAACACCAATAGCTGAGTTCCAGTCAATTAACTTCTCCCTTGCAATGGAATATCTTGGATAAAATAAAAACACCTTTTTAGTGCTTTATATTTGTTTGGTTTGTTTATTTGTATTCTAATACCGAGGAACCCAAGTACTCCCAACAGCATTGAGAGATGACAGTTTGCTGCCTGCTGTGTATTGTAGGAAATACATAGAAGCACCATGAATGCTTAATAAATATATGTACCCCCAAAATGTGAAGTTCTTTTAAAACATTTCAGTGCTATGCTTACTGAAGATTTACTCTTAGGCAGAGACTGCATATGTTAATTCCTCCAGACCCTCTTCCCTTCTTTAAAAGCATACGTGGATTTAGGGGGAAAAAAGAAAATAACAGATGGGCATTGAGATGTAGTATAAATATTTTGGAGTTTGATCTGCACTCAAGTCTTGGTTCAACACATAGTAGCTGTGTGAGGTTGACATTATTTGACCTCTCTGAGCCGCAATTTCCTCAGTAGTACAATAAGACACACAATACCTGCTTTGCTTTTTTGCTCACTTATTGAAGGATGTAAATGAGTTTATTAAATCCTTGGGAATTCAGTAATTGTCATTTCTCTTCATCAGCCACAAGATTCCACAAAAGTGGCCTTTACTTGAAATGTAGTGAAATGAAGGAGCTGGGTCTTTTTGTCGCCCCTTGAAGAACACAGTTGATCTACATGGGTAATTGCAGTTCTTTTGCTGTCAGTCTGGAGAGTATTAATCTCAGCTGAATGAAGCCTTGGTGTAAATATGCACCCACTGAGCAGTAGGATGAGTTTACAAACAATTATGCAAATATGGCTGTATGTGTTTCTCCAGACCTAACCACAACATGAGTGGAGATTAATCAATGTAGACATTGTTGGCAAATGGAGCATTTCACTATGTCCTTCCTGAGAAGATAAGAGTTAGTGTCTGATGTTGAGTCTCAGTTCAGCTGTATGAGTGGGGTCAAGATGAGGATTGGCTGAATTATCTCTGTTCTATTTCAAATAACTATCCCCAAAGAATCTAAACAGTTAAGCATAGCTGGGGTGATGGAGGTGAGAAGGATCCAAAGAAAGTTTGTAAGTTCATATTATTCCGTGGTAAATATTATTAGAAATACCCATTTTATACTATCAAAACCAGCCCCCTAGACTACTATTAGCTTTTATCTCTTAAATTTCAATAAAAGAATGAATCCTGCCCTGTATGTAGAAGAGGTAAAAGATCCTTCTACAACTGTGAATTTTTAAATCATTCATCAAGGACAGTTGGAGAAGGAGGGGCCATTTATATTCATATATAAATGTATTATTGTATCTATTATATCCATATACATGTCATGTATTATATATCATAAATATTATACATAACATCCAAACTATTGAGTGACCGAGTGACCATGCCGAAGTCATCATTTCATTTCTATGAGCAAAAGTTTTATTTGTACAGTGGGAATAAATTATATGAAAATTGTCATTTAAGGGTAAAATACTCTAAAATTTAAGAGACAATTTGCATAACTATTATTTCTATCAAAGGCACACTCATTTATTTGGATAAGAGTTTGAATTTATTTTATTTAAAAATGTTTATTTTATATTGGAGTACAGTTGATTAACAATGTTGGGTTAGTTTCAGGTGTACAGCAATGTGATTCAGTTATACATATACATGTTTCTATTTTTCAAATTCTTTTCCCATTTAGGTTATTAGAGAATATTGAGCAGAATTCCCTGTGCTCTACAGTAGGTCCTTGTTGTTTATCTATTTTAAATAGAGCAGTGTGTACATATCAATCCCAGACTCCCAATCTGTTCTTCCCTCCCCACCTTTCCCTCTGATAACCATAAGTTCATTCGCTGAATCAGAGTCTGTTTCTGTTTTGTACATAAGTTCATTTGTATTATTTTTTTTAGATTCCACATATAAGTGATACCATATGATATTTGTGTTTCTGTGTCTGATTTACTTCACTTAATATAATAATCTCCAGGTCCATCCATGTTCCATGTTGCTGCAACATGGAATGGCATTATTTCATTCTTTTTAATGGCTGAGTAATGTTCCATTGTAGATATATACCACATTTTCTTTATCCATTCCTCTGTTGATGGACATTTAGATTGCTTCCACATCTTGGCTATTGTAAACAGCGCTGCAGTGAACATTGGGGTGCATGTATCTTTTTTTTTGTTGTTTGTTTTTTTCAGTTCTATAACTTTATTCAACAGTCAGCAGTTAGTTCTCATCCACATTAACTGTCTGTAGATTTTTTTTTTTTTTTCAAACCATGTTTTTCTCTGGATATATGCCCAGCGGTAGGATTGCTGGGTCATATGGTAGCTCTATTTTTAGTTTCTTAAGGAACCTCCGTACTGTTTTCCATAGTGGCTGCACCAATTTACATTCCCACCAACAGTGTAGAAGGGTTCTCTTTTCTCCACACCCTCTCCAGCATTTATTACTTGTTGACTTTTTGATGATGGCTGTTCGGACTGGTGTGAGGTGATATCTCATTGTAGTTTTTATTTGCACTTCAGCATTTCTCTAATAATTAGCGATGTTGAGCATCTTTTCATGTGCCTCTTGGCCATCTGTATGTCTTCTTTGGAGAAATGTCTATTTAGGTTTCTGGCCATTTTTTGATTGGGATTTTTGGGTTTTTTTGATATTGAGCTGCATGAGCTGTTTGTAAGTTTTGGCGATCAATCCCTTGTCGGTCACATTGTTTGCAAAAATTTTCTCCCATTCTGTGGGTTGTTTTATCATTTTGTTTATGGTTTCCTTTGCTGTGCAAAAGCTTTTGAGTTTAATTAGGTCCCACCCATTTGTTTATTTTTTTAAAAATTTCCATTACTGTAAGAGGTGGTTTGAATAAGATATTGCTGCGATTTATGTCAAAGAGTGTCCTGCCTTTGCTTTGCTCTAAGAGTTTTATAGTATCTGGTTTTAATTTTAGGTCTTTAATCCATTTTGAGCATATTTTTGTGTATGTTAAAAGAATGTTCTAAGTTTATTTTTTTCCATGTAGCTATCCAGTTTTCCCAGCACCACTACTGAAGAGACTGTCTTTTCTCCATTTTATAGTCTTGCCTCCTTTGTCATAGATTAATTGACCATAGGTGAGTGGGTATATTTCTGGGTTTTCTGTCCTGTTGCAGTGATCTGTATTTCTGTTTTTGTGACAGTACCATACTGTTTTGATGACTGTAACTTTGTAGAGTAGCCTGAAGTCTGGGTGCCTGATTGCCCTAGCTCCATTTTTCTTTCTCAAGATTGTTTTGGCTTTTCAAGGTCTTTTGTGTCTCCATACAAATTTTAAGATTTTTTGTTCTAGTTCAGTGAAAAATGCCATTGGTATAATTTGATAGGGATTGCATTGAATCTGTAGAAGAAATTGAATTTGTTAATTCATTTTTTAAACAAAATTTTTTTTCCTTCCTGTATTTTTATTTATTTTTTTTTAATTAAATTTTTTTTAACATCTTTATTGGAGTATAACTGTTTTACAATGGTGTGTTAGTTTCTGCTTTACAACAGAGTGAATCATTTATACATATACATATGTTCCCATATCTCTTCCCTCTTGTGTCTCCCTCCCTCCCACCCTCCCTATCCCACCCCTCTAGGTGGTC
>NC_041222.1:9918578-9937084 GCF_002837175.3 Physeter macrocephalus | reverse complement strand
AAAAGCTTTCTCTGCATCTATTGAGATGATCATATGGTTTATCTCCTTCAGTTTGTTGATATGGTGTATCACGTTGATTGATTTGCGTATATTGAAGAATCCTTGCATTCCTGGAATAAACCCCACTTGATCATGCAGTATGATCCTTTTAATGTGCTGTTGGATTCTGTTTGCTAGTATTTTGTTGAGGATTTTTGCATCTGTGTTCATCAGTGATATTGCCCTGTAGTTTTCTTTCTTTGTGACATCTTTGTCTGGTTTTGGTATCAAGGTGATGGTGGCCTCATAGAATGAGTTTGGGAGTGTTCCTCCCTCTGCTATCTTTTGGAAGAGTTTGAGAAGGATAGGTGTTAGCTCTTCTCTAAATGTTTGATAGAAGTTGCCTGTGAAGCCATCTGGTCCTGGGCTTTTGTTTGTTGGAAGATTTTTAATCACAGTTTCAATTTCAGTGCTTGTGATTGGTCTGTTCATATTTTCTATTTCTTAAACAAATTTTTATTGAGTACCTATTATGGATCAAGTTCAATTCTAGACACTGGAATAAATTATTAAACTAAAGATACAAAAACCACTGCCTTCATGGAGATTGCATTCTAGCATAGGGACACAGACAACAGATAAATTATACATATCTGTATATGTGTATATACACATATCACCTATTTATGCACACACACAAAAACTACATAGTGTATAGTACTATAAGTTTGATGGAAAAGAAATTGAATAAGATTTCCTGAGAAGGTTATATTTGAGCCAAGACTTAAATGAGTTGAATCCCCTGAATATATAAAGATACTGATTAAAAGACCAAGTGAATATCTGTGTTGAATACATTGAATTCTATGAGTCTCTGTTTCTCCCTAATAATAGAGTTTCCCATTCCTTTAAGACAAGTAAACAGAATGTTTAAATTACACTAGAGAAAATATGTGATAAATTAAGTTGCATCAGTATGGCTTAAGTAGGAGGAAAGTTTAAAAGAGCACATACAGAACTAGGAACTAGAAACTGCAAGATCTGTGTTCTGTTCTCGCTCTGCGTGTAACTAGCCTAGAAACCTTGGGTGAAAACTAACCTGAATTTTTCTGTTTCTCAGTAACCTTTTTTTTTTTTTTTTTTTCCAAAACTGGGATAATATTTGTTCGACCTATACCAAAGATATTTATGAGGGTCATTTGGGTATAGCATAACTGTACCATGAAACATGTAAAAGTCCTATATGGAAGCAAGATGGTTTAAGCAAGATTGAATAAGCATAATGTCTTATTTGCCTGACAAGATCTTAAGTGTTATAATCAGTCTACATCTTTTC
This sequence comes from Physeter macrocephalus, assembly GCF_002837175.3. Taxonomy (NCBI): domain Eukaryota; kingdom Metazoa; phylum Chordata; class Mammalia; order Artiodactyla; family Physeteridae; genus Physeter; species Physeter macrocephalus. The sequence goes on along the minus strand of NC_041222.1, from coordinate 9,935,769 downwards.
AATAAGTGTCTTACTACAAGTTTACTGTTACAAGTACAGGAGCTCCTCTACTAGAGAAATTTCACATTATATAGGTTCATAGTTTTTTTTTTGGTAAAAAGCTGCTCACCAGAGCAAAAGTACACTAACTATATCCAAGCAGATGAAATAGTCACATGAAATCATCCATACACTTTTTAATTGGTTTTAGTCTCATCCATTCTCTTTTTAATTGGTTTATGTCATATGCACTCTGCTGTAGCACACTTTTCCATTTTATGATGAAGACGGCCAAAATGGAAACATCTTTGGATATATATTTTAAGAGTTGACAGGAAACAATAAGATTCAGATTTAATGCTGTCAACATCTCTGGTTCTCCTGTGAAACTTCACTTTACATAGATGTTTAGCAATATTTTGGACATGTAATAGATGGACTTCTGCACAGCTACTTAGAATCTAGCCTTGTCTAAAAGATCCTTCTATGCTCACTTTTATGACTAGTTTGGAAATCATGGGCTTGCACAGATAGGTACTATTTTTAGGTGTATGTAGTAGGCTAGATAACAGCTCCCCCAGATGTCCATGTCCTAACCCCCAAAACCTATGAACGTTACTTCATATGGTAACAGGGATTTGATCCATGTGGTTTAGGATCTTGAGATGGAGAGAGTATCCCACATTAGCCAGGTGTGCTCTGAATGTAATCACAATGGTTCTATAAGAAGGAGGCAGAAGGAGATTTGACCTCAGAGACAGAAGAGGAGAAAGTGATGTGATGATGAAATAGAGATGTAAAGATGCTATGCTGCTGGCTTTGAAGCTGGAGGAATGGGTCATGAACCCAGAAATGCAGCTCTACGGGTTGGAGTAACCAAGGAAATGGATTCTCCCCGGAGAACTTCCCAAGGTGGCACAACCATGCTGGCACCTTGGTTTCGACCCAGTGAAACTGATTTCAGACATCTGAATCCTAGAACTGTAAAAGAATAAATGTGTGTTGTTTTAAGCTCCCAAGTTTGTAATAATTTATAACAGCATTAGTAGGAAATTAATACAGGGTGAACCTCAGCTTATCAGCAACATCCCCCTCCAGGAGATGCAATTTATTAAATCACCATTGGGCTACACTCTGTTAAACAAGTTTCAGACGCATTGCACCTAGAATTTTGAGAGCATCTGGTACATCTTCACTATATCAGAGAGCAGAAAAATTTTTGTTCTGGAAGGGGATGAAACTAGATTAATACCCTGCTTCTACCTGGAATAATACAGTCTTCAACATGTTGCTGAACTTCTCTGGGCTTCAGTATTCTTGTGTATAAAAGGGAGCTGATAATAATAATACCACAAGTGTTAGGTCAAGATGAGATGAAATAACGCATGCTCATCACTTAGCATAGATTTTTGGCATGTATTATGTATCAGGAACATATTAACATTTTTTGGGGCTGTGTCGGGTCTTAGTTGCGGCATGTGGGATCTTTTGTTGAGGTTTGTGGGATCTTTTGTCGTGGTGCGCAGGTTTTCTCTCTCTAGTTGTGGCACGTGGGCTCCAGAGTGCATGGGCTATGTAGTTTGCAGCATGCGGGCTCCCTTGTTGAGGTGCATGGGCTCAGTAGTTGTGGCGCAAGGGCTTAGTTGCCCTGCGGCATGTGAGATCTTAGTTCCCTGACCAGGGATCGAACCCACGTCCCCAGCATTGGAAGGCGGATTCTTTACCACTGGACCACCAGGGAAGTCGCTGGGTTTTTTTGTTTTGTTTTGTTTTCCTTGATCACAGCAAACCCCAAGATGCAGCAATCTATTAGAAAGACCAGCATCTTCTCTAGACGCAAGCTAGGTCACCACAAACACTAAATGTAAGATTCAAAGTAAAAAGAAAACAATATTGAGTGTTTAACTTATTGGCACTTATTGATTGAAAACACTTGTCCAGATGACCCATTGTTCCTTGTTCTCACTTCTTCCCCCGTGTGTTACTGTAAACTCCCGTCCCATAAATGCCCATGCAGAGCCCAGATGACCACACCTGTGTTAAAGAGCACCTGTCACCTGGGTGAAAATTATCATTCAAGGTTGGAGACCTGAGCCCTATCACTGACTAGAAAAATGATGACTGAAGAGTTTTTTTTTCCATATGTGCCTTAATTTTCTTGTATGTAAAATTGAGATATACTAAAGTTTCTTATATCAGTGGGCTATCTTAAAGGTTCAATGCTACTTGAATACATAGAATTAAAGAATATAGTAAAGCGAAGTGGCTAAAATATAGCAACTGCTCAAAAGATGACAATTATGAACAATTATAATTGTTAGACACTGGGAATATAAAATCAATTAAAAATTGTATGATTTATTCAAGGATTTTACAAGTCCCGGTATTAAACTTTGAGTGCTCAAGGAAATAGATGTATTGATAGATGGATAGATAGATAGATGATACTTAGGTAGATTAAAATAACTCTAAGTGGCCTATGTTCTACATCAACTCTGTCCATTAGAAATATAATGCATACTACATATATCATTTTACATTTTCTAGTATCCACATTAAAAAAAAGCAAAAAGAAACAAGTGAAATAAGTAACAAGTAAACAAAATTATTTTAATAGCACATATTATTAACTCACTATCTCTAAAATAGTATGTCAATATGTCAAATATTTTGCATTCTTTTTAAAATACTTTGTCTTTGAAGCATTATTGAACATTTTCAATAATTGAATTGAACATCCATTGTTAACTTAAATTTAAATTAATTAAAATTAATTACCATTTTAAAATGTAGCTCCTCAGTCTTAGTAGCTTTAAATGTTCAAATAATGGCTACTACATTGGACAATGTAGTTCTCTTTTTGTAAGATTACATATCAAATAGTCTATGCCTTCTGGAAATTTATTCTCCTAGATTTTCAAGTGCCATCCTGGAACTGAGCTGGGGGATTTCTTATTGTACTGTATATATTACTGACTATTACATTATTACACAGCCCCCTGCAGAGCTGTGACCACTGCTTTAAAGATGAAATATTATGCACTGCAATTTTATAAAGCATTGGCTTAAGAAACATTCATTTGAAAAACAATAATTGGAAGAAATGTGGTGACAAAGGCAGAAATGTAAAACATCAGTAAATGTAAGTTGTTGGGGAAGGAAGTATTAAGTAAATAAGGCACGTGGATATTCATTCATTCTATGGTGGAATTACCAACACTAAGCCAAGAGCCAGGAGACCTGGCTCTGTGATGAGAGTGCTAAAAACTTTAGTGGGTTTTTTTTGTTTTTTCCTTCTGGCCTGACTTCCCACCTCTTGCAGTATCATGGGCTGAGCCTTCAGAGAACCACAGTTACTCTGAACACATAGAGATGCCGCATTAATTATAACAACAGTAATATGCTAATCAATAACTAAGATCAAAAGAAATAAATTCTGAAGGATAAGAATTAAGAGGTAGATCTAAGCCAAATGCATATGCTTTCAAGTTAATGCAATGGTGGCTTAAAAAGGTAACAGACAAGATAGGAATTGAACTCTCTGTAGAAACAGGAAGTATGGAGTTACGACTGCAGGAAACTGGGAACTTTATGTGCTGTAAATAAATCCAGGGCCCTGAAAGATTGTAGAATCCATGTAATAAGGGGACAAAAATCTTCCTACAAGTCCAATAAAGTAGCAAGAGAACTCATCTTCTGCCTGTGCTCATGGAGGAAAAAAATGCATCTACATTGAGAAATTGCAAAATCTAACATGTGCCATGCGTGGATTTTGGGTAAGAATAATATACGTTATTCACATGGAGTAGGGATCACAGGGAGCGAAATAATGCAGAAAACACTCTAAGACCATAAACCCCATGGTTTTGGCAGAAACAAATAAAAGAAACCACACTGTGAAGACACTTCCAAGACCCAGAGGACATGTGTCTCCCATTGACAGAAGGGATAGAGTGTGGGGGAAAGACCACCACGAAAAAGAAACACATAATCCAAAAATACAAATTACTTGAGGAAACGATCTACCACATGGGAGATCAACAGAAACAACAAAGCATAAAATTAATACCCCAAGACACTGAAATTACAGAACATAAGAAAGAGGCTATCAAATAAACACTTTTTATTTTTTTTTTATTTTTATTTTTTTTTGTGGTACGTGGGCGTCTCACTGTTGTGGCCTCTCCCGTTGCAGAGCACAGGCTCCGGATGCTCAGGCTCAGCAGCCGTGGCTCACGGGCCCAGCCGCTCTGTGGCATGTGGGATCCTCCCGGACTGGGGCACAAACCTGTGTCCCCCTGCATCGGCAGGCGGACTCTCAACCACTGCGCCACCAGGGAAGCCCAAACACATTTTAAATGATGAATGAGAACATAGAAGGAAGCAAATTAAAATAGAACAAGAACTTATCAAAAATGAATAATTAAAATTTAAAAATAGATATTGTAAAACAAAAAATTTATATAATCTTAAATTTTAAAAAAAGTCAATGTCTGGGTTAAACAGATTAGTCATAGTGAAAGAAGTCAAGACCTGGAAGATGAAAAAGGTCAAGTTACCTACATGGAAGAACAAAGATATAAGTAGGTGTAAGTAAAGAAAAAATAGGTTAAGAGTTATGGATCAGAAAATTAGAAGTTTCAGTATTTTATATTAGGAATATATTATTAACAGCCTAAAATAATATGTGGCACATAGAAGATACTCTAGAAATATTTGCTGAAAGTATGAATGAATGAATAGAAATCCCAGAAAAAGAAGACAGATAATCCATGGCAAGAAAAAAAGTGAAAATTAAAGAGATAATAGCTCTAAATTTTTCAGAATCAGAGAGAGGTATAAGATGTAAGTTAAATACAGTGAGTCCTAAAGCGGAAAAACTGAAATAAACATACACTTAAAAACCATAGACACAGTAAAAGTCTTACAAAGCAAGCAAAGGAAAAAATCTCAAAAACAAAAACAGAAACTAGATATTCAGTAGACTTAGCTGCAACAATAGAGACTAGAATGAAATAATATATTTGACATGCCAAAGGATAGTAATTTTAAGCCAATGATTCTGTAAGACCTCAAAGTTATTCAAGATTGATAATAAATTGAATATATTTTCAGCAAAGACTGAAGACTTACAAATCATCACAAAAAAGTGTTGCTAAGGATTGTATTTCAGAAAGTTGCAAGTTGTATAGAGAAGGAATTAGAGATGACAAAAAATAATAATGAATAAAGAAGTTACTTGATATGTAAGTAAATCTAAGTAAAAAGAAACAGAAGCAATATTAACTTAATTGAGGTAATTAGAAATAAGGTGAAAACAAACTATTCCAAAACAGTAACATGAAAGATTGGGGTAATAATATGAACAAGATGAAATATTCTAGGCTCTTTGAATCATTTAGTGGGAGTTTAAAGACATTGATAAACCTTAGACTGTTGTTATATATGCATCTTAAATTTTAAAAGTAAACGCCAAAAAATAGAAATGCCATATAGATAGTGTTTATGCATACATATAGTGTATATGTACCTTCACACACATACCTTCAAAACTATTAGAGGAAATAAGAGAATAAACAAAATTTCATCAACCCAGATGAAGGCAGGAAGCAAGAAAAGAAAAACAAAGGAAACACATATTACATACAGAACACATAGTAGAATAACAGACGTGAACTCACAAAGTCAGTAATCACCATTAACGTGACAATATTTATTTCACCCGATTAAGGACAGAAATTCTCAGATTGGATTTTTTTAAATGACAGCTCAATGTTGTATATAAGAAATTCAAGTAAAATACAAAAAATAGAGAAATGTCAGTAATAAAAAGATAGAATGAGATACACAGGCACATAGAGCCAAAAGAAAGGTGGAATAAGGAAATTAGTTTTACACAGAAAGAGCTTTAGGGCAAAAAGGCTTTTTAGGGATTAAAAAGTACATTAGTTAATAATAAAGTGATAATCCCCCAGAGTAAGACTCTTGAACATGTGTGTCCTTAACATCAGAACTTTAAAATATATAAAGTAATAATTAACATAATAATGACAGAATGATACATTTATAATTATAGTGGGAGATTTTAATTTACTTCTCTCAGAAACTGGCAAGCAAAGAAAATAAAAAGAATAAATAAGCATATGAAATGTCCTTAAAGAATATTTCATAAACTAGTGCACACAAGAGTTCTAAGCAAGTCCAAAGACCTGATATCAAAAAACCATATTATGTGACCACACTGCAAGCAAAATAGAAATCAGTAACCAAAAGATAATCAAAGTCCTTCTTATACATTTAGGAAACTAAAATTAATTAAATTATCAGTTAAGAAAGCATAATGGAAACCAGGACACTGAGAACTAAACCACAATGGTAATATGCATTATTCAATCTTGTGTGATGTGGCTAAAGCAGTGATTAGGGGAAAATTTATAGTCATCATTAAGAAAAGAAGATTATAAATAAATGCAATAGCAGGAACTCCTGCCATTTATGACAACGTGGAAGACCCTGGAGGACATCATGCAAAGTGAAATGAGCCAGATACAGAAAGACAAACACTGCATGATCTCACTTATACATGGAATTTAAAGTGGTCAAAATAGAAGCAGAGAATAGAATGGTGGTTGCCCAGGGACTAGGGGTTGGGAGAAAGAGAGATGTTGGTCAGAAGATATAAACGTTCAGTTATAAATAAGTTCTCTGGATCTAATGTATACCATGATAACTGTGGTTAACAATACAATGTTGTATTTGCTTAGAGGGTGGTTATTAATTGTTCCCACAAAAAAAGAAAGAAAAGAAAGAAAGAGAAAGAAAGAAGGGAGGGAGGGATGGAAGGAAGGAAAGGAAAGAAAGTGGTAATTAGGTATGGTGATGAGTATATTAATTAGCATGATCGTGGTGATTATTTCACGATGTATACATCTATCACAGCATCAAGTTGTACACCTTAAATATATACAGTTTTTGTTAATTATATGTCAGTAAAACTGAAAACAATAAATGAGACAGCATTGAATTTAAAAAATTAGAAAAAAAGTGTAGAAGAAAGAAAATAAAAGCAAAACATAAGGAAAAGGAAAACAAAGAAACGATGTAATTGTATTCTTGAAAGGACTAACACAATGAAACTAAGCTGACTCAAGAAAAGAGGGAAAAAAATGTATATAACTCTAACCACTAAATGACAAATTTCAACCCTTTTCTTATATCACACACAAGAAACAACTTGGAATAGATAGACAAATATAAGAGCTAAAACTATAAAAGTTCTAGAAGAAAACCTAGGGAGAAATTTTCATGACCTTGGATTGAGTAAAAAGTTCATAGTTATGACATCAAAAGCATGATCCATAAAATAAAATAAAAATAAATTAGACTTCATAAAAATTAAAATATTTTTACAGCAAGAAAAGATTATGAAAATGAAAATGCAAGTTATGGACTTGGGGAAAATATTTGCAATCTGCTATCTGATAAAGGACTTTTTTTCCAGAATATATAAAGAACTTATGGTATTCAATAATAAGATGACAAACAATCCAATTAAAATGGGCAAAATATTTGAATAGATGTTTTTATCAAATAAACAAATGGCCAATAAGCACAGGAAAATTCGCTTAACATGGTTAGTCATTAGGGAAACACAAATGGAAATCGTAATGAGATACCACTATACATCCACTACAATGTCTATAATCAAAAAGACAGACAATAATAGGTGTCAGTGAGGATGTGGAAAAATGGAAATCTTCCTATATTGCTAGTAATGTCAAGTGGTGCAGTCACTTTGTAAACCAGTATGGCAGTTTCTTAAGTTATACATAAACTTACTATGTGACCCAGCAATTCTACTCTGACAACCCAGCAATTCTACTCTGGCTCAAATACCCAAAAGAAATATAAACATCTGTCACACAGACTTGCATGTGAACACTCATAATAGCATTATTTTTAAAATAATTTTATTTATTTTATTTACTTACTTTTGGCTGCGTTGGGTCTTCGTTGCTGTGCATGGGCTTTCTCTAGTTGTGGTGAGCCGAGGCTACTCTTCATTGCGGTGCGTGGGCTTCTCGTTTCCGTGGCTTCTCTTGTTGCGGAGCATGGGCTCTAGGTGTGCAGGCTTCAGTAGTTGTGACACGTGGGCTCAGTAGTTGTGGCTTGCGTCTCTAGAGCTCAGGCTCAGTAGTTGTGGCGCACGGGCTTAGTTGCTCCGTGGCATGTGGGATCTTCCCGGACCAGGGCTCTAACCCGTGTCCCCTGTATTGGCAGGCGGATTCTTAACCACTGCGCCACCAGGGAAGCCCCATAATAGCATTATTAATAACAGCCCAGACAAGGAAACGATGGAAAAGTCTATAAACTGGTGAATGAGTAAACAAAATGTGATATATCTATTTAATGGAATATTATTCAGCAATAAAGAGGCACAAACCATTGATATATACTACCAAGTAGATAACTTCAGAAACGTTATGCTGCAAGTATACTATATTCCTGATTGAACCTCTGATTGGTTCCAGGCATGCAGAAGGCAGGATTTATTAATTCACTGAACATATTTGAATTTAGCAACTTACTGTGTGCTGGGCCCTGTGTTCAGCCCCCAGGGAACAAGTGGTGACCAAGGCAGACAAGGCTGTGGCTCTCCTGGAGCTCACAATTCACAGGGGGAGATGGAGGATCAACAGCCAAATAAAGTAGGTGACTTCAGAGTGGGCCAATGACTATGAAGGGAATAACTAGAAGGAGGGAGAGGCACCTAGGAGAAGTGGAAAAAGAGAAAGCTCTGTGCAGAGGGGCCGCTGGAGCTGAGATTTGCAGGATGAGTTAGCCGTGAGGAGCTCTGCGGGAAACAAAAGAGTTGCAGGCAGGGGAGCAGGAAGTGCAGAGGTCCTGAGTTGGGAGAGAGGTTTGTGTGTTCCAGGAGCGGAGGCGAGAGCACTGTGGCTGGAGTCGGGGAGGCATGAGGGAGGAGGGTGTGAGGGGGGCAGAAGCGGACCAGGCAGGGCTTGGGCATCTGCCTGAGAGATTTGGATCTCATCCTAAGAGCCACGGGGACCTGTCAGAGGATGCCGATCTGAGAGAGATGTGATGTGATTTAGATTGTGGAGCAGCTGTGGCTGCCCGGAGCGGGATGGAGAGGGGGAGGCAGCAGGCCCTTGACGTGCCAGGAACCTCAAACCGCCCCCAAGGCAGAAGCTGGGCGTGGGGGTGAGCAGAGCAGGTGTCAGCGAGGGGCCCCGCTTCCGACCTTCGCAGGAGTTTTCTCTGAGACGAGGCCTGACTGGCTCTGGTCTGTCCACTTTCTGGCTGTGTCAGGGCTGAGCTGGCGACCTCTCCTGCTCCCCGCCAGCCAGCTGGGGTAGAGGTTCCGAGCCCTCCCCAGGAAAAGCCAACAGTCCCTTGGCCAGGTGATCAAGGTTAACATTACTGGTGACAAATCATGTTGACCTGATGTACTCCCTGATAAGATGTGATGAAACGTGCACTTCACCTCTGGACGTTCTTCCCCCAAACCCGTAATCTCAGCCTAAGTATGAGAAAAACATTACACAAACCTAAATTGGAGGACATTAGCCAAATACCTGACTCCAAACAGGTTTTTAAATTTTAGCCATTCTAGTGAGTGTGTGATGACATCGTTGTTTTTATTGCATTTTCAATCTGACATGCAGTAAAATTGACCTTTATTAGTGTACAGTTCAATGACGTTGATACACATAGAATAGATTTGTGTAACCACCATCACAATCAGGATATGGAAGAGCTTCATCACCCCAGAATATCTCCCTTGGGCTATCCCTTCACAGTCATACCCCTGTCTACCCCTGGCCACCACTGATCTGTCAATATAGTTTTGTCTTTGTGAGAGTGCCACCATCAAAGCAATCACACAGTGTTTAACTTTTGAGACTGGCTTTTTTTCACTTGGCATAATGCCTTGGAGATTCATCCAAGTTGATGCATGTATGAAGTTCATTCCTTTTATTGCTGAGTAGTATTTCACTGTATGAATGTGCAACAATTTGTTTATCCATTCACTGTATAGAGCTGCCATAACTATTCATGTAACAGGTTTTCGTGTGAACTTAAATTTTTATTGCTCTGGCGTAAATGCCCAGGAGTGGAACTGGAGGGTCATATGGCAGTTGTATATTTAACTTCATAAAGTGTCAAACTATGAAAAAAAAAAAATTATGCTATGTGAAAACAGCCGGACATAAAAGACCACCTATTGTATGTTCAGTTTATATGAAATGTCCAGAAAAGTTAAACCTACAGCAAGAGACACAAGGGCTATTTTTGGAGTGATTGAAATGTTCTAAATCTGGATAGTGGTCAGCCCTTTGTACCGTATTCCTAGGTTGCTCGTCCAAGATTTCAACTAACCTTGAATTGAATGTGAATCAAATTTGACTGTAATGCAGATTATTTGAGATTAATTAAATTCGATATACATTTAATTGTAAAACTACGAAATGTAGTTCCCAGAGAACATATAATAATATGGTGGCATTCTTGAGAATTCTCAGCTCCCATGTCTCTGATCTGGGGGAGGCAGAATGGCATAGTGGGAAAAAGATTTGCAATTGCAGTAATCCTCCCTTATCTGAGGTTTTGCTTTCTGAGGTTTCAGTTACCCATGATCAACCGTGATTTGACAACATTACATGAAAAATTCTAGAAATAAACAATTCATAAGTTTTAAATTTTGCACCATTCTGAGTAGTGTGATGAAATATCGGGCCATCCTGCTCCATCCGGAGTATCCCTTTATCCAGAGTATCCTGTCCATTAGTCGCTTAGTAGCCGTCTAGGTTATCAGATCAACTGTGAGGTATCGCAGTGCTTGTGCCCAAGTAACACTTATTTCTTTTAATAATGGCCCTGAAGCACATGAGTAATGATGCTGGCAATTTGAATATGCCAAAGACAAGTTGTAAAGTGCTTTCATTAAGTGAAAGATTAAAATTCTCGACTTAAGAAGGAAAGAAAAAAATCGTATGCTGAGGTTGCTAAGACCTACAGTAAGAATGAATCTTCTATCAATGAAAGTGTGAAGAAGGAAAAATAAATTGGTGCTAGTTTGGCTGTCATACCTCAAACTACAAAAGTTATGGCCACAATGCATGATAAGTGCTTAGCTAAGATGGGAAGGGAGTGCAATTTGCGGATGGAAAACATAAACGGAAAACAAGTCCCAATTGACAGCAACATGTTTTGCCTGAAACAAGTGGCACCAAACCTTTGAGGATGGCTACGTAGATTCAGAAGTAGGTTTGGACTGGAAACCTAAAAAATTACTGGAGAAGCTATGTGTGTCTAGGAAGAAGCTCTGCCACCATGTTGAAGTTAATTAAAGAGAGAGGATACCATCCAAACCAAGTCTTCAGTTGTGATGAAATCAGAACCTTCATTCATAAAACTGCAAAGGTGGCACCAGAGCCTGAGACATGAAAGGACAGGTGAACTCTTACATTATGGGGCATCTCACATCATCATCACCATCACCATCGTCATCACCATCAGGGTCAGTACCAATATAACACAGTAAGACATTTTGAGAGAGAGAGAGAGACCACCTTCACACAACTTTTATCATAGTATATCGTTATAATTGTTCTATGTTTTTATTAGTGCTGGTTGTTAATTTCTTTCTGTTCCTAATTCATAAATTAAACTTTGTTTTGTGTATAGGAAATAACAGTATATACAGAATAACAGTAATATAACAGTAATAACAGTATATACAGGATACTCTTCATGGTTTCAGGCATCCACTGGGGGTCTTGAAATAAAGCTCCTGAGAATAAGGGGGTACTACCGTATAGGTCTTAGTCATAACATTTAAAGGCTGCACAAGTAAGTTATTGATTACCTGGGTCTCATATTTCCCACCTGTAAAATGGCCTAATACTGTTTTGATAGTGACGATTAAGGGCTGCATTATATGGAGTAAATATATTGAAAACTGGAAAGTCCTGTGTACAATATAAAATTGCAATTTTTAGTATGTTTAGGTAACTTCTATGTGCCAGGGGTTATTTTAAATCATATTATGTTGTGTTATCTCATTAAATGTTTAAAAAAATATGAGATAAGTAATATCTCCATTTTACAGTGAGGATAAAGACTTACCACTCAAGGTTATTAGACAGTATATAGCATGGTATTGTCTTCATATCTGATATTTTAAATTGTGGTTCCCTTCTCCTTTCCGGTGTCATAGAACTAGATGAAACCTTTGTCTTTTCATGCTCACAGTATCACAGCAGCTTCCAAGTCATCCTCTCCACCTGCAGTCACTCCCTTACCTTCATCGCAGAGGTAACATCTTTACTGTTAGACTGAAATCCTCAAAACGTCATGGCCATCGTGTAATTTTCTCACCTATTGCATTTTTGTCGTTTAATTCCTTCCAAGATTAAAAGGAACTTAAATAGCCGTTTCGTATAATACCCTTTCTGAAACACAGAATTTCTTATTTCTAGAATTCTATACAGTTTTGTGACTTAATCCTCTTTGACTAAGGTAGATTTGCTGGATAACCAGTTAGCTGGTTCAGAGAGGCAGAGGATTGAATGTGGTGGAGGACACCAAGCTCTCCTACCATGCTTTTGTCCAGGCGGTTCTGTAGACAGGGAACTCCCTCTCTTGTTGTACCCACTTCACCCAGATAAGTCCTTCTTATCTTCCAGATCTTAGTTTAGTCTTCCTTACCTCCAGGAAGAGTTCTCTCATAGCCTAAGGCAGGCTCCTCTGGCACAAAGTCCCATAGCTCTCTAATTTTCTTTCATAGCCCTACAAAGCGAGTGAGTAACTTGCAAGACTACAACATGAGCTCCAGCGGGCGAACTGTGATGGTGCCCCTCACCATTATCGACCGTAGTCCCTGAAACACAGGATGTATCCAGTAAATAGGCATTGAATGAATGGATAAGTGAAGGAATGAATGAGTGAATGAATGAATCAGTGAATGAAAAGAACAGACATTTTGGTGACTTTGTCACAAACCTTGGGAACTCTGTTATTACATGCCTCCTAATATGCTGAAAACTTCACAGACACTGCTACTAGTCTTCAGAGCCACCCTGAGAAGGAGAAATTTATTGCTCCATTTTATAGACGAGGAAACTGAAACTCATCAAGGCAAGTGGCTTGCCCAGACGCTGCACCATATATGACACATACACATTATGGCACAAACCATCAAAGTTTGCTTGAGGAACGTGGATGAGCTGTCAAAAGCATGTGTCGTCAAAGGGAAAAGAAAAAGGTTTTCTGATAACCACTAGGATAGTGCTGTGACGAGTATGACAACGTGGTGTTTTTAAACTTAATGGCACTCTTTTATTTCACATTTTGAGGAATACTAATGTATTGTTTCTTACACCTAGAGGGTCTCTATGTCTTGCTTTTCTCCAGAAGGTTTTGGTTTACATCTTTGTCATAGTGTAATTATGAGTAGCTTTCTCTTTCACTCTCCAAAGCCTCCTCCTTTAGAGATAGATTCTATAGCCACCCTCCTTAACATGCCTCTTGCCTTTATCAGAACCCTAGAGGCATATCAGGTACTCATCAAATACCTGAATAACATATTGCCAAGACAGGCATCAGAGTTTTATTCTGTCTCTCTCCTCTCTTCTTTGTTCCTCTCCTTCACATTTCCTCCCTCCATCCTTTGTCTTTTCTCCTCCCATCGTTCTTCCATGCTTTTGGATTTATAGAAACTCTGCTCCTTGCCCAGACAAGCAGGTGAACTGTAGGATTCTTAGACCTTCTCATGCCAGAGGCAAATAAGGAAATTCAGACTAGTTTCAGAACTGTATCTACATCTTGAAGAATTTGGGCTTGGTTTCATTTCAGAGTCTATATAATCCCAAATGTGTTTGGCCAGACACTCTCCCTTGATTTTTTAAATCCCAGGTGCAATTTAAGGAAAACTGAATCCCTAAATTTAATTCACAAAATGTGATTTTTCTATAGGATATTTGATATTTTCTTTTAAAAATATACATTAAAATTTTTTTTCTTTTCTTTCAAACACCAGAAGGTTAGCGTTGATAGGTTTTGGTTTAAAGAATACAAACCCCCAATTCTGAGAATTCAAAATATGGATACAAATATATTTGACCTTCGTAGGCTGAGGTACAGACATATATGTTATCTGGGTTTGGATATGTTTTATTTCTCTGCCATCCCCCCAATTCTCTATCTTCAGTTTACAAAAAAAAAAAATGCTGTTACCAAACAGTGAAAACTAATTACATGTGGCATTATTTTAGATCCATGGTTTGTAAAGATCTGTCCTTTAGAAAGTTTTTATATTCTTTTGTGTCTCATAATATCTTCTGAAATAGAATTTTTTTCAGAATTTGTACTCTAAAATATTTTTTCCTACTTAAACCTTGAAATTGACTTTTTTCCTTCGTAGTCTTTTTTTTTTTTTTTTTTTTTTTTTTTTTGTGGTATGCGGGCCTCCCTCTGTCTTGGCCTCTCCCGTTGCGGAGCACAGGCTCCAGACGCGCAGGCTCAGAGGCCATGGATCATGGGCCTAGGCGCTCTGCGGCATCCTCCCAGACCGGGGCGCGAACCCGGTTCCCCTGCATCGGCAGGCGGACGCGCAACCACTGCGCCACCAGGGAAGCCCTCCTTCATAGTCTTTTATCGATTTGGTGGGGAGGGGAGGTGTTCAGGCACTTCACATCAAGGTCCTATTTCAGAGAACAGTGGTAACTTACTTTTTTAAAGAATAGTTTTAGATTTACATAAAAATTTCAAAGATGGTACAGACAGCTCCTGCATGTCATTTGCCCATTTTCTCCTATTATTAACATCTTCTGTTACTAGGATTCATTTGTCACAAATAAGCAACTAATATTGGTACATTATTATTAATTAAATGCCACCCTTTATTTAGATTTTATCAGTTTTCCTTAATATCCTTTTCCTGTTTGAGAATTCCACTCAGGATACCACATCACATTTAGTTGGCAAGTCTCTTAAGATGACTCTGTCCTGTGACAATTTCTCAGGCTTTCCTTGTTTTTCATGACCTTGACCGTTTTGAGGAGTACTAGTCAGGCATTTTGTAGAATGTCCCTCAATGTGGATTTGTTTCATATTTTTCTCATGGTTAGACTGGGGTTTGGGGCTTTGGAGAGGAAGACCTCAGAGATGAGGTGCCATTCTCATCACGTCATGTAAAGGGTGCATGCCATCAACATGATTTATTAGGGAGGGTGTTAACCTTGATGACCGGCCTACGTAGCATTTACCAGGTTGGAAATGGATTACTTTTCAACAAATTCTTCTTTAGTCTTCACAGGGGCATCGGGGGAGAGGTTTGAGGTATCTGATCTCAGGTCAGGAAATATAAATTCTTTTTTTTTTTTAACATCTTTATTGGAGTATAATTGCTTTACAATGGTGTGTTACTTTCTGCTCTACAACAAAGTGATTCAGTTATACATATACATATGTTCCCATATCTCTTCCCTCTTGCGTCTCCCTCCCTCCCACCCTCCCTATCCTACCCCTCTAGGTGGTCACAAAGCACCTAGCTGATCTCCCTGTGCCATGTGGCTGCTTCCCACTAGCTATCCACCCTACGTTTGGTAGTGTATATATGTCCATGCCACTCTCTCACTTCGTCAGCCCCCACCCTGTGTAGCACCCTCCTACCCTAGCACATGCTTGCTGAGTCACTCGGAGGGGAGGCAGATAAGGGAAAAACACATACCTTTTTGGAGATGGCATGCATCAGTTGGGAAAACCGAGGCCAGGCAGTAAGAGTGGGTAAGGTCTCCCATCCAGCTCCCCTTCCTCATACTCACACAAAGGTTGGAGTGCTGGGGAAATTAAAAGCATTGGTGTCATTCTTACCCACCTGGGCAAGGGGGCGAACTTTCAGCCACATTCTGGATGGGTGAAGTTTTACTATTGATTAGATACCTGCTTGGCTTAGCTTCTATAGAACCTGTTTCAAATGGAAATTCCCTAGACAGACTGGTTCTGCTGTCAGGGAAGTGCTGACCAGCCTCTGAAGCACCTGGATTACAGAAGCATCTGGAGGGGGTTATTCAGGCTAAGAGGCTATGAGATAAATGTGTGTGTGTGTGCATGTGTGTCTACAATCCCTTTTGCTGGCTGCAAATTCTGTCATTGCATCATGGAAAAAATGCTTCCGAAGGAAAGTAGCAGGTGCAAAGATGCTGATGTTGGAGCCATTGAGGAAACAGTTTTGGTCACAAAAATGCTGTTTTATGCACTGGGTTGGCACGTGATTGGCGCAGATGGGGAAAAGACCATTGAGATGGCCAGGCTTCTTTGGGTGAGGGACACAGAGTGGGTCCTGGAACAGTAGGGGACGGAATAGGATTGGGAAGCGTGTCGCTTTGGAGCACACAGGGTTGGAGTTCAAATCCGGACTTTGCTGCCTTCCAACTGACTGGCCTTGGGTAATTCCACAACACTTGAGGCTGCTCTCTGGGTAGGGGCTCAGTGTAAATTCCAGGTTCCTTATCATGGGGCTTCCAAGGATAAACACACCTGGGTACCTCAGGGGAAAATGACCCAGAGATTTATTTTTTTTTGTGGTATGCGGGCCTCCCTCTGTCGCGGCCTCTCCCGTTGCGGAGCACAGGCTCCGGACGCGCAGGCCCAGCGGCCACGGCTCACGGGCCCAGCCGCTCCGCGGCACGTGGGATCCTCCCAGACCGGGGCGCGAACCCGGCCCCCCTGCATCAGCAGGCGGACGCGCAACCACCACGCCACCAGGGAAGCCCTGTTTCTAGATTTTTTGATGATGGTTATTCTGACCGGTGTGAGATGATATCTCATTGTAGTTTTGATTTGCATTTCTCTAATGATTAATGATGTTGAGCATTCTTTCATGTGTTTGTTGGCAATCTGTATATCTTCTTTGGAGAAATGTCTATTTAGGTCTTCTGCCCATTTTTGGATTGGGTTGTTTGTTTTTTTGTTATTGAGCTGCATGACCTGCTTGTAAATTTTGGAGATTAATCCTTTGTCAGTTGCTTCATTTGCAACTATTTTCTCCCATTCTGAGGGTTGTCTTTTGGTCTTGTTTATGGTATCCTTTGCTGTGCAAAAGCTTTTAAGTTTCATTAGGTCCCATTTGTTTATTTATTTTTTTTATTTCCTTTTCTCTAGGAGGTGGGTCAAAAATGATCTTGCT
>NC_041222.1:9832334-9918063 GCF_002837175.3 Physeter macrocephalus | reverse complement strand
TACCACTGGCATTTTTTACAGAACTAGAACAAAAAATTTCACAATTTGTATGGAAACACAAAAGACCCCGAATAGCCAAAGCAATCTTGAGAATGAAAAATGGAGCTGGAGGAATCAGGCTCCCAGATTTCAGACTATACTACAAATCTACAGTAATCAAGACAGTATAGTACTGGCACTAAAACAGAAATATAGATCAATGGAACAGGATAGAAAGCCCAGAGATAAACCCCCACACATATGGTCACCTTATCTTATCTTATACCTTATATTTCCTTATAAAGGAAATATAAATTCTTTTATTATTATTATTATTTTTTTGCGGTACGCGGGCCTCTCACTGCCATGGCCTCTCCCGCTGCGGAGCACAGGCTCCGGACGCGCAGGCTCAGCGGCCATGGCTCACGGGCCCAGCCGCTCCGCGGCATGCGGGATCTTCCCGGACCGGGGCATGAACCCATGTCCCCTGCATCGGCAGGCGGAATCTCAACTACTGCGCCACAAGGGAAGCCCTGAAGTATAAATTCTTAATCCTGGCCCTGCCATGGATTTCCTGTGTCGCTTTTCTTCTCTGGGTCTCACTTGTAACCTATGGGACTTAGAGAAAATGCTTAAAGGAAAAGGGAAAACTTTTGAGGTCTTCTTATGTCTTAGATTCTATGTTCTCCCCTTTTATTTTTATCGTACTTTATCAGAGTCGCAGTTGAAAGAAGGATGGGTAATTTGAGGAGAATATGATAAAGAAACTTTTGACAAAGATGAGGATGGGGTATAGGGAAATCCCAAGCTTTAGTGCAGCCCTCTGGGTCTAGTGCCAGCAGGGTGCCTGCATCACACCTAGAACTGAAAGGGTGGGAGGACAGAGTACTTCAGATGTAAGACACAGGTGCCCACACAGAGGGGGAAGGCTGTCAGAAAGGAGCTGTGGCCATCATCCACATAACACAGCCAGCCCATGCCTGTAAGCAGGGAGGAATCAATTCCCTGATTTCATGCTTCTTTCTCCCTCTAATCTGGATGAGTCTACCCTAAAGCTAGAAGACAAGGAAAGGAATCCCAGAGAGATAAGACACTTGGGGCACACATAAGGATGGAGAAGAGCAGAAAGTGTATCTGGAAGGACAAACCAAAGATATGTACATTGAACGCTATGAGTTACAACTGAATCAGTTCAGCCCAGCATGTAACATGCCCAACATAATTTAATAATTTAATATAACTTTCACTTAAGTATTTGCAGAGGCAGAGGACCCAATGAATTCCCAAACAGCCCATGCCAACATATCAGAGTTCTAATGATTACAATCTGTCATTTAGTCTTTAATCCATTCATCTCAGACAATGGGTGTGATGTCTCTTCTACATCACAATTTGAAATACATGCAAATTGTTCCAGTGGACTGTCTCTCCAGCTAAATAATCCAAGTTTCTTCCAGAGTAGGTGGAAAATTAGACCAGGTTACTCTAAAGAGTCACCCAAGTCTAAGATCTGTAATTCCATGTGAATACAAACCACTTCCTTTGAAAGATTTATATCCCTAAGGTTCATTAATGTTGCATTGAGAATTAACATAAGGAGATGAAGAAAGGAGCCCAAGATTCTGAGGGATTAGATAAAAAAAATAGAAGTTTAATGCCTGTATCAGGGCCATATAGAACAAAACATTGATCATAATGGCAAGGGGGAAATTTAAGGCCGCCTTGTGAGTTAGGAACTTTGAATTGCATCAGATAGACAACTGTCCATTGCATAAAAATGACTCCATCTAAAATATAGTCCTAGGGACAGAAAAGGTATAATAAGTGAAGATACTTCGCAAAAGTTGTTTTACATTTGACAAAGCTTTAATATTTGTTACTCACATCATTGTGATGCAGACATTATTATAACCATCTCAAAGATGAGGAAAAAGAGGCACACGCATTAGGTACCTGGTCCAAAGTCACACCGTTCTCGCACAGGGCAAGACATATATTTGACGCTCAACAAAGAAATCTTAAGGAGTAAAGCTTAATTATCTTAAGTGCTGAGCTAATCTTCTAGAAAGGACTGCCCAACAGGCCTTACCTCCTGGCACAGTTCTCGGGCACAGAGAGAAGTCAGCCAGGGTTCCTTTTTCATGTTCTAGCCAAAGAGGCTCATTTGGACACCTGAGTGAAAATAATTTTTATATTCTCTAATGACTATAACTCATTTTCTATTACTTAGTAAATGTGATGAAGAAAAGTGTTCTTGTGAAGCCAGGTAGCACTTGCAAATGGGCTGGTGTGACTTGATGGATGGATTTGGAGCCCAAAGCTGGGAATAGAGTGGCTGAAAGCTGCAGATGTTGGCAGAAGCTGACTTCTGAGCCATTTCTCTTTCCTTGTATGGTGATAATCTGGACTTTTTAATTGATTAGAAAGTCTAAAAGGTGCTCTTGTGTTTTCATTTTGTATGTAAGAATCAGCTAACTGTTGGAAGTCAGCAGGCCTTTCCTTCACTCTATCCACCTAGTTGTAGCCTCTCTCTTTACTTTGAGGACTGTCTAGCAAATGGATATAAAGTCCTGAAACCTAAGGGATTAGAAAGACTGAGAGAATATCATCTATATTTCTGCTGAGAGCTAGAAAAATAAGAAAAGCCACAGCATAACTATTTTTACAAGCTACAAATTGTTTATACTGTTGAGCATTTTTTAAAGTATTTTAAGTGTTTGTTCTAAGGAAAGATTGGGTGCTTTAAGTACTATACCATGGTGGGTATAATGGAAAAGAACCTTGGTTTGGAGTTAGACAGCCCTAGGTTTGATTTTGAACATATCACTTAATTTTTTTTAACTTTGGACGGTTTTTTTTTTTTTTTTTTTTGTGGTATGCGGGCCTCCCTCTGCTGCGGCCTCTCCCGTTGCGGAGCACAGGCTCTGGACGCGCAGGCCCGGTGGCCATGGCCCACGGGCCCAGCCACTCCGCGGCACGTGGGATCCTCCCAGACAGGGGCGCGAACCCGGTTCCCCTGCATCGGCAGGCAGACGCGCAACCACTGCGCCACCAGGGAAGCCCTGGACAGTTTTATTTGTAACATTTCTATGTCCTGTATGAGAAAGGTAAACTGTTTCAAAATGCACCCTTTAGTGCTGTGGTTCTCAATCTTGGCTACACATCAGGATCTCCTGGGGAGCTTTAGAAAAAATACAGATGCATGAGTCAATTAAATGCCTAAATGTGGGACCTAGGTATTTAAAAAATACAACCCAAATGTAGAGTGAGAGTAGACAGCTAGTGCTTAACCAATCAGAATGAAAGGATCAGTTTTTCAGGGACACAAAAAATTGCAAGATTTACTCTATACCTCCCATGAATGGGGAAGTTGAAGCTCAGGGAGATTCCTAGGTTTTTCCAGAATCACACAATTTAGAGGAGATTTCAGGTCTTCTGAAATCTAGGTCAGAATATTTTCCGCAGTACTATAAACTCAGCCTGAGTTGCTCATAAGCTACCCAGAGCAGAAAACAGGGTTTGAGACATGCCCTTAATAATAATAATAATAATAATAATAATAATAATAATAATAATAATAATAATAAACGGTACTAGAGGCAGTGAGGTTATCCTCTACAATGGCCTGCCCTCTGATTACCAACATATGAAACCTTGAATTTGGCTTAAACCAGGAGTCACAGGCTCACGTGTCCACCAAGTTTAGGTAGGCAACTGACCTGGCACAAGACAGTACAGGGAGATGGGAACCAGGATGAAATGGAGGGTCAATTTTTCGAATTCAAATATTTAACAGGTTTCAGAACAAACAGAACAAATTGGTAACCTGAATTCCCTTATAGGGTGCTGGTTTACTCAGTCCCCACCAATGTATCACGTTGCATGCTAGATTTTAGGAAGAACTTGATAGCGTGATCTGATCCAGTGTTTTGCCTTTAATCTGTTATTGTTGCATCATCTCTTTTCTAGATCTAAGGAAACCAGAGGCTGGAGATGTTGAGTAATTGTCCCAGCTCTCAAGGTGATAGAGTGAGAACCAGAACAGAAGTCTTTGTATTCCTGGGTATCGTCAGAGCTTAAGAGCAGGAGTTAGAAGAGACAGTGGTTGAAATTCTGGTGACAGCACTTCCAAGCTGGGAGACCGTAAGTTACTTTCTCCTTACTAAACCTTGGTTTTTTTCCACTATAAAAATTAGAATGATAAAACTAGTTACCTCATAATGGTAATATGGGGATTAAATGAAATAATGCATGTTAAACGCTTAGCTCAGTGCCAAGCACAGAGTGAGGATTCCTTCACTGTTTTTTTGTTATCATCATTGTTGTTTTGTTGTGCAGTATCACTTCCCATCCTGAAGTATGAACGTTCAGAGTTCTTGTTTTTTTTAGGGACCAGATAGTTTCAAACTGGCTCTCTCTCCTCCTCCAAGCCTGGTCTCATGCATATATACTTGAGTTCACTCAACTGAGAGTTTCATGTGTAGTACATTCTAATCTGCAGCATGGTGTTTGGAACTGGGATATCACAGATTTAGGGTTGACTGGTATGTGACTGAGGCCAGGGACTTGGTATATGGCCTTCCTGAGATATAACAATTCCATTTTATAATGTATCCATGAGAGAAAAAAAAAGTGGTTATGAGAAGAAATAAATGGAATCAGAAGCTTGAAAATGTTCAGACCTCCTGGACCCTGGAAACAACGACATACTTTCCCCATAGCCTGAGTGAGAGGAGTTTGGCCTGGAAAACTGGCTCATCTCCTTTCCGTCTCTGTCTCCAGTGTCTTGCCCCGGCCTCATTCCATCTGTCACTGTCCTTCAGACATAAGGAAGGGCATGTAAGTGTGGAGTGATGGGGGCAGACACGTTTTCCAAGCCTCTAGGCAGCCCCAAACTGTTATGAGAGGACACTCTTAGTATTTCTAAGCTGGATGAGGCTTCCAAGGGCTCTGAGACTTGGACTTGAAAGAAAACTACTGTATCCCATTCATTGGATCCAGTCTCATGGGGAGGGAAGGGTAAGCGCTCTCTGCCCTTGGTCATCTTTGACACACAGCCTCTCGCCTGTCCCTAGTGCCGTCCTTGTTGATAACCACAAGGTGGCATTGCAGATTAAAGTGAAATACCACAAACCTCCTTCCCGCTCGCAGGTGAGGCTCTGTCACTGCACACCTGGGAATTAAGAGGACATATATCCCCATCTGCTCATTCTACAGATGGTCACACTGAGGCTCAGAGACGAGGCGTAACCTGCTTGGGGAGTTACAGTGTAGAATGTAAGTCTCTCAAGTGCTAATCACGCAGGAAAATGCATGACCCATTATTAGGTACCCAGATAATGAAATATACCCCTTCAATTTAGCAAAGTATGAAATATATCAGCGTGATTTTCTAAAGAATAATTTCCTTGATTCAAGTGGGTAAAAGAAATTAGAATGTAAATGCCTCAAGGGCAGGGATTGTACCTACTTTAGTTGCCACATATAAGATCCTGGAATCAGTTTATAGAGTATGGATTTATGATTCCTAATACATGTTAGGTTCCTACCTCTTTATAGTTTTTTCATCTTCAGACTAGATTTCTAGAAGCTAATGGGCAAAAATTACTTTTCTCTTGATCTCTCATTTATTCAGTTAACACATGGTTATTGAGACCCTACCAGGTCCAGAGGCTGGGCTGTGCATCTGCTGGGAGCCTGGCCTTGTGTTTGGTACTGAGTAGATGCTCTGCTTTCATGGACTTACTGTTACCTCACTCACTGACTTAGGGAAACTGTGGGGTTTGAACAGGGATGTTTGAAATTCCTTCCTCCTTCCCCCGTCTTTGGTTCCTCCCCAGAATTCAGGGTCCAGCTTTGTTTCTGATTCTTGGGGAAGCCAAGTGGGTTCTGAAGTCCAATGGCAGAGCCCATTCCCCTGGATGGGACTTGCGACGTCACTACTGTTATATTACACGGGGAATACCCCCTCGTCCCCTCACTCTCTGAGGCACCTTGGGAAAGTCATTTTTCTTTAGGTCTCAGGTCCCTGGGTCTAAAATTCATTCAAAGCCTAACATCCTATAGTTCTAGATCATCTAACACCCTCCCCTCATGAGACTTGTTAGCAACTGAAACTTCTCCCCCATTGCTTCTGTTTGGGTTCCTTTGTACCAAAACATTGGCTGTCCAATGAGGGTCCCTGATGACTGAATCTGGAATGTGTATTCTTTGGAAAGCTCTGAGGTTGGGACTTGAGGGAGAAAGAAATGCCATCATGCTGTTTTAGAAAAATTATCTTCCATCAGAGGAAAATTCAGTGATTCTCAGGAGGAAAAATGAAAAAACATATCATGTGCCCAGATGAAGCTTCGTTGCTGTTGTATATTTTAATGCTCATAAAAGCCAAAGGACCTCACTTGGGACCCTGCATTTCTTAAGAGTGATGTTCAACAGCAGATCAGATTTTCTGATCCAAAATTTAAAAATCCCTACAGGTAAAAATCCCATAGTATGAAAACCCACCAAAGTTGGAGGGGGTGCTAAATTAAATTGTCCATTTACAAGGTATGGGTACAGAATCCTTCCTTCCTCTGAGTGTACTCTAGGTTAGGTCTCTGCAGCCACAAGGAGTTTTGCTGACCAGTTCTCATACCGCCTGTCATCCCCACCCCTCCTTCCATTCTCCTGATTTAGAGAGCCTTTTCCATTCTTTGACTAGTTGCTCACATGACATGGTTTCCAGGCACAAATCTGTCTTACTCCAGTGTCCCAGTGTCCTTTCTGAAGAGTGGTGGCCAGAACTGTATGGTCCCCCATCGCAGCCCCCATGCAAGTTCTTCGTACCCTTTCCTGTGCTAAGCAGGGCAATAAGGAGGTGAAGAAGACCTGGACTGTGTCTTTGAAGAGCTCATTGTACAAAACAAAGGTATCATGTGTCTGTAAACACAGAAAACAGAAACGAAAGGCAAGAGGTTTAAAGTAGTTTTCCATGGATGGGACAGAAAATAGCCCATATAACAGACACAGAGTTCTTAGCACATCATTTGTATTGTCAAGTTTCTGGGTGTTCTTATTCTGTTCCTAATATTTCATTAAAATGGGTGTCTGCATTTATTGCCAGTGAATGTCACCCATATGAATATTAAAGAGAGAGGCATTCCCAGCGGAGAGGCTAGTTACATCCTTCCTTTTGTTTGCCTCCTTTCCTCTTTTTAAGTCAGGGATGGCTGAGGACTCAGAGCAGAAATTTTGTTTCATTTATCCCTTTCTTTTGTGTGAATTGACACAGCTGAGACTCAGGGAGGGAATGGCGCTTGCCCTCAGTCCAGGATGGACCAACAGTGCTGGATTCTTCTTGCAGAGGAACTCATCTTTGCAGCAATGCTTGTTTCGTCTTCGTGGCTGATTGCGCTTGTGAGATCGTCAGGCTGAGAAACGCAGTGCTCTGGAGACAGGGTGTGAAAGCTGCTGCTTAGTGATGGGCTCCGCCTCCGTGTCTTTAGTGGCAGAGCCCTGCTGTTGGCTCTTGAAGGCTTCAGTAAAGGGGAGAATAATTCCCCAACTAATTTCAGGGGGCCCTCTGCTTTTCTTGTAATTAGCATAGAGCCCACTCTTTACCGTACGTTTACAGGACATCCTGCCAGTTGCAGAGCAAGGTTATTTTCATCTTCTTGCTTCCTCCTCATGACAGCCCTGCAAGGCAAGGGGGGGATATCACAGTTTATAGCCACAGGGACTGAAACTGTGAGACTGTAAGAGGTATAGGTCCTGGATCATGCAGGAAAGATCAGGAAGAGAAGCAGAGGCTGATGTGAACTCGGGGTTTTTACCTCAGAGCTTAGATGAGTCTTCATGCCCTGTATCTGCCTCCCCGACATAGGCACT
This sequence comes from Physeter macrocephalus, assembly GCF_002837175.3. Lineage (NCBI taxonomy): Eukaryota > Metazoa > Chordata > Mammalia > Artiodactyla > Physeteridae > Physeter > Physeter macrocephalus. The sequence continues at coordinate 9,910,218 of NC_041222.1, read as the reverse complement.
GTTGTGCATAATGTGACTGTTGACAAAGCTCTAGTCACATGAACCCAGCTCATTTATTCCTCACAACCACCATGTGGGATTGAGATGACTGTCTCTGCTTTACAACCAAGGCATAGAGCTTTCTTTGGTTTTCTTCCCTTCATGTTGAGGAGAAATAGGACAACTGTATAAAATTGAAGGATGGAATTGTGTGTGTGTGTGTGTGTGTGTGTGTGTGTGTGTGTGTGTGTGTGTGTGTGAGATTAATCAGCACAGCTCTCCTCCCCACCTCAAGTTCTAGAAAACACAGTGGAGCAAAAAATTAGAATACACTTAATTCCCTGTGCTTTGTCTCGATTCCAGGACAGTGAGAATTTCCATTCACAAAAATGTTCCCAAAGCCCTGTCAGCTCTGACATTATTTCAATATAATCTATATCCCATGAGTAAAAACTGGAATCATGTGGTTTGTAAAGGTGCTAAATATGCAAATCAAAGTTTGACTCAGTTAACTATAATTTATGTTTGTTGGTAATTTACAATTGGACAAGAGCTTTTGAATATATTTTATTTAATTCTTCCAGCAATCATACAAGGTAGATATTATCTCCACTTTACAGACCTGGTAACCGAGGCATAGAGATGATCATAAGTTTCCCAACTGCTGAGTGACAGATCTCAGTCATGCAGAACTTGGTCAAGTCTGCTTGATTCAAAATATCATGCACAAGTTCTTGGAATTTTCCACAGGGGCAACTGCATCTTTTGCTCCACTGTCACTGGAAAATACTCCTGCCGGCAGTTGTCAATGTCTCAACAGTTGTAGTTCAGGGAAGTTCTTAATTAAACAAACAAACAAACTCAGGTTGCTGGAGATGGGACACAAAGTAACTGAGAAATGGAGCTTTATTCATTCTGTCAGCTCAATTTGTGGTCTCTTTTACATGTAAAAAATACAGATGACAGTTTCTCTATCTGTGACTTTGAAACCCTAAATCATCAACAGTCCTCTCAGGTTTTGCTGAAACAGCAGGAACAATGTACTTCCAAGTTTTGAACTGGTAAGTAGTTAGGACTGAGACTGTTAAGAGTTATTAGCTTAAGTAACGTTCACTCCACTCAGCATGTGGGGTTCCCAGATTTACCAGGAAACTTCTGAAACCGTGTACTTGGGTGACATCAGACCCTGGAGTTGGAATAAATGCTTTGAAAAAAATATGAACTCACCAGAGCATCTCATGCTGTGTAGTTTGATGTATTTAATAGTGTCATATAATTAGAAGGGACCTTAACCATCTTCCAATCCAAACATTCCTAGAAAGGGAAGTGATTTGACTAAGATCCCATGGCAGGTCCGTTACAAGGCTGGATCTCTTGATTCCTAACGAAGACCTTTTCCTTGAGTTACGAAGTGAGATTTACTGAACCCCATCCCATTTTGGTACTAAGGATACAACAAAATTAAGTCACAGAACTGCAGTCCAGATCAAGTAGAAAACAGAGCAGTAAATAGAATTACAATACATGCAACAGAGTCTATAACAATATAGGATAATAATAATAGCTAACACATTTTAAGTGGAATATCTTGTATCGACCTCAATACATGTAATGACCCCCAAAGGTGGGTGTGTTCTTGTTTTAAAGATGTGAAAGGAACCAACTATGCAGAGATTGAGTATTTACCCAAGGTTATGTCCAGTAAACAAAGGAACTAGAATTATGAGTACAAGTACAAGAAAATTTGGGTAAACAGAGGAGGAGAAATGACTATATTTAGGAGAAAGGAATAAGTGATACCTGAACTGAGTTTTTAAGGAAAGGTGGGAATTAGCCAGGTAAAGAAGGGAAAAGGATACTAGAGACTGTGCCTTGGTGTAATAACAATTTGATGGTGACTCTAATAAGGTAGAGGCATACTGTAAACCTTAGAGCAAGGACTAAAGAAAAAAAAAATGAGTGATATGATGTAGCCAATACTGGAGACAAAAAGTAATCCTAAAAAGTACTCATTTACTCCAAGATAAGGCAGAAAAGGAAAAAAAAAAAGGAGTGAAGAACAAATTAGACACATTCCAACATGGTAGACTTAAACCCAAACACATTAATAGTTACATTAAATATGAATGATCTAAAGATAAAAACACTCCAATAAAAAATTGGAGATCATCATATTAGAACAAGTAAGAGCCAACCAATTGCTGACTACCAGTCCTGTGAGTTTATTTAACAAGTAACCCACTTTAAGTTTAAAAAAATATATAGGCCAAAAACCAGAAGTATAAAACATAAAAATATAAGTAAAACGTATAAAAGTTAAAGTATAAAAATATGTACAAAGCAAACATTTACTATAAGAAAACGAGTGGCTATGCTAATATCGGTCAAAATAGACTGTAGAAAAACGGAAATTTCTAAAGATAAAGAGGGACACTTCATAATAATAAAGGCAGTTAAGTCAGTTCACCTAGAAGACTTAACAATCCTAAATGTGCATTCTTGAAATAACAGTTTTAATATGCATGGGATCAACTGATAGGAATGAAGAGAGAAACATACAAATCCATGCTGGAGATTTTGACTCAAACAACACTATTAACAATCATTGAAATTGGCATTTATAGACCACTCCACCCAACAACAACAGAAAACACATTCTTTTCCTGTGTACATAGACGTTCACCAAGATAAGCCATTCACTGGACAATAAAAAAGCATCAGTACATTTTAAATGACTGGGTAAAAACCAAGGGTAGCATTTAGATCTGTTCTTAGCCTTAACATAAACTGATTCTATCTGCATTATGTCAGTAGGATTAATAAATTAATATTATTACAATTCAAGCCTGTTATTCTATTAACTCACTGTGTGACTGTTGGCAAGTTTCTCTGTTGTGTCTAAACCTCAGTTTTCCCGAACATTAATGTTTGGTATTAACTAGACCGTGTTTTCTTAAATTATTTTCCACAATTTGTTGATGAAGCCAGACCCTGGCACAATGCCTGTCATACAGAAGGGCATCTCAACAAAGATTTGTCCAAAAAAATATTAAATGAATAAGCGGTTGTTTTGATTTAAGAGATGCTTGACAGCACTCTGCTGCATTGCATCCTTTACATTTCCGGCTTTAAAATATGCCTTCTTCCCAAAATGCAATGAATAGGGATTAGACGTTTTTGTCCTTACTTAAATACTTATCCCTGCTTAACTTATTGGGAACTGTAATGGCTATGTCTATGAAGGGCACTTTACAGTTAGCTGCTTTTTGGAGTAACAGTCTGATATCTTTAGGTAAATGGCAGAAATAAAAGTCTTTGTTTGTTGGAGCAGTGTATAAGAAATGGGCAGACCTATACGCTATACAGAATGTTATTAATGTTTGTGAAATTTCAGGTAGCAGTAATGGAATTCACCTAAAATTTTCAGATTATTAATTCATTTTGTCCCGATTTATCTATGATATCTTACAAAGTCCGTTTTGCTGTTGGGAACATGAGTTCCACAATAATGGTTATCACTAACAATGTACCAGTTGGTTTAAGAATAAGAAAAAAATGTGTCATTTCTTTGCAACTATTTTTGACCTATTCTTAGGGCAAAGAATATTTAATTCAGTATTCTTCAAAGTGAATTCTGCAAAACCATAGTCACACAGGCTGTAAATGTTATAAGGAAAGAGGGAAGGAAAGCACTGCAGTTTTTAAAAAGTTTTGGAATCGTTGACTTAAACTCAGAGGACTTGAGAGATATTTAAGTATGTTAATGTGTATTATTAATTTCAAAATGATGAGGAGAAGGGACCATTGTATAAAGGACTCCCCAAACATTTTAGCATGCTTATTAGTGTCCTGTGGCTGCAACACATTACCACAGGCTTAGTGGATTATAAAAATAGAAAATGATTTTCACACAATTCTGGTATCTAAAAGTCTAAAATCAGTGTATCGGCAGAGCCAGCTTTCCTGTGGAACCTGTAGGGGAGAATCTGTTCTTTACCTCTTCCAGCTTCTGGTGGCTGTTTGTATTCCTTGGTGTGTGGCTACATCACTCCAATCCTGCTTGTCCTGGTCCCATTGCCACCTCCTGCGTGTGTGTCTGTTGACTGTCCCTCTGACTCACTCGTATATTTGTCACTGGATTTAGGGCCCACCTAGATGATCCAGGACAAGCTCCTCCTTCCCCAATTCTTAACTTAGTTACATCTTTTGTGATATAAGTTAGTATTCATTTTTTTTTTACCTTATAAGGTAACGTTCACAGGTTCCAGGGGTGAGGAAGTAGGCATATCCTTTTCAGGGCCACCATTCAGCCTAGTATACCGTGGAACAATTTCATGGAATTATCTTTTGTTCATTCATATATCACTCAGAAAATATCTTTTGAGCCACTACTGTATGTCAGGCACTATTCTAGGTACAACAGACTCATCAACAGATAACATTTTAGTAGAATAAATTTTAGAACACTCTGCCACTAATTAATAAATGTGATTGGAAAATGCTAAAGATTCATCAAAACATTTGAAAAACTACATAATGAATGCAATTTATCTTTTCTTTCAGTCAGAAATTTAGCTCATTTAAGATATATTGTTTGAATTTCTTGTGTTTATCAGGCACTGGGATATAGAAGTGGGTGAATAAGACATGGCCTCTACCTTCATGAAGCTTGGAGCTGCTTGGAAATATAGACAGGAGCATAAAACACCATACCCCGAGTGAAAAGAAAGTCTATTAGGAACAAAAGCAAGAAAATAAATTCTTTTTAAAAACTGAGATATCAGGTAGGCAAAATAAAATAATTGAAATAGAATTCTCATAATGAGTGAATGACAGAATGGATGCAGTGAAGAGTAAAGTAGTTCATTGGAAAATCAGATCAAAGACAATTCCTAGAAGGCATAGAAAATGATAAAATATAAAAAATATTATTTTAAGTGAAGAAATGTGAAGGAAGAAAAGCAGGAGTATTAATATTCACATAATAGGAGTATCAGGAAGGAAGAAAAATAGAGAGGATGTCATACATGAAGAAATAACAATTGAGAATGAATGTCTCCCATTTTTTTTAATCGAAGTACAGTTTGTTTACAATGTTGTGTTAGTTTCTGGTGTGCAGCAAAGTGATTCAGATTCTTTTCCATCATAGTCTATAGCAAGATATTGAATATAGTTCCCTGTGCTATACAGTAGAACCTTGCTGTTTATTTTATCTACAGTAGTGTGTATCTGCTAATTCCAAACGCCTAATTTATTCCTCCCCCACCTTTCCCCTTTGGTAGCCATGCATTTGTTTTCTATGTATATGAGTATGTTTCCGTTTTGTAAATAAGTTCATTTGTATCATTTTTTAGATTCCACATACAAGCGATATCATATGATATTTATCTTTCTCTGTCTTACTTCACTTAGTATGATAATTTCTAGGTTCATAGAAATTGGCATTATTTCATTTTAAAAAAATTTATATTTATTTATTTATTTATTTCTGGCTGCGTTGGGTCTTTGTTGCCGCGCACAGGCTTCTGTAGTGTGGTGAGCGGGGGCTACTCTTAGTTGCCGTGCGCAGGCTTCTCATTGCAGTGGCTTCTCTTGTTGTGGAGCACGTGTTCTAGGCACACGGGCTTCAGTCATTGTGGCATGTGGGCTCCGTAGTTGTGGCTTGTGGGCTCTAGAGCGCAGTCTCAGTAGTTGTGGTGCTCGGGCTTAGGTGCTCCGCGGCATGTGGGATCTGCCTGGACCAGGGCTCAAACCCGTGTCGCCTGCATTGGCAGGTGGATTCCTAACCTCTGTGCCACCAGTGAAGCCCTATTTCATTCTTTTCTATGGCTGAGTAATATTCCGTTTGTGTGTGTGTGTGTGTGTGTGTATTGGCTATTGTAAAGAGAGCTGCTGTGAACACTGGGGTGCATGTATCTTGTTCAGTTAGAGTTTTTCCAGATATATGCCCAGTAGTATGATTGCTGGATCATATGGTAGTTCTATCTTTAGTTTTTTAAGGAAGCTTCATACAGTTTTCCACATTGGCTGCACCAATTTATATTCCCACTAACAGTGTAGGAGAGTTCCCTTTTCTCCACACTGTCTCCAGCATTTATTATTTGTAGAGTTGATGATGGCCATTCTGACTGGTGTGAGGTGATACCTCATTATTGTTTTGATTTTCTTTTCTCTAATAATTAGTGATGTTGAGCATCTTTTCATGTGCCTGTTGGCCATCTGTATGCCTTCTTTGGAGAAATTTCTATTTAGGTCTTCTACCCATTTTTTGCGTGGGTGGTTTTTTTTTTAATTTATATTGAGCTGTATGAGCTTTTTGTATATTTTGGAAATTAATCCCTTTACGGTCACATCATTTGCAAATATTTTCTCCCGTTCTGTAGGTTGTCTTTTCATTTTGTTTATGGTTTCCTTTTTTTTTTTTTTTGTGGTATGCGGGCCTCCCTCTGTTGTGGCCTCTCCCGTTGCGGAGCACAGGCTTCGGACACGCAGGCTCAGCGGCCATGGCTCACGGGCCCAGCCGCTCCGCGGCATGTGGGATCCTCCCAGACCGGGGCGCGAACCCGGTTCCCCTGCATCGGCAGGCGGACGCGCAACCACTGCGCCACCAGGGAAGCCCTGGTTTCCTTTTTTTATGGTGTCAAGTCTTACAGTTAAGTCTTTAAGCCATCTTGAGTTTATTTTTGTATATGGTGTGAGGGTTTGTTCTAACTTCAGTGATTTGCATGCGGCTGTCCAGCTTTCCCAACACCACTTGCTGAAGAGGTGTTTTTTCTCCATTGTATGTCCTTGCCTCCTTTGTCGAAGATTAATTGACTGTAGGTGTGTGGGTTTATTTCTGGGCTTTCTATATTCCGTTGATCCATGTGTTTGTTTTTGTGCCAATACCATGCTGTTTTGATTACTGTAGCTCAACAGTATTGTCTGAAGTCTGGGAGGGTTATGCCTCATGCTTTGTTCTTTTTCCTCAGGATTGCTGTGGCAACTCTGGGTCTTCTGTGTTGCCATATAAATTTTAGGATTATTTGTTCTAGTTCTGTGAAAAAAAACTCCAATTTTTTAAAGAAGTATTTCAAATAGAAAATTCTGAGTACTAAATAACATGGGTAAAGAAATCAACACAAAGGAGAAACAAAGAAATAACTAATTATAGTACAATACAAATAAAAACTTCAGAAGAAGAGAGAATTCTATCCAATTCTAGAATAAAAATACATGACCTACAAGGGAATAGGAAATCAGGTTGAAATCAACATTCTGTGTGTAGTACTAGATTCAAGAGGAGAGTGGAGAAATATTTTCAAAGTGTTTTTAAAAAAAGCATCTGGGACTTCCCTGGTGGCGCAGTGGTTGAGAATCCGCCTGCCGATGCAGGGGACACGGGTTCGTGCCCCGGTCTGGGAAGATCCCATATGCCGCGGAGCGGCTAGGCCCATGAGCCTTGGCTGCTGAGCCTGCACTTCCGGAGCCTGTGCTCTGCAACAGGAGAGACCACAATAGTGAGAGGCCCGCGTACCGCAAAAAAATAAATAAATTAATAAAAATAAAAAATAAAAATAAAAAAAAGCATCTGTATATCAAATTCAAATGCAGAAATAAAATACACTTAATCTTAGGCATACAAAGGCTCAGAATTTTAATGCAAAAATACTATCTTTGAAGACACTTTTTTTTTTTTTTGGAAGACACTTTTATAGGCAGTATTACAACAAGTAGATAATTAGTTATCTGTGGAAGAACTGGGGAACAATATTAATTACCTTAGCAAAAGTTCTTAGTGAAAAATCTCTCACATATAAAAATAGAAGAAAAAGGGAAATATGTAGGAATGCAGACTAAAATTCAATATGATTCGGTGAGGGAGTAGAGAGGGCAAGCTCAAGGAAGAAGAGAATGGGCTAAAGTGTTTGTCTTGATCAAAGGAAGATATACACATTGAAATTCTTAAGAATTGATGAGAAAATGAAAACAAAATAATTACAAATTTTAATAAACTGATTCTAACTATCTGAAAAAAATCAATAGAATGTGTAACTTTCAAAAACAGAAAAATGTGTAACTTTCAAAAACAGAAAAAAAAAACAATTTTCAAAATCCAGCATTGGACAGTTTGAAAGGAGAAATGAAAAGGAAAAGAAAGCTTGGAAAATAAAAAGTACAAAATAAAGTTGCAAAAATAAGTGGCATTGTATCAATATAATGATGATAGATTAAATGTATATGGTTTAAAGTCAGTGCTTAAAAGCCAGAGATTTTCTGATTATATTTCTTATGCCAAGATCCACCAATTTGTTATCTTTCAGAGAAAATTTTTAAACAAAGGGTTATAAAGAGTGTGCACAGAAGTACAGAAACATGCAGATGAGGAAGATGGGGACCACAGGAGGATGAGATAGCAGTTTTATAATAGATAAATATAATTTGAGATAAAAGTGGACATAAGAGTTCAAGAAAAGGCTACTTAAAAGAACAACATTTCAAACAGGTACAATATTTTTAAACATAAATGCATCTAAGATAGACTCAAAATTAATAAAGTAGCACTAGCAGAACTATAGGGAGAAATAAATGTGGGAATACTTCGTACGTTGAGATTTTAACATATTCCTCAAATAGATCAAGTAGACTTTAAAAATAAGAAAAAATATTTTTAAGTTATTAAAAATATACTTAGTATGTGTAAACTAAAAGATTTATGTAGAACCTATATTCAAGAAAGAATATGAATTTTTTCACAGGGAACAGTCTCAAAAATTAACATGTAAGAGGTCAAAAGTGCTACTAAATACACAGGTCAGTCAAGGCACATACATGACAAACTTACTCATAAAATATCTGTGGTTGTGGGCAAGTAGAGCCAAGTTAAATGTCAATTACCAGCAGACTGGATAAATTAAAAAGGAGAGGGTACTCATGATGGAGTAGTTACAGTCAGAAGAAATAAATTAGATGCCCTTAGAGGAATGATGTTAGCTATTGAAAACATAGTATTTATTGAATAAATTAAGAAATACAATAAAATAAAATAAACAGGAAATTCGTAATTTTATTTATGTAAATGAAAAATGTATACACAAAATATTTTTCAAGATTGACTCTATATCTAAGGAAACATCAAATACAATAGTCTGCATGCCTTGGGGAAGAAAGGGAATAGGAGGAAGGAGAGGAAATGAATGGAACATAAAATATAAAGTAAAATAAAACAAGTATGAAGCCTTGAAAGAATCAATGATAATTACCATGAAATAAAGAGTAATATTGACTCAATTATATGCGTCATCTGAGGTTAGAAAAAAAACCCAATACAATGCAAGCAGACAAATCTGAATATAGAATTATAAGAGCAGTATGTAAAGAGGAAAGAAAACACAGAATAAAAACTAGGAAGAAATAGACCAATAAACTTATAATATTGTGTGTGTGTAGCAGGGGTGGGTGTGTACACATGCTTGTGGTTGGTGATATATGGATGTTTTATATTTATCTTAAATTTTCCTTTATTTTTCACATTTTCTCCATTAAGCCTTTGTTCCTTACATAATCAGAAACAAGAAAAAAAACTGAAAAAGAAAAATTTGTGCCTAAGGCATCTATAGTCCATTTTGACATGTTGGTTTTTAATGTCATAACATGTGAAAGAAACACAAAATGAATTAGAAGAGATCAAACAGACAAAGAAAATGGCTGATGAAATTATTAAACCAAATAGTCAAGGCAAAGCAAAGTCCTAAATTGTTGACATGCATATTCCCCAATTCTAAAAACCAGTGCACAAGCAGACTTGACTGCCTCTCAAGGCTATAGTTTTTGCTGCACCATTAGCTGATTCTGTAGCATATATCAAGCAAAACTTTTTCCCCACGCTCTTCAGTTTAAAAATTAAATAAGGAGCCTTCCGTTCTCTCCTAAAGGAGCCTCATCACTGAGACTAAAGTTTAAAAGGAGTGTCATTACTAAGCCTTCAAAAATGGTCATGCCAGTGATGACATGGAGAAAACCAAGACATGTGGCACTTTCTAGAAACAATACTTTTTAAAGGGCGATTCCCTGAAGTCATGTCTTGGCTATTTTTAACTTTCATGAGCTATTTAAAAAAAAATCAGACTTTTGAAGCTAAATCAGGAAATCTAGTTGAGACCCTTGCAATTATGCTGCCTTGGGTCACAGAAAGAAAAGCCATGGCCACCTTGGAATTCCAAGAAATTCACAAGTATAGAGCACTTCATCCTAAGAGATGTTGACCTGCCTTTTTAAATCATGATGAAAGCAACCTCATCCCACTTCCTCTTATGGTATCCTTTGGTACAGACAAAATCCACTAGGACTGTTCTGGGCTGTAAACACTAAGAAATGTTTCCCAGTGATAGCACTTGCTTTGTCTCAGCAGCATGGGTATCACATTTTATGCTCCTTAAAAAATCCTTACATTTTTTCATCTTTCTATAACAATTTAATTGTTCTCTTCCTCCTCCTCCTCCTCCTCCTCTGCAACCACCACCAATGCCACCACCAGTGCCACCATTTTCATTAACAGGTGTATATTGAATGTTATCTGTTGCCAGTAATTGGGCATACCATCTTCATAGACATGGCTAAAGACTTAGATGCATTCTACCCCAAGATCTTCATTTTATAAACGGCGGGGTAGAGCAGGGGACTTCCCTGGTGATGCAGTGGTTAAGAATCCACCTGCCAATGCAGGGGACCTGGGTTTGAGCCCTGGTCCAGGGGGATCCCGTATGCCACGGAGCAGCTAAGCCTGTGCACCACAACTACTGAGCCTGTGCACTAGAGCCCGCAAGCCACAACTACCGAGCCCACATGCCACAACTACTGAAGCCCACGCACCTAGAGCCCGTGCTCCGCAACAAGAGAAGCCACCGCAATGAGAAGCCCGAGCACCGCAACAAAGAGTAACCCGTGCTTGCCGCAACTAGAGAAAGTCCGCATGCAGCAACGAAGACTCAGTGCAGCCAAAAATAAATAAATAAGCAAACAAACAAATCAATTTTAAAAACGGCGGGGGCCAATATGAATTTCATATGAGGTATACTATGCTAAATTCTTTACAGGATTTCATAAAATATTAGAACACCCCATGTGTTACATTTAATTAGGCCATGATATAGATGAGATAACTGAGCTTAAAGAATATAAATACATTTCACGTGTTTACAGAGTTACACGAAGATGCATATAGGAAGTGAAGCCAGATTTGCATCATGCTGAAATCAGTATTATTTCTACTGGATAGTACTGCCTCCAAGAGACGGAAGGGACCTAAATTAAGTGGCAGAGCTTGTGTTTAAGACACATTTATGTCAAGTATAATTGACTTTCCACTTTAATGCATTGACATTTCTTTGTACTATCATTTCGGCTTACCATGGAATGATAGATTATTTTTAACATCCAGACTTTGAAACATTCCCTATGTGTTTCTTTATCTGGACAATGTGTGAAGTCTTTTATATTTTATAACTGTCTTCCAAGACTTTGTAAAAATAACTCATTGTTGTGAAGATTCATGTGAACTCATTCTAAAATAATGACTGGAAATTTCTTCCCAGTGGCATGCAGAAGATAACAGTTCAGTTCAGGAAAACTTTATTGAGCATCTATTATGATAAAGGCACTGGGAAGTCTTTGGGGACACAGGAGGATAAAATAGTCACTGGTCTCAAAAAGAAGAAATACACAAAAAGAGAATCACAATTAAAATGGACCATGCCAAATTAGGGGTAAGCTCCAAGATCTTTGCCAGCACAATAGAGGGGTCTCTGTCCCACCGTAGGTATGCAGGATGGGAGAGGGTGGTGAATGGTATTCCCTGAAGAAAGTGATTGATGCTGAAGCTTGAATAACGAGAAAAAGTCAGCTGTGTGAAGAAAAGAGAAGAAAGCCCTTAGGGTAAGTACTGTAAGCCAAAGATCTAGGGGCAAGAAATGCATAGGAAATTTAGAAGGTTGTGATTAGATCGATTGACCTTGTAGGAGGCTAGTGAGAAATAAAATGGAAAATATAACAGAGGGACATGTAGAAGGTTCTGTCAGTGAGACTATGAAATCAGGACTGAATTGTTTGGACTAGTGGGGCAGGGAGCGTTGTGATGGGACTGTGGTCTGGAGCCATGAGATCAGTAATTTCCTCCTTTAGTACACAGAGGAGGAAGCTGAGTCCCAGGAAGAGAAAGTTACTTTCTCCAAGTCTCACGTTGACTTAATTGGCAGAGAGAAGTCCAGAATTCATACTCTTTTGTTTATTCATTTAGCTGTTCAGTAAATAGTTATTAAGTGCTTATAACAGTGAGAAGGATAATGTGTAAGGTACAGACTTGCCCTCATGGATTTACCTACCACTTGGTATTTTTACATAACTACTGTTTATTGAACTATTACTGTGTACCAGGAATTGTGATGAGTCATTGGTTATTTCCATTTTTTTCATTGAAATAAGGAATTCTTCTGACTCCCATCCAGTAATTCCGGCTTTGGCCATGTCTTCCCTCTCCCCGTTTCCATCCTACCCCACTCTCTAGGAAGCTGGAGAAACAGACACAAATATAATCCCATTTTCAAAGAGCTTGATCTTTCCTCCCAAGGCTCTGACACAACCCCCAGATGTGCACAGAGCAAAATGTGTGTCCCAGCAGCCTCTTCTAAGCAGCAGGGAATGGTATCACGGCATGGCTGTGCAGGTGGTACCCATTCTCACACCGGGGAGACAGGACTTTGAGGGGATGTCCCATGTTGGGACAGGATGGTTGATCCTGTAGCACAGATTCCCAGGGGACTCTGGAAGAAAGTCTACATGTGCATCTAGGGTTTTGACAACGGCCCCACCTCCCAAGGCTGCAGGCCTGATGTGGAGACTGAGATATGTGTTCTGGCAAAGCACATGCTACTATTTAAACCCTCTATAGGTTTCATCTGGGACCCAAGGCTGCTTTTACAGGATTACAACACACAATTGGGACCACTTGACCTTCTCCACCCTTCTCTCCCTCTCTGCCAATCCTCCCCCCACGTCCTCTAACTTCTCATTAAATATTATGTTTAAAATAATAAAAGAGCATTTGGAAAGCTATGGAGTCATAGGCTCATAAAGTTGCAAGAAATCTGAGAGGTCACCGAGCCCAATGTCTCTTAATGCAGGGAAAACGGTCCCTTTAAAATGTACCTTAAAACATGGAAAATTAAAATGATGCGAACAACATAAATTATTATTAATGAAAAGTTTCATTTTTGTCTCAATGCGTGGAATAGGCAAACCTCAGAGTCCATAGCAACTGGTAACACCCCGGTTAGGTTTTCCTAACCTACAAATATCCAGAGTGATCGATGAGGTTGAGGGTGGGGAAAGAAGAAACCTTTGGTAAGCAAACATGGGATCAGCAAAGTTTTTAATTTGACTGTGCTCAGAGCTGGTTGTGGAGTGAATAATTTACAAAGTAAAGGGCAAGACTTTGCAAGTAAATGGAAAACTTTATGCAAACAAAATCATAGTGCCCCATGACCTCTTTTACCACAAAAGATTCCGAGTTTTTTTTTTAAAGTGACTAAAATACATAGGACTAAGGATGATTAGACTTCTATTGAATTATCAAAAGAATATGTCAGACGTTTTGATTTTTGATGAGCTGATGAATGTAAAGTGGTCTGTTTTGATGTTGTTATAGATGTTTGTTTCTGTTTTTGTTTTACTTTTCCCTGGTTACTGGTGAGGTAGAGCATATTTCCCTAAATTTTAGGCCATTATTGGCTATTAAGTTTTTCTCTTTTGTGAATTAGCTATTCGTAACCTTTGCCCATTTTAATTGACTTATTTTTATGAATTTTTCTTGTTCTTTGTATGTTATGGATATCAATCTTTTATCTGTTTATCTATGAATTTTTATAATTAAATATTTTTCTAAAAGACAGCTGTATCAAGCCCGTGAAAATATTTATTTTCCCCCAAAGACGTATTAGGTTGTTACTATGTTTGGTCCTTGAAGAAGAGGATGAGGAGGTATAAATAGCATTTGGATTATGTAGGTCTTATCCTTGCAATCTCCATGAATGGATGTGCCTGCAAACATCCACTGTTTTCACCGAAGGAAGAGCTGGAGATGTGGTTCTAGGCACCTCCCTCATCTTCTCCTCTTCTTTCTTTGAGGACTGCAGGTTGCTGCAGCTTTTGGGAGGAAGACAGAGGGAACTCAAACCAGAGCCTACATTAAATCCACTCTCTCTCAATGGGAACAGTTGGGAGGAGACAGAAAAACTGAAGCATAAGGAGCACCTCAACAAGAACACAAACTGAGATAAACAATTTGCAAAGCACTCTTTCATCTTTGGGTCTTCCTAGTAACTGTCTTAGTATGATCTGCATTTTTACAGAAGGGCAAATTGAGATTAGGAAGCGTGCCTATGTTCGCACAGCTAAAAATCAACAGGGCTGAGGTTCAAAATTCAGATCTTCTAGTTCTAGATCCTTTTGTCTGTTGAGGGCAGAGGTTGTGTTTTGATGAAGTGTGTGTACTCTGCTTCCGCTAGTGCATCAATTCACTAACAGAGCCACACAGTGTATTTTTTGGTAAATTGTTTGTCCTGTGGAAACTGCATTAACTTTCCCAAACTTTAAAGGGTGAGGGGATGGGGGCAGTGATCAGTAAATTATAAGTGCAATTCTCTATAAACTAATGTGAGGCAGGAAAGCCCAGATGTGTATCTATAATTATTGAAGGCCATTCATGCAAGAATCCTTTGCTCAACACAGCCAGGAATTGCCATTTAAATATTAGTAATAATAATAATAATGGTAATTATAAAGCTTGCTTTTTTTTTCCATCTTCCCTAACCAGCACATGTACATAGCCATAATGTTCACTTCCCTCAAACACATATTTTTCCTATATTTTTTTCTCTCTATATTTTTTTCTCAGAGTGAAGAGACTTCTGGAATGCTGACAGGGGCAATAGATGCTTAATTTTGGATTGTGATCTTCCCACAGCCTGTTGCCCAGTCCTCAGCTCTATGAGGCCTTTGTTCATCCTGGGGCCCACACATAGCGCTGCCCTTAGAACCTGAATAAAAGCCGCTGCTCAGCCATGGCTTCCCAGATCCATCCCTGCCAGGTCCCCTCTTCCCAGGGCAATAATCCTTTTACTTATTTTTCTCACATGGAATGTCCCCCTTTCCATCTCACTTCTGCTTATTGAAATACCACGTTAAGACTTGGCTCAAATGAAAAATGAAAGCCTTTCCCAACTACTGCTCCTTTTTGCATGCACAAATGGCACTCTGTAATTCATGGCAACCAGCACGCTGTAGTGGCTACTTGGGAAGGCCTTGCCTACCCTGTGAGTCTGCAAGCTATGCCCATGTTAATGCTCTTTTTCCCTCCTTGGTTAGAGTCGTGGTTGTTGTTGCAGAGGATGTGCTGTATTTTCCTACACACGAGAGATGCATCTTCTGCCTGGGCTTTAAGCCACAAGTGATGACCACAAAGGCATTTTTCTACACCCTTCTCATGACCTCAACAGGTGGGAAACACTGATTCCAAAGGGAAGAAAATCACAGAGGATGCAGGCTAAATAGGTGCTCACTTATTCCACAAATGTCTATCAAGCCCCTTCCTGTTACAGGGCTGGGAATATAAGAGTGAGGGAGGCCCCCAGACTCGTGATGCTTACTATTAGGGGTTGGATATAGACAGTAAACCACAGAAATAAGTAAAATACATAGCATGTCGGTTCGGAGAAGTGTTATACAGAAAAACAAATCTGGGAAAGGGGAAAAGGATTCAATGGCAGTGTTAAGCGGGGTGGTCACGATGGGCCTTGTTGAGAAGAGGTCTTTGAGCAGAGCCCTGAGGAGGTGGGAAAGTGAGCCAGGCATATATCTAGGGTACATTTCCTCTAGCTGAGGAATGGCAAGTGCAAAGGCCCTGAGATGAAAGCAAGGGGGCCATGTTTGAGGACAGTCAAGGAGACCAAGGGAACTGTTGTGGAGAGAGAAAAGAAAAAGATATTGAAGTCTTGGGGAGGCTGATCAAAGAGAGCTTTGTAGGTCATTTTGAGGACTGGCTTCTGCTCTGCGTAGGATGGAAAATTTAAGATGTTTTTTAAGCTAAGGAGAGATGTCATATGATTTATGTTCTAAAAGAACCACTCAGTCTGCTGAGTTGAAAATAGGGGGACAGGGTGGCAGCAAAGAGACTAGCTAGGAAATTACTGTAATAATTCAGCGAGAGAAAATGGCACCTTGGACTGTTCTGCAGAATAAAAGCTGAAGAAGGAAAAGAAGTGAATTGATTCTGTATTAGCTGATGGATTAGAAATGGGGATGGGGGTGCGGAGAAAAGGTGAGGGGGGAAAAGTGTCAAAAATGACTCCAGTATCAGCAGGTTGGAAAGGTTATCTTCTGAGATGGGGAAAGTGCAGGAGAGATTTGTTTGCTTGTGGAGTGTATGTGGAGAAGACAGATAATTTGGTTTTAGACATGTTAAAATTTGCGATGCTGATTGGATATCCATGTGGAGATACTGATCAGGCAGTTGGCTGAATACACAAGTCTGAAGTCTACAAAGCAGGTCTGGACTGGAGAAGTATGTTTGAGATTTATTAGCAATAGGAATATCCGCCCCCAGCCACCAAAAAATTAATTGAGTCTGGATGAGAAAAGTTTCAAAGGCTGAAACCTGGGCATTTCGATGTTCATAAGTTCTAATGAGGAGAACCTAGCAAAGGAGACTGAGAATATGTGAATCAAAAGGACAAGAAAGGTCAAGGAGAGTTTGATATTCTAGAAACAAGCAAAGTAGGTGTTTCAAGGGAAAGTTATTACAGGGTAGTGTGTTAACAAGTTGGTCACAGCTTCTCATGAAAGTGCAGCTGATTGCTTTGTCACTTAGGACCTCTCCAGAGAGGTTCCACATGGAACCAGTGCATCTTAGAATAGCCTGTCAAAGGTAGAATGGAAAAATGGAAAAAAGGCATTTATCTACCGGCAGCCTTGCAACCTTCTGTTTTCCATTGATAAAAGTCCTTCCTGTGGGCATTACCTCTGGGTTGGACCACCCAGCCTGTCTATGGAGCCAAAGGCTTTGTGGGTCCTATCATAGCTTAAGCTCCTGTGGCTCTAACTATGGCGGACCCAGTGGAGGTTATGACCAAAGCCAAGCTCTCAGCTGAGGAGAGGTCATAGCTGGACTTGTGACTATAAGGATGTTATGAGCCATCAGCAGGACCTCTGTGGCTAGGAAGCAAGGCAAGTGGCTGAGTTTCAGGAGGTATTCTTCACCATGTATCAATAGGCATGGAATATGCATAAACTGGGTTAGTACATTTTGTGAAGGGGTAGGAAGTCCTCCGTTACGTTGCTTTGTCTTTCTCAATTCTACTAAAACCAAACTCTTTTTTAAAAAAAAAATTTTTATTGGACTATAGTTAATTTACAATGTTGTATTAGTTTCAGGTGTACAGCAAAGTGAATCAGTTATACATATATCCATTCTGTTTTAGATTCTTTTCCCATATAGGCCATTACAGAGTATTGAGTAAAGTTCCCTGTGCTGTACAGTAGGTCCTTATTAGTTATCTGTTTTATAGGTAGTAGTGTGTGCATGTCAATCACAGTCTCCCAATTTATCCCTCCCCCCTTACTTCCTGGAAACCATAAGTTTGTTTTCTGCATCTGTAACTCTATTTCTGTTTTGTATATAAGTTCATTTGTACTCTTGTTTCTGGATTCCACATATAAGCTATATCACATGATATTTGTCTTGGTCTGACTTCTCTCTGACAATCTCTAGGTCCATCCACATTGCTGCAAATGGCATTATTTCATTCTTTTTTTATGGCTGAGTAATATTCTGTTGTATATATGTGCCACATCTTCTTTATCCATTCTTCTGTTGATGGACATTTAGGTTGCTTCCATGTCCTGGCTATTGTAAATAGTGCTGCAACGAACACTGGGGTACACGTATCCTTTCGAATTATGGTTTTCTCCGGATATATGCCCAGGAGTGGGTTTGCTCGATCATATGGTGGCTCTATTTTTAGTTTCTTAAGGAACCTCCATATTGTTCTGTATGGTGGCTGTACCAGTTTACATTCCCACCAACAGTATAGGAGGGTTCCGTTTTCTCCATACCCTCTCCAACATTTATTGTTTGTTGACTTTTTGATGATGGCCATTCTGACTGGTGTGAGGTGATACCTCATTGTAGTTTTGACTTCCATTTCTCTAATAGTGATGTTGAGCATCTTTTTTTTTTTTTTTTTTTTTTTGCGGTATGCGGGCATCTCACAGTTGTGGCCTCTCCCGTTGCGGAGCACGGGCTCCGGACGCGCAGCCCCAGCGGCCATGGCTCACGGGCCCAACCGCTCCGCGGCATGTGGGATCCTCCCGGACCGGGGCGTGAACCCGGCTCCCCTGCATCGGCAGGCGGACGCGCAACCACTGCGCCACCAGGGAAGCCCGAGCATCTTTTCATGTGCTTTTTGGCCATCCCAAACTCTTTTTACTCATCTTTCATACCCAGTGTATACGTTATCTCTTTCACAAAGCCTTCCCAAACTAGTTCAGCCTTTCTTCCTCTCTTCTTTCTTAGTGCCCATACTGGTCAATCAAGACTTGATTTCAGATTCAGACGTCCTGAGTGTCCAAGTTTGGTTCTACTGGCTACCAGCCAGGTGAACCTGATTTGACCATCTTTCCTCTCTTAGTATCAGTTTAATCATGAATAAGCTAGAAAAAATTCTTTTTGCTCACAGTTTCATTTGAAAAGACTTAATTAAGTTACAGCATGTGATAATATTTTGGTAAACCATAACATTGTATATTATTATTATTATTATTATTATTATTACTCCATCTTCATTTCATGTGATTGAGACCTTGAGGCCAAGGATCAGACTTTTTCTTTTATCTGTTCCCCCAATTTCCAGCACAACAATAAGCCTCTCAAAGAAAACTTTTGGCCTGACCAAACTTGGAGAAGAAAAGAATTACAAATCTTTTGCTTCAAATCCTTTTTGGAACTCAGCTAACCATAAATAAATAAATAAATAAGCACATGAAAATGAATTACAAACCCAAATGCATGCCTTGCTCTGAAGTATGTATTTGACTTTAAAAACCGAGCCTCCCTCTTTTAAAATTGAAATATGAAACATTGTGTGTGATTATTTTTTTCCCTTTTAAAGACAGAGCCACAGTTGCAGAAATAATTTAATATACTACACTGCATTTCCCCTGCAATTGTGCCAATTCTGATTACACGTTTCCAGATGCTGCTGTTTGTTGTGGTTCTTTCATTACTACCTGGCCAAGGAGCCGAATGGCTTGTCTCTCTCAGCAGCTCTGGCCAGGAACACTCAGCTGATGTGTGCTCTAGGTGAAAAAAGCACGTGGGTGATTGTTCGCCCTGGGGTCAGTGTTCTGGAGCCCTCTGGATCTCCAGGCTCGGCACCTGTACCTTATGTGTTAGAGCCAAGAGACTGAGGAAGATGTTGAACTGGCCAAGATGGGACAGCAGGCAGCAAGCCTAAAACAGATTTAATAAGAGACCTCATTCCTTTCCACTACGTTTTTGTGAGATATTTCATGGGAATTGCTACTTGAGAGCTACACGGAGCCAACCTGGGGCCTGGCCAGACATAGACAGGGGGCTTAAAACCTTCATGGGCTGACTCCTGGTCTATACACAGAAAACCTTGAGGAATGGAGACCTCTTCCAAGATACTCGAGCGCATGGGCTTTCTACAGGAGTGTGGGAGTGGGAACTAGAAAGTACGCTGTCTGAGTACAGGGACTTGAATTATAATTCTAATTCAGCCATCCATCCACGACTACCTGAGATAAGTCGATTTTTCTCAATGGGGCTCAGAATCCCTGTCTCTAAATTGAGGAGGCTTGAGTTTCTAAGGCATCTCTTAGTTCTTTTGTAAGCCTGCATTATTATGCTCTGTGGAAAGGAACAACTGTGTGATATGGGAACACAGCTTTCAGGTTGGAGCCACTCACCCTGGGTTCTCCTCTCTACAGTCTTTACTGCCTTCTGGCTGTAAGATGTCACCCAAGTTACCCCCTTCCTGAGCCTCAGTTTCCCAAAATGTAAATTAAAATAAAGAAGGAACCGAGCAAGCTTACTGAGCTCTGTTTTGATGTTCTGGCATCCTATTCCACTCTGCCCTGTTGTTTTACAGGAAGGCTGTACCCTGTACACCATCAGTTCCCATACCAAGGGAGAAAGAAACCTGTAGAAACTTCCTAGGGGTATTCAGGGATGCTTTCTTTGAACCCTCTTTCCCCCATCCTTTTCTGGTTACTAGAACTTCTACTCCAGAGAGAGGATTGATTAGCTTGAAGTCTTATCTGTAGGGATGGAGGGAAAAGGGCTTACATGAGGTGAATCAGAACCTTCTCCTATCTTTGGTTTGTCTTTAGGGGAGGGGGTAGTGGGTGGGCCCCAGAGGTGGACTCCAGTCCCAGGATTTACTTTCTGATTCTCCCATTTATAAAGTGCTGTCACTTCACCTGTGTGTTCAGTGCCCACCCGCCACATTACATTTTGGGTTCCAGCCCAAACCCACTTGATCAGGTTGCTCTCATTATCTAGAAAACCTGTGCACCTTTTCCTGCCCCACTCCCTTCAGTAACAGATGTCTGTTACCAGTAACAGATAACCATGATCTACTACTGCTACTACTGATGCTATAATAACAATAATTTTTAAACTGTCATTTATTAATTAATCATTATGCTCAAGACAATGCAGTGTGATTTACATCCATATCTCATTTATTCCTCACACCTGTCCTGTGGATAGCTTCTAATCCCCCCCCTCCTTTTATGGATATGGACTGAAACAGACAAAGGAAAAATGATAACAGAACTTTCAGTGGCTGAGGCCAGACTTTCATTTGGTGTCTGAGTCGTCTATCCTGCTCTAAATCTAACCATTTAATGCTTGTATTCCTTGTGTTGCTGTTGATTCGTGGAGCTAGATCTTACCCCACAGCATCTCCTAAATTTAGATTCCATGTATAAATGTCTATCTCTCACTGGTAGGGAATCACAGGACAGTAATTCCAGTTGTCTCCTTTAATCATCATGCCAGATTAGAGGAAAATATGTTAAGAGACGTTAAGAATCTTCTCGAGGTCACACAGCTAATGTAAATGACAGAGCTGAGATTCAAACAGAAGTCTGTAAGCCTATAAATTCCATGAGGTTCTGCATCAGCACCACGTACCTGTGTAAATCTCAAGCTTTTTTTTTCTTAAACTTTGGGGGAAAAATCATCAGGCAGTAATGGGGGCATGGCAAACTGGGAGTAGCAAGTAAAAGCAAGCTGGATCTAGAAGTTTCTGGTTGTTTCTATGTGTGTGTTTTGTTAGGATTGGAGGGAGTAATGTGCACGGTAGTAGAATTGTTGCTGGCAGAGAATTCTTTTAGCATCCACTTGAACATCCTCTTTCTTTTAAGTATGTATTGATTAGAGTCCAAATACCTCCATTCTGTTCTTAGCCCAGAACTTTAATTACAGTGGATTCTCAGTTAAGCCTGTTGGTTCAGTTCTCTGTCATCCTCTACCCCCATCCTCTTTTTGACATACAGATCAGAATAATACATTGAAATGACTTTCTTTTTTTAAAAGAAAAAGTGATCTGTAAACAAAATATATGAACAATGTCATAATCATGTTGAAATTACAACCTTAATGACCCACAGAACCGTTTTCCTTGACAGGCTGATTCCAGCACCTAACTTTAAAAATATAGTTGTGTGTGTGTGTGTATAGTTATATTGGAAAATTAACAACAGCAGTATTAGTAATAATCAGTGTTAAGCGCTTTCTGTGTGCCAGGTAACATGCTAAAACAAGCATATATATTATTTCATTAAATCTAACCAACATTCTATTAAAAAGTACTATTATTATTCCTACTTTGCAGAATCTGGGCTTAGAGAAGGAAGGGAATTTGCCCAAGGTTGCAGCTAGTGAGTGAAAAAGTCTGGAAACTTTCTGGCCTGGAGGCTGAATTCTTAATTATTAACATAAACTGATAGTCTTAGTGAAGAACAGGATAGTGATTCAAGCACCATAAGACCATAAATTTGGGCCTCAGAGGGGTTAATCCTATAAGAGGAAACACCTATCCTATTAGTAGAATAAGAAAATGTGTATGTGAGTGCCTTTGAATTTCTTTTTTTTTTTAATGGGTTAGGAAGATGTAAGGGACCTCTCTAGATGTCATAGAACTTTGCAGCAGAGAGCAGACCTCAGTGATCCCCGGCAACACATATTAATGCCTCTTTTATTTCAATATCACTTCATAGTTATTTTGCAAAGCTCATCTAGTGCCATGATATTTTGTGAGGTAGCTCACTCAGATGAGGAGCTTTCAGCACAGAAAGTTTCAATGTCTTGCCTTAAGTCACAGAATTAATAAGTAGCAGAGCCAGGAGCCAAATCTTTGTCTTCAAGTTCTAGGTACAGGACTCTTTTTTTGCAAATAAGAAAAGAGTTCGAGAGATTTTAAGTGCCTTGGCCAAAATCACAGTCATTTGGTGACAGATTCAAAGCTGTTGTCAGAGACACTGGGTAAAAATCAGAGCAAAAATTGTGCTTTGAGTAGTTCGTCAGAAATATGATAACACCGTTCCAGCCTTTCAAGAGAATTGAATGCTGTTCCATGCACCAAACCATGATCAGCAAAGATCTAAATGATGAATCTCTGGCTGAAGGACTGATATCATGTAGCTCTTCCTGGACGTGGGGAAAGGATCCAGAATTTCCCTTCCTCATAAATACTCAGAAATGAGATCCCAGAAGATATGAGAGTTAAGATTTTAATCTTGTGCAGTTTTCTCTACAAGATTCTTAGATCCATCACTAAATCTTTTCGAAATGTTAAAGCTGAACTTTATGTGTGAATTCAAACAGCAGGAGCCGCTCTGTGTGAGTATATCTACCCAAATTTTCAGTCCAAATAGAATCCAGATCATAGGGGAAGAAGTCTGAGAGGCAGCATTATTTATACCACAGATTATTATTTTTTCTTCCTATTTTGTAAATTCCAGTCCAGGATGAAGGATTCAAGTTGTGGAAGGAAATACAAGAGATCAGTTTCTCTTGGTGACTGCCATTGCTAGGCTAAAATAAGATGAAGACCTAGCCCTGAGCTTTCTCATGGAAGCTTGTTTGGGATGTCTGTTCCAGGTTTGTTTGTAACCTAGATTTTGTGTGTGCGCATGTATGTTTCTTATTCTATGCCGGTGATTTTTTCCAGACTGAATTCACTATTGTGGTTTCTATAGAGAAAGAGGATAGCTGGAATAAAATGCCATGGTATGTGTAGTTTGCTATTCTGTGTGGGGGGTTGGAAAGTGAAGAGGGACATAAAATAGCACAGGGCTCCTCCATCTGAGCAGAGGCGCAGTGGTGGGCTGGGCAGGGGAAGCCCCGCATTGTGGGTCAGTACAAAGGCTAGAGCAGTCCAGGTGACACACCTCGATTATTTTTCTACGTGTCATACATTCTGACTCCTTGTTGCTCCTCAGATATGACCAACATGCTTCTGCCTCAGGGCCTTTGCACTGGTTATTATTTCTTTTTGAAATAATTTTCCACTAAGTGGCTCCCACACCTTCCTCAGCTCTCATTGAAAGGTCATTTTCATTTACTCAATGAAACTCACCCTGACCATCTTATTTTAAAATGCATCTTGCATCCTTCCTCAAAATTTCCTTGTTTTTCCCCATAGCACTTATAACTTTCTAACATATCTGTCTGTATATCTGTCTATCTACGTATCTACCTATCTTGTTTATCTATCTGTTTATCTATGTGTAAATAAATAAATAAAAGGAATGTGCATGTATTTACTTGCTTAAAATAAATAAATATTTAAGCAAATAAATAAATGCACACACAAATGCCTTTTAGAAGATATACTCTGAAAGAGAGAAGAGCTTCATCTACTTTGTTCACCAGTGAATCCCAAGCACACAGGATAGGATTGGCACAGGCTGTAGGCACTCAAATATTTGTCAAAGAAATAATTGTTTGTTTATTTATTTATTTATTTATTTATTTATTTTTATTCCCTAACTATCCCTCCCCCCGACCCTTCCCTCTGGTAACCATAAGTTTGTTCTCTAAGTCTGTGAGTCTGTTTCTGTTTTGTAAATAAGTTCATCTGTATCATTTTTTTCTTCAGCATCTTATAGTTTTTGGAGTACAGGTCTTTTGTCTCCTTATGTAGGTTTATTCCTAGGTGTTTTATTCTTTTTGATGCGATGGTAAATGGGATTTTTATTCCCTAACTATCCCTCCCCCCGACCCTTCCCTCTGGTAACCATAAGTTTGTTCTCTAAGTCTGTGAGTCTGTTTCTGTTTTGTAAATAAGTTCATCTGTATCATTTTTTTCTTTAGATTCCACATATAAACAGTATCATACAATATGTCACTTTCTGTCTAACTTACTTCACTCAGTATGACAATCTCTAGCTCCATCCATGTTTATTTTATATTGTTTCCTTCAGTTACTTTTCATTATGTTTGTGAAACCATTATGTTTTCATTATGACTGTAAATTAGTTTTTATTCTGCTTTTAAATTGTATTTTTTTAAAAGTCACTGATTTTGAGAACAGGCTCAGGGGATGCAACTATACCTGCCCCCAAGTCATTTTCATTTTACAGATACATAATGAGTCCAACCAACCAACATGTTTGACGAATGAATAAATGTTAAACTGACGTTAAATAACCTTTAAGGAGACAGAGTGAGGAGGCAGAGGTGCTTTGCATATATTACGTCCCGGGAGCCAGGCATTGTCATGTACCATTTTGCAAGGGAAAACCTGAAGTTTGAAAAAATGGTACAGATGAACCAGTTTGCAAGGCAGAAATAGAGACACAGATGTAGAGAACAAACGTATGGACACCGAGGGGGGAAAGCCGCGGGGTGGTGGTGGTGGTGGTGGTGGTGGTGGTGGTGGTGGTATGAATTGGGAGATTGGGAATGACATGTATACACTGATAGGTGTAAAATAGATAACTAATAAGAAAATGCTGTATTAAAAAAATAAAATAAAATTTAAAAAAAGAAAGGGATACAAATGGGCATAGGACTTTATGAAATCATATAGAAAGGGAATCTAAGTTCCGTGTATGACAAAATGATCACCACCAGTTAATGAGAAAGAAACTGTTTAATAAATAATGTTGAGATTAAAAAAAAAGTTTCTTATGCAGGTCATACAGCTCGTAAAAGGAAGAGACATCAGATTTGTTATTCCTGACCCCAAAGCCTATAGTTAACGAGCAACACACTACACCATCTTCAAACTATGAATTCTCTAGAGATGACAGTCATAAATAATTGGTGTGTTGGATGTGGTAGTGTACCAGACAGATATCCTCCATTACTACTAAAGGACTCGTGTGCCCAGACATTGCGATTGCTGGTCACTGTCAGCTCTCCAGCTACCAGTCATCCTCCGTGGAAGGTTGCAGGGTCAGCCCACATCCAATGATTCTTCCATGTGAGGTTCAAAGGTCTGGCCCGCTTGCCTCATGTGGAGCAACTCTTGAGGGGTCATCCTAGCTCCAGAGCTCCCCAGTGGGATCAGCTGAGGCCTCTGTTGTGACTGCATCGCAGCCCAATCCCTCTCTCTGCTCAGTTCTAGCACCTTCACCCCCCACAGGTATATCTCGCAAAAGCGCTTTCTAACAAACTTCTGGACATGCAAATCTCTGCCGGAGTCTGTTTCCAAAGAATCTGATCAGAGTCAGTTTATTAGGTAGTACTGCTGAGTTCAGACATTTGCACTAACAACACCAGTAGCACATGCCTTAAATCCAGTCTCAGATAGTAGGGCGTGTTGGAACCCATGGTTCCACAAAGCTTGAGGCACTCCTCTTAACTTCCAGAAGCATGTTGGAGAGAACAGCTGTGGTACACAATTTGACCCTTGTGGGATCATCTGTTTTTCAATTAGCTTGATTTGAAATGTCACCAGTTTGACAGTCATCACATCTGGTAAGAACTTGCCCTGAAAGCTCCTTCATTCAATAAGTAAAGCCCACTGTGTGCTGGGCCTTAAGTTGCATTGCACTTGAGAGAATCAAAGATGCATAAACCCAGTTCCTGCTCTCAAGTAGCTCTTGGTTTAGAAGGTGATTCTCTAACGGCTGTACATCAGAACCTCTTAAGAACTTGTTAAAAATGCCCATGGGGGCTTCCCTGGTGGCGCGGTGGTTGCGAGTCCGCCTGCCAATGCAGGGGAATCGGGTTCGCGCCCCGGTCTGGGAGGATCCCACATGCCGCAGAGCGGCTGGGCCCATGAGCCATGGCCGCTGAGCCTGCGCGTCCGGAGCCTGTGCTCTGCAACGGGGGAGGCCGCAGCAGAGGGAGGCCCGCATACCACAAAAAAAAAAAAAAAAAAAAAAAAAAAAAAAGCCCATGACTGATCTTGGAATGGGGACCAAGAATTATTCCTACTTAATTTTTATATTCTGATACAAATGGTTCATGAACCACTTGTGGAGAAACCTGAATCCTGAAAATGATATAAAATATGCACTGAACATGCATTGTTCGATCTATTCTTACTGAGGAACGTGCTGCGGTGGGCTCTATAAAGTGTGTGTGTGCATACACATGTATATATGCATTCTGTACTTATGGAATATAGTCCATAGTATATACATTTACTGAGAAACCGTTATGTGTCAGATACTATGATAAGCTCCATGGAAGGATGAAGATGAAAAACTCTTGGGTCCTCTCCTCAAAAAGCTTAATTAGAACTAGATAAAAGTCATTATTTTCTGCCATCATTTATTTACCTATTTATTTCACCAATGAATTCATCCCTTCATTTATTTAATAAATACTTACTAAATGAAATGTGCTATCAAAATGACAAATAAGGAAGTATATGAGAAGTACCGTACATGGAAATCCCAACCCTGTGGGAGGGTTGGCATCTTAGCTTCCGTACATTTTGCAAAATTTAAGGCTTGGTTAATTAAAATGCTTCCTGTGGCAATGAACAAACACACATCTGGAGGTGGTAATCACTGTTAAGACATTTGTGTTTGGATCATCCGAATTCCCTTCAGTTCACAAATCTGGGGATGGGAGGAAGGCAGTAGTAAGAGTTCCTTCTGGTTTGCCTGACTCGAGTGAACCATTTTTGAATTTGGAGAATTTCACAATCATCAGTCAGACTGGCCCATGCTAGCAGTTTTCTGGATTTCTAGGAAAAATCTCTGGTGTGTGTCATGGTAAGGAAATGTTCAAACAAGGAAAAGGGGTAAATGAAGAATCATAATCATTTAGAAAGAATTCACCAAGAAAGAGAGGTCTCCGTGGTGTAAGTGAGGAGTTGCACAATGTGGTTACAGGAAATGCCAGATATATGACAGGTGGGATTGAATTCTCCCATCACCCACCCAAGGCAGACAGCTTGAATCTAGCCTAGCTCTCTTTCCTATAGAGGCAGATGGAACCACAGAATCCTTCTATAAACACCGACTCCAGACATCCATTACCAGTTCATTATAATTGGTAGGAGAGAGGTTACCATTCCCAGTGCAGTGATTTGGATTTAAGAGTGTGCAGATTTGGGATTTAGGTCCGGGTCTTCAGGCAGCCAGAGATTTTCATCTGACAGGCTCCTTTGGACATCGGTTCACTAGGCTTTCCAGTGGATTACTTATCTTCTGCATGCCTCTGTGTGTTTATGAAAATCAAAGGTGAGAAAATATAGGATTCAGTTTCAGAAAAGAAAGTCTGAACTTTTCATAAATACAGGACCCTCCTTGACATGCCTTCCTCAACCTTGTGCTCTCTTTCTCTCTTCCTGCTGCCCCTGGCCACTGGCCATTTACTTTTTTGGCCATTTTGAACTTCTGTAACTTTCCTGAATGTCCTTTCACTCTGTTCCTTATAGGCTCTGATAAATACTGTTCCCTCTGCCTGGCAAACTTCTCCCTACCCTACTAACCTCATTCTCTATCCCTTGCCCAATCCCAGGCCACTTATCACGTGAATACATGGCGCATTTCAACTTATTCTTTAGCTTTCCTGGTCCTTCCTCTGAGAGTTTTTCTCTGATGACATCAGTCTGACTTGGACTATACTCTTCCGTGATCCCCACTGGTACCCTTATCTGGACACTAGCCTTTGACTTTGAGTGTAAAGACTATATGCTTTGATCTCCATCTTTTCTACAGTGCCTTGCATGGTGTCAACACATAGTAGGTGCTTAATAAACACATTGGAATTGGTGAATATAGCAGCAAGCATTTGTTGCTAATAATGAACATGATGGTTATACCTCCCTTGTTTTATATGTCTCTTTTCATCTGTTTTCAGCTTTATTCCATATTTTATATAATACACATTTATTTAATAAAATTACATATTTTATTTAATAAAGTAGAGAATAATTTAAGAGTCATAAAAAATGAGAGACTTTTGGTTGTATGTTTATCCCATTAACATTTACTGAGTACCTTCTAAGTGCCAGAAAATGGAGAAATCAAGAAGAAAATGACGCCATCTCTTCCATCAAAAAATTCAGTCTAGCAAAGGAGACAGACAAGAAATACTTGACTAAGATGACCATGAAATGAGTACTAATCATATATTCATATTCATTGAATATCTACTATATGCCAGGCCCTGTTCTAGGCAGTGAGGTTCTGTGTTCAGGGAGCTTCTATTACAGAGTTACAAGTGAGGGGTATCCGAAGAGATAAGAAGCATGCAAGAGGAAGAAGGGACTTCTATGAGGAGGTGACATTTTTGGTAACCTGAGTGGAGCAAATGCAGTACTAACTTTTAAGGATGAAGGGATGCTTATTTAGTTATGCGTTATCTAATGCACGATAGATGTGGCTGTAGGAGCAGAGTTCCTGGCACAAAGTGGTTGCTTGATAAACATGCCGTTCTGGATAACTAAGCCAAATCCAAAAATGAGTAGAAAGTGGTCCTTTCCCTCAAGATCATGCATTCTAGTGGAAAAGAGGGTGAGGTACATGGTGGTGAATGAGAGGAGAAACCGAGAGAAGAGTTGGCGCTCTGAAGCTCACACATTCCTCTCCTCCTACCACCCTCCCTGGTCCTTCAGTTCCTTCCTCTGAAAAAGAATATTCTTCTTGGGAGTTCTAATTTCTCTGGTGTTACTGTTTCTTTTGCTGGGTGCTCCACCTTGGCCTCCTCCCAAATGCCTCCTGCAAATGTTTATTTGTATAAATGTTGCATATACAAGGGCAGGAGATAGGGAAAGGGGTGAGCCAGAGTCATTTACGAAAGCACTTTGGCACTCTGCTCCGGAAATCATTTCCTCAGGAGGCTGCCCTGGACAGAGTGCACTTATTCTCAGACCTTCTATTCCCATTTCCAAGCAGAATTGCAATTCTTATTTACAGTCAGAAGCTCCATGGCGTTCCGAGCCAAAAGCCTTCTTTCCTGAAAAGCCAGTAGTGGCCTCCAGCATTCCATTCTTACATTTAGCAAGAATGCATTCCTGTTTGATCCAAACAAATAACCAGGTACCTGGGCCAGATGGAGAACGGTAGACCTAATTCATCTCCATCAGAGAGCATTTAATGGGCACCTATTTGGGCAGATCTTATCCCAGTCACTGAGGGCACAAGACATAGAATCCTAAAAGGGCAGGAAGGGACTACCTTTTATGAAGGACATGCCACATACTACCATGCTTTCCACACAAGACATTGTAAAATTCTTGTGAAATAGATATTATTATCCCACTTTACAGATCAAGGAAAGAGGAAGGAAGAGCAGAAAGAAGGGAGGGAGGGAGAGAGGGAAGCAGTAAAGTGGGGAGGAAGGGGAGAAAATGGAGGGGTGAAGAATTTGAAGCTCTGTAACTTGCACAACTCCTGACACCTGGTGAATAGGCTCTCCACCCATTTTCCTCCATCACCTGTAATCAAGCTTTCACCTTCACATCTCCCTCCAAGTTGTTCTTATCTAGATTATCATTGACATCCACAGGGCTATACCAGGTAGTCAATTATTAGCCCCTTTTTTTTTTTTTGTGGTATGCGGGCCCCCCTCTGTTGTGGCCTCTCCCGTTGCGGAGCACAGGCTCCAGACGCGCAGGCCCAGCGGCCATGGCTCACGGGCCCAGCCGCTCCGCGGCACGTGGGATCCTCCCAGACCGGGGCGCGAACCCGGTTCCCCTGCATCGGCAGGCGGACGCGCAACCACTGCGCCACCAGGGAAGCCCCTATTAGCCCTTATTTTGAGGTCCATCACCTATTAGCAGCATATAATACACTTCATCACCCCCTCCTCCTTGAAACACTTTTTTCACTTGGCTTCCAAGACATACACTCCCCTGGTTCTGATCATGCCTCACTACCACTCTTTCTTACTCTCAGCTGACTTCTGCTTATCACCCGGGTGTGTTGATATTGGAGTTTCTCAGAACTCAGTCCTCGGACTGCCTCTGTTCTCTGTCTACATTCACTCCCTGGGTGATCTCAGGCTTTCTCATTGCTTCAGATATCATCTGCACACCAACAGCTCTTTTTCCTTCCATTCTGGATCATTTCTCTGAACTTCAGATTGGTATATACAACCAGGCACTAGATATATCTCCTTGGATGTCTCAGACTTACTTTCAAAATTAAACTCCTTATCTTACCCACTAAACCCACTCCTGTGATGGACTCCCAGTCTCAGTTCTGGAAGCTCCATCTTTCCCATTGCTCAGAACAACAACAGCAGCAAACCCCTTCTATTTTCGCTCATACCCCGTACTCAGTATTACAGGATATCTAGTTGGAGTTACCTTCAAAATACATCCTGGTCATCTCCATGGTCACCAGCCTGATGCAAGCCTCCATTGTCTGTCACCCAGATTACTGTGTGGTCTCCCTCCTTTGCATTTGCCCTAAAAGCTTGGTCTCAACTTGGTGTCCAGGGTGATCCTGAAAAACCTATCAGTTCCCTCTTTATAACTCTCCAAAGTCTTCTCATCTCACTCAGAGTGAAATCCAAAGTTCTTAAAGTGACCGACAGGGCCCTACTCCATCTGGTCTCATGTCCCGCCCTGAACTCATGACCCCCTCATCCCGCTCCACGCACACTCACTCTGCTTCAGTCCCACTGGCTTCCTTGCTATTCCCCCTTCCGGGAATTCTGTCCCCTAGACATCTACATGGCTGATTTCCCCAACTCCTTCAGATCTTCACCTCAATATAACTTTCTCAGAAGGGATGTAACTGACCACTCTACTTAAAATTGTAACCCTACCCCAGCATTTTCTGTCCCCCTCCTTTGCTTTATTTTTCTCCATAATGCTCACCATCATCTATTATTTCATACATCTTATTTGTTTTGTGGTTTTCCTCTCTTTCTCTCTCTCCACACTAGAAAGTAAGCTCCTTGAGTGCAGGTTTTTCTGCTGGTTTTCCACTGCTCTATGTAAAGCACTTTAGAGAAGTGTGTATGATATATCGGGCCTTCAGTTAATATTTATTAAGTAAATAAATCCCAACAAGTAAGGAAGGGGAGGCATCAGTAAGGTTTAATATAGGCAAGGGAGGCTTCATGGAGAAGGAAAAAAAGTTTGTTGAGTACTTACTGTGTGCCAGGAACTAAGTTAATATCTTACATCCATTATCTCATTAAATCCTCCTACAACCCTGTGAAGTATTATTGTTGTTGTTGTTTCCATTTTACAGAATAGAACACCGTAATGTCAAAAGGCTAATTCACCTTCTCAAGGTCACTACAACAATTTGTATAGACAGCCAGAAGTCAGCTCCTTTTTCTTTCTGGTTCCCAACCATGGGATACAATTTTAGAAATCTCTCGTGGGGGTGGGGCTATCCTACTTAAATTAAAGGAAGGCATATATATATATATATATATATATATATAAAAGAAAGTTTTCATTAATGTTAATATTGTTTATTTTTTCCAATAACTATTATGATTTAATTCTTATAATAACTCTGTTATAGTATGTGCTGTGTCCTTAGGGGAGAAGAATGAACAGAATATTCCCTGCCCTCAGTGAGATCACAATCTAGAAAAGCTGACATTAATACAAAAATGAAAGTATTTTAATAGCTTTGTGCTTTAGGAGCACAGAGGAGGGAGCAATTGATTTCACGAGGATGGAGTCAGACAAGGAAGACCTCAGAGAAAGAGGCCATCTAAACTTAATCCTACAGGATAGGGAAGACTTTTTAGTCCAGGCAGGGTTGCAGCAGAAGCAATTAAAGGAAGGCATATATATATATATATATATAAAAGAAAGTTTTCATTAATGTTAATATTGTTTATTTTTTCCAATAACTATTATGATTTAATTCTTATAATAACTCTGTTATAGTATGTGCTGTGTCCTTAGGGGAGAAGAATGAACAGAATATTCCCTGCCCTCAGTGAGATCACAATCTAGAAAAGCTGACATTAATACAAAAATGAAAGTATTTTAATAGCTTTGTGCTTTAGGAGCACAGAGGAGGGAGCAATTGATTTCACGAGGATGGAGTCAGACAAGGAAGACCTCAGAGAAAGAGGCCATCTAAACTTAATCCTACAGGATAGGGAAGACTTTTTAGTCCAGGCAGGGTTGCAGCAGAAGCAAAGGATGGAGCCATGGCAGAGTGGGAAAGAGCTTAGGTACAGTAAAGAGAAGGTGTATATGTATAACTGAATCACTTTGCTGTACACCTGAAACTAACACAACATTGTTAACCAACTATACTCCAATATATAAAATAAAAAGTAAAAAAGAAGAAGACGGTGGATCTGGTACTTCTCCCTAAG
This sequence comes from Physeter macrocephalus, assembly GCF_002837175.3. Taxonomy (NCBI): domain Eukaryota; kingdom Metazoa; phylum Chordata; class Mammalia; order Artiodactyla; family Physeteridae; genus Physeter; species Physeter macrocephalus. The sequence goes on along the minus strand of NC_041222.1, from coordinate 9,877,406 downwards.
GGCAATGGGAAGCCCTTAGGAAGAAGCCAATAGGAAGATTTAATCTGGGAAGTGACCTTTTCAGGTGTGTGCTTAGTTGAGATCACTCTGACTCATCATGGAGGATGGGTGGCAAGGAAACAAACTGGGGACAGGATGCTAGTATAGGGGGCCTAGCAAAAACGGGGGAGAAATGATGAAACCAGTGCTGGGGCAGGAGAAGTGGGAATGATGGATGATGATGATGTGGGTATACACATTTAGAATGTTAAAATCAGCTGTTCATTAAATTGCCTGGGAAGATTAAACAATTCTGCTACCCTGGACACAGCCCAAATCGAATGAATCAGAATTTCTAGGGTTTACAATAGTTTATAAAGCTCCCCAGATGATTTCAGTGCATAACCAAGTTGGAGAACCACTGGTTTATGAATTACTGGTATGGCTGACTAACTGGATATGACCAAGAAAGAAGAAGGAAGACAGAAAGGTAAGGTTTTCCAGACCACATGGCTTAAAGAAAGGCTGTTGTTTCAATGACTTTTCTAAAGAATCAGATTGACTACAGCTAGTACTTGATGAGTAGCCTTGGGCAAATGACACACGTCTCAGCTATAGAAAATGGTAAACTTACCTTATAAAAGTACTGTGGGGATTAAATGAGATAATGCATTTAAAACACATAGCATGGTGCCAGGAACAATGAAATTTTTATTTCATTTATTTATTTAATTCCTTTAGGCAAAAATGAGTCTATGGGAAAAGGAATGGTTTCCAGATGAGGGGTACTAAGTTTGGATCTCAACATACCGGACTTCAGAGTGTCTGTAGGATATCGAATAGTCACTTGGAAGTAATACTTTAGTTTTCAAGAGGTAGTTCAGAACTATAGGTACAAATTTGGTACTGTTTGGTGCTAATGTTATTGTTGGAATATAAATGTATTTGGCCACATAAATTTATCATATCATTTGGAGGGAGAGTAAAGTGAAAGGAATGGGTGAAGGACTAGTATATCAGGTACAGGCAGATCATTTTGAACCTCAGTTTCCTTCTCTGTAAAGTGAAGATAATGGTAAATCATGCTTCAGAACATTTCTTGGAGAGTTAAATACGATAATACGGGTAAAGCACATTAAAAATGTGGGATATAGGAGGCATCAAAGTGCAAAAAAGCCAGAAGAGAAAAAAGGGAACAAATTTAAAAGAGTATTTTGTCAAGGAACAAAAGAGTCCCAAATTTGAGGAAAAGATCAATTGTTTCAAGTACATAAAATAAATCATTTGGGACCACAGTGTTCTCACTAGTAAAATGAGCCGTCGATTAAAGGATAATTACGTAACTGTTAATTTATTGTCCTACCTTATTTAGTTTTCTTAACGTTTTATTGGAGTATAATTGCTTTACAGTGGTGTGTTAGTTGCTGCTTTATAACAAAGTGAATCAGCTATACATATACATATATCACCATATGTCTTCGGTCTTGCGTCTCCCTCCCTCCCACCCTCCCTATCCCACCCCTCTAGGTGGTCACAAAGCACCGAGCTGATCTACCTGTGCTATGCGGGTGCTTCCCACGAGCTATCTATTTTATATTCGGTAGTGTATATATGTCCATGCCACTCTGTCACTTCGTCCCAGCTTACTATTCCCCCTCCCAATGTCCTCAAGTCCATTCTCTACATCTGTGTCCTTATTCCTGTCCTGCCCCTAGGTTCTTAAGAACCATTTTTTTTTTTTAGATTCCATATATATGTGTTAGCATACGGTATTTGTTTTTCTCTTTCTGACTTCAAAGTGAATCAGCTATACATATACATATATCACCATATGTCTTCGGTCTTGCGTCTCCCTCCCTCCCACCCTCCCTATCCCACCCCTCTAGGTGGTCACAAAGCACCGAGCTGATCTACCTGTGCTATGCGGGTGCTTCCCACGAGCTATCTATTTTATATTCGGTAGTGTATATATGTCCATGCCACTCTGTCACTTCGTCCCAGCTTACTATTCCCCCTCCCAATGTCCTCAAGTAAATAGAGCTGCAATGAACATTGTGGTACATGACGCTTTTTGAATTACAGTTTTCTCAGTATATATGCCCAGTAGTGGGATTGCTGTGTCCTATGGTAGTTCTATTTTTAGTTTTTTAAGGAATCTCCATACTGTCCTCCACAGTGGCTGTGTCAGTTTACATTCTCACCAACAGTGCAAGAGGGTTCCCTTTTTTCCACACCCTCTCCAGCATTTATTGCTTGTAGATTTTTTTTTTTTTTAGATTTGTTGATGATGACGATTCTGACTGGTGTGAAGTGATAACTCATTGTAGTTTTGATGTGCATTCCTCTAATGATTAGTGATGTTGAGCATCCTTTCATGTGTTTGTTGGCAATCTGTATATCTTCTTTGGAGAAATGTCTATTTGGGTCTTCTGCCCATTTTTGGATGCGTTGTTTCTTTTTTTGATATTGAGCTGCATGTGCTGCTTGTAAATTTTGGAGATTAATCCTTTGTCAGTTGCTTCATTTGCAAATATTTTCTCCCATTCTGAGGGTTGTCGTTTCATCTTGTTTATGGTATCCTTTGCTGTGCAGAAGCTTTTAAGTTTCATTAGGTCCCATTTGTTCATTTTTGTTTTTATTTCCATTTCTCTAGGAGGTGGGTCATAAAGGATCTTGCTGTGATTTATGTCCTAGAGTGTTCTGCCTATGTTTTCCTCTAAGAGTTTAATAGTGTCTGCCCTTACATTTAGGTCTTTAATCCATTTGGAGTTTATTTTTGTGTATGGTGTAAGGGAGCGTTCTAATTTGATTCTTTTACGTGTAGCTGTCCAGTTTTCCGAGCACCACTTATTGAAGTGGCTGTCTTTTTTCCATTGTATATTCTTGCCTCCTTTATCAAAAATAAGGTAACCATATATGTGTGGGTTTATCTCTGGGCTTTCTATCCTATTCCATTGATCTATATTTCTGTTTCTGTGACAGTACCGTGCTGTCTTGATTACTGTAGCTTTGTAGTATAGTCTGAAGTCAGGGAGCCTGATTCCTCCAGCTCCATGTTTCTTTCTCTGAATTGCTTTGGCTCTTCGGGGTCCTATGTGTTTCCATACAAATTGTGAAATTTTTTGTTCTAGTTCTGTGAAAAATGCCATTGGTAGTTTGATAGGGATTGCATTGAATCTGTAGATTGCTTAGGGTAGTATAGTCATTTTGTTGATACTTCCACTCCAAAAACATGGTATTTGCATACGGGTCTTTTGTCTCCTTAGGTAGGTTTATTCCTAGGTATTTTATTCTTTTTATTGCAGTGGTAAATAGGAGTGTTTCCTTAATTTCTCTTTCAGATTTTTCATAATTGGTGTATAGCTATGCAAGAGATTCCTGTGCATTAATTTTGTATCCTGCTACTTTACCAAATTCACTGATTAGCTCTAGTAGTTCTCTGGTAGCATCCTTAGGATTCTCTATGGATAGTATCATGTCATCTGCAAACAGTGACAGCTTTACTTCTTCTTTTCTGATTTGGAGTCCTTTTATTTCTTTTTCTTCTCTGATTGCTGTGGCTAAAACTTCCATATCTATGTTGAATAATAGTGGTGAGAGTGGGCAACCTTGTCTTGTTCCTGATCTTAGTGGAAATGATTTCAATTTTTCACCATTGAGAATGATGTTGGCTGTGCGTTTGTCATATATGGCCTTTATCATGTTGAGGTAAGTTCCCTCTATGCCTGCTTTCTGGAGGGTTTTTATCATAAATGGGTGTTGAATTTTGTCAAAAGCTTTTTCTGTATCTATTGAGAATATCATATGGTTTTTCTCCTTCAATTCGTTAATATAGTGTATCACATAGATTGGTTTGCATATATGGAAGAATACTTGCATTCCTGGGATAAAACCCACTTGATCACGGTGTGTGATCCTTTTAATGTGCTGTTGGGTTCTGTTTGCTAGTATTTTGTTGAGGATTTTTGCATCTATGTTCATCAGTGATATTGGCCTAAAGTTTTCTTTCTATCTGACATCTTTGTCTGGTTTTCGTATGAGGCTGATGGTGGTCTTGTAGAATGAGTTTGGGTGTGTTCCTGCCTCTGCTATATTTTGGAAGAGTTTGAGAAGGATAGGTATTAGCTGTTCTCTAAATGTTTGATAGAATTCGCCTGTGAGGCCCTCTGGTCCTGGGCTTTTTTTTGTTGGAGGATTTTTAATCACAGTCTCAATATCAGTGCTTGGGATTGGTCTGTTTATATTTTCTATTCCTTCCTGGTTCAGTCTCAGAAGGTTGTGCTTATCTAAGAATTTGTCCATTTCTTCCATGTTGTCTATTTTATTGGCATATAGTTGCTTGTAGTAATATCTCATGATCCTTTGTATATGTTTTCATTGTTATTTGTTTCTAGGTATTTTTTAATTTCTTCTTTGATTTCTTCAGTCATCTCTTGGTTATTAAGTAGTGTATTATTTAGCCTCCATGTGTTTGTATTTTTTACAGGTTTTTTCCTGTAATTGATATCTAGTTTCATAGCGTTGTGGTAGGAAAAGATTCTTGATACGATTTCAATTTTCTTAAACTTACTGAGGCTTGATTTGTGACCCAAGATATGATCTATCCTGGAGAATGTTCCATGAGCACTTGAGAAGAAAGTGTATTCTGTTGTTTTGGGATGGAATGTTAGTTAATCCATTTACATTTAAGATAATTAACAATATGTATGTTCCTATTACCATTTCCTTAATTGTTTTGGGTTTGTTTTTGTAAGTCTTTCCTTCTCTTGTGTTTCCTGCCTAAAGAAGTTGCTTTAGCATTTGTTGTAAAGCTGGTTTGGTGGTGCTGAATTCCCTTAGCATTTGCTTGTCTGTAAAGGTTTTAATTTCTCCTTCGAATCTGAATGGGATCCTTGCTGGGTAGAGTCATCTTGGTTGTAGGTTTTTCCCTTTCATCACTTTAAATATGTTCTGCCACTCCCTTCTGGCTTGCAGAGTTTCTGCTGAAAGATCAGCTGTTAACCTTATGCGGATTCCCTTGTATGTTATTTGTTGTTTGTTCCCTTGTTGCTTTTAATATTTTTTCTTTGTGTTAAATTTTTGATAGTTTAATATGTGTCTTGGCATGTTTCTCCTTGGATTTATCCTGTATGGGACTCTCTCTGCTTCCTGGACTTGATTAACTCTTTCCTTTCCCATATTAGGGAAGTTTTCAACTATAATCTCCTCAAATATTTTCTCAGTCCTTTTCTGTTTGTCTTCTTCTGAGAGCCCTATAATTTGAATGTTGGTGCATTTAATATTGTCCCAGAGGTCTCTGAGAGTGTCCTCAATTCTTTTCATTCTTTTTTCTTTATTCTACTCTGCAGTCATAGTTTCCACTATTTTATCTTCCAGGTCACTTATCCGTTCTTCTGCCTCAGTTTTTCTGCTGTTGATTCCTTCTAGAGAATTTTTAATTTCATTTATTATGTTATTCATCATTGTTTGTTTGCTCTTTAGTTCTTGTAAGTCCTTGTTAAACATTTCTTGTATTTTCTCCATTCTATTTCCGTGATTTTGGACCATCTTTACTATCATTCCTCTGAATTCTTTTTCAGGTAGACTGCCTATTTCCTCTTCATTTGTTTGATCTGATGGGTTTTTACCTTGCTCCTTCATCTGCTATGTGTTTGTGTCTTCTCATTTTGCTTAACTTACTGTGTTTGGCGTCTCCTTTTCGCAGGCTGCATTTTTGTAGTTCCCGTTGTTTTTGGTGTCTGCCCCAGTGGCTAAGGTTGGTTCAGTGGCTTGTGTAGGTTTCTTGGTGGAGGGGACTGGTGCCTGTGTTGTGGTGGATGAGGCTGGTTCTTGTCTTTCTGGTGGGCAGGACTGCGTCCAGTGGTGTGTTTTGGGGTGTCTGTGACCTTAGCTTAACTTACTGTGTTTGGCGTCTCCTTTTCGCAGGCTGCATTTTTGTAGTTCCCGTTGTTTTTGGTGTCTGCCCCAGTGGCTAAGGTTGGTTCAGTGGCTTGTGTAGGTTTCTTGGTGGAGGGGACTGGTGCCTGTGTTCTGGTGGATGAGGCTGGTTCTTGTCTTTCTGGTGGGCAGGACTGCGTCCAGTGGTGTGTTTTGGGGTGTCTGTGACCTTATTATTATTTTAAGCAGCCTCTCTACTAATGGGTGGGGTTGTGTTTCTGGGCTTGCTAGTTGTTTGGCATAGGGTGTCCATCACTGAAGCTTACTGGTCGTTGAGTGGAGCTGGGTCTTAGAGTTAAGATGGAGATCCCTGGGAGACCTTTTGCCATTTGATATTACATGGAGCTGGGAGGTCTCTGGTGGCCCAGTGTCCTGAACTTGGCTCTCCCACCTCAGAGACACAGGCGTGACACCCGGTCAGAGCACCAAGACCCTGCCAGCCACACGGCTCAGAAGAAAAGGGAGAAAAAAATTATGAAAGAAAGAAAAAAATAAAATAATATAAAGTTGTTAAAATAAAAAATAATTATTACAAGAAAAAAACCTAAAATGTAATTTTAAAAAAAGAAGAAAAAGGAAAGCAAGAAAGAAGAGAGCAACCAAACCAAAAAACAAATCCAGTAATGATAACAAGTGTTTAAAACTATACTAAACAAACAAACAAACAAACAAAAAACCCACAGACAGAACCTTAGGCCAAATGGTAAAAGCAAAGCTATACAGACAAAACCACACAAAGAAGCATACAGATACACACACTCGTAAAAATAGAAAAAGGGGCTTCCCTGGTGGCGCAGTGGTTGCGCGTCTGCCTGCCGATGCAGGGGAACCGGGTTCGCTCCCCGGTCTGGGAAGATCCCACATGCCGCGGAGCTGCTGGGCCCGTGAGCCATGGCCGCTGGGCCCTGCGCTCCGGAGCCCGCTCCGCAACGGGAGAGGCCGCAGCAGCAGGGTACATCAAGTTGATTGGGGAGATTTAATCTGCTGCCCCTGAGGCTGCTGGGAGAAATTTCCCTTTCTCTTCTTTGTTCGCACAGCTCCTGGGGTTCAGCTTCGGATTTAGTGTCGCCTCTGCGTGTAGGTCGCCTGAGGGCCTCTGTTCTTCCCTCAGACAGGACAGGGTTAAAGGAGCAGCTGATTCGGGGGTCTGGCTCCCTCAGGCCGGGGGGAGGGAGGGGTACAGATGCGGGGCGAGCCCGCGGCGGCAGAGGCTGGCATGACATTGCAGCAGCCTGTGGCGCACCGTGTGTTCTCCCGGGTAAGTTGTCCCTGGATCACGGGCCCATGGCAGTGGCGGGCTGCACAGGCTTCTGGGAGGGGAGGTGTGGGTAGTGACCTGTGCTCGCACACAGGCTTCTTGGTGGCGGCAGCAGCGGCCTTAGTGTCTCATGCCCATCTCTGGGGTCTGTGCTGATAGCCGTGGCTCATGCCCGTCTCTGGAGCTCATTTAGACGGTTCTCTGAACCCCCTCTCCTTGTGCACCCCGAAACAATGGTCTCTTGCCTCTTAGGCAGGTCCAGACTTTTTCCTGGACTCCCTTCTGGCTAGCCATGGCGCACTAGCCCCCTTCAGTCTGTGTTCACGCAGCCAACCCCAGTCCTCTCCCTGGGATCCGACCTCCGAAGCCCGAGCCTCAGCTCCCAGCCCTCACCTGCCCTGGCGGGTGAGCAGACAAGCCTCTCGGGCTGATGAGTGCTGGTCGGCACCGATCCTCTGTGCGGGAATCTCTCCACTTTGCCCTCCGCACCCCTGTTGCTGTGCTCTCCTCCATGGCTCTGAAGCTTCCCCCCCGCCACCCTCTGTCTCCACCAGTGAAGGGCCTTCCGTGTGTGTGGAAATCTTTCCTCCTTCACAGCTGCCTCCCACTGGTGCATGTCCTGTCCCTATTCTTTTGTCTCTGTTTTTTCTTTTTTCTTTTGCCCGACCCAGGTACGTGGGGAATTTCTTGCCTTTTGGGAGGTCTGAGGTCTTCTGCCAGTGTTCAGTAGGTGTTCTGTAGGAGTTGTTCCACATGTAGATGTATTACTGATGTATTTGTGGGGAGGAATGTGATCTCCACCTCTTACTCTTCCACCATCTTGAAGGTCTCTCTGTCCTACTTTAAATGTGAGATTCCTACCATTGAAAACGGAAGTGCAGTCAGTCACAAGATTCAGATACCATTTCTCAAGAGAAAACAGTTATTTGCTGGTTTTAAAGCTGAAATCAATTTCTTTCCTGGGTCCTCACTGAAGAATTCATGTGTGATGTAATGGGAGGTGTCCTCTTCAGTATCTCTAAAATGCTTTTTAAAATTAGTTTTATGAGCCTCCTCTTCGTAAGGTCTCTGTTTATACTACTCCATAAATGCATATTTACTAGGGACCAGACGATAATAATAGTGTCTAATATTACCATAATAATGAAATCAGCCATCGTTTAGCGAGCATTTATTATGTGTCAAGCACTGTGCAAAATATTTTTATTTACATTGTTTTCATGCATCCCCAGAAGAAGGGAGAGGGCAAAAATTACTATCCACACTTTCCATATGGTGAACCTGAGGTTCCAACAGGCTGGATGACCACCCAAGATCAAACCACTAATAAGTGTATGGCCAGGAAGCCTACTCACCTCCAAGGTCTGTGCATTTAGTGCTACTTTGCTCCAGAGTTCAACCTACTGTTTTGTAAACATGGTTTTCAATATGAGTGGTTAAGGTAGAAATCAACTGATTTTATCAGTGAGGGAAAAGAAGCTCTGAAAGGTGAAATGCATTTCCTAGGGTCCCACGAGTCTTTTGACATAAGGTGCCATATGCTCAGCCCCTTCTGGCTAAAACTGTATTGTGTTCTGTTCTATCAGATATAACATGAACAGAGAACAGAGAACATGAACAGAGAACAGAGGTTCTTATGTTCCTGCCTTCTTATGGGCAGAGAATATTTTCAGAAAAGTACTGAAAATGTCAGGCAGATTGGTTTAGTTATAACTCCTGACTCCTAAGCAATCAAAAAATGTATTGCTTTCTGCTTATCTTTTCTGCACAAAGCACTAATTTTACTTTTAAGGTGAGTCAGAGAAGACGACTCTGGGTGGAAGAGTTTTCACCTAGGTCATCTGGTTCAGTAACACATAATAAGGGCACACCCTCTCCAGGGGGCGTGTTGTCAATCAGTCGCCTTGATTTCACAATTTACATTCTCTATCCCTCCTCAGCTACAAAGAAAAGCCCCTCCTGCACTTCAAACAGCAAAGTCCTGCCAATACCCTGCCCACGCCCTGCCCACATCAGTCTCCATTCAAATGCCAGCAAAATGACCCCATGGTTAAAGGTAGTGAGTTAACAAATCAGCATCCTTTAAGATGTTTTTTCTTTTAACTGACACAGGGAATTGGAATGACCACCTTTGAGGAAGAGGCAATGATGTAATACAGCCTCTTGTCTAGACCTCTGGGACCTGCTGACAGTCCTGCTTTCGAATCTGGCCCAGTTGTTTACTTGCCATGTGTCCTAGAGTAAGTCCCTCACTCTCTTGAGTCTCAGCTTTCTCATTTGTAAAAAAAGGCAAATTAATTGCACCTATTGCCTATGATAGTTGGGAACGTTGTTAGGGAGAAGGTTGTGTTTCCATGTGGAAGGAGGCCCATAAGCAAACACTTACTTGTAGGTTCTCACTGCCCCCCCATTTGTGTAATTGGAATGAAGAACAAGGAATTCATAGTTCAGCACCATCCCTTTCCTCTTTAGAATCTTCCTGTCTTCTGAGAACCTGTGATCTGGTTTGCCCTCTGTCATGCAGTAAACTAGGCAGTAATGGCCCTGCACATGCCCGAGAGGCCTGGGGATATCCAGGGCTTCTGTGACCACGTGGATGCCTCTGTCTATTTCTGAAAGAACTTCACTGTCCATTCTTAAACAGCTCTTTCAGTAATAAAGCCAACATTTTGCTCTGTATCAGCCCAGTCCTTTGTGTAACTTGGTTACACAACTTCAGAACTTGGGAGACTCCCTAAATTCCCAGTGGGGTTTAAATAAAATAATATGGATGAAGTGATTAATATAGTGCTCTTGGTTCTGTTTAGGAGGCATGTTCTCAGGTGTAATTTCTTCTAATGTGAACTTTGTGTGGCTTAGGAGGCAGCATTCTAACTGATGCATCTATTCTCCATTATTAATAATTAGTAATTATTGAGAATTTGCTAGGTGCAAAGTTCTGTGTTTGGCACTGTGTATAATGCAGTTGTGAAAGAGTGAACCTCACCCCGCCCCTGCCAGGATTTACCAGGCTACTGGTGAGAAAAAAAAAAAAATGTGTGAATATTTGCACAACCAGGCAGGAAAGAAATATACTGCAAGGGAAAGTAGATGAATTGCTAAGAGAAGCTGGTGTATAGCAGGTACAGTTAATTGTTTTTATTCAAGAAGAAAGCAGTTTTTAATTTTTTTGTAATCATGAAATTGATGTAAGGCCTTGAGAAAGCTCCTTATTTTCGCTGGGCCTCAGTCCCACATCTGAAAATAGAGGAGGGTCATTGAACGACATGGTCCTTTAGAGTCTTCCCAGGCTGACAGGCTTCAGTCCATTCTCTTCCTCTGTCTCAAGGTCTGTAAGGGCAGAAAGGCAGGAGAGGATCCTTAAATAACCCTCATGGTGCCTGGGACTAGGCTAGGAGGAACGGGGAGGACAAGCCCGGCTTCCCGTGCCCACCTTACCTCTGTGTGGTTTCATTTTGTCCCAGTTCATCCCCCAGAGGAGTGATTCATGCTTCTTGTTGGTGACATGACACCACTCATGTCCTCCTGGGTACCGTCTTCACTCTGTCTTTAGTCAAAACTAAAACCAGCTTCAAAGAGAACCAGGTGTATCTCTGGTGTTGCCCAGGCAAACTGTAATGAGGCAACACCAGATTTTGGTTCCATCTGTATGTAAGCAGAGTCACCAGAAGTCCCAGGGGAGCCCTACCTGAGGTGCAGAACTTGGCACTTCCATGCTTCCCATTGGGAGAGGGTGAAGAGTGGGGTAGAAGGAGCACATGGTGTACTCAAAATAGCCCATCCACTTAGGTCAGTACTGGACTCCCTCATATCTGAGGCCAAGTTAGGGTGAGAGAAGGAAAAGGTAATGATGATCATAGTGATTTTTTAAAAATTTAATTAATTTATTTATTTTTGTCTGTGTTGGGTCTTCGTTGCTGTGCACGGGCTTTCTCTAGTTGCGGCAAGTGCAGGCTCCTCTTCATTGCGATGCACAGGTTTCTCATTGCAGTGGCTTCTCTTGTTGCTCAGTACAGGCTCTAGGCCCATGGGCGTCGGTAGTTGTGGCACACGGGCTCAGTAGCTATGGCTCGTGGACTCTAGAGCGCAGGCTCAGTAGTTGTGGCGGACGGGCTTAGTTGCTCCGTGGCATGTGGGATCTTCCCGGACCAGGGCTCGAACCGGTGTCCCCTCCGTTGGCAGACGGCACTGCGCCACCAGGGAAGTCCCAATCATAGTGATTATTTATTGAGTATCTACTATGTGCTAATTACTGGTCTAAGTGCTTTATATACCATTCCTTTTAATTCTTGAAATGACACTATGAGGTAGTCACATTATTATCCTTATTTTACGCATGAGGAAACTGAGGCACACAGAGTTGCAGTAACTCATCCAAGGTCACACATCTAGTAAGTGGCCGAGCTGAGATTGAATTTTTGTCCATCTCCAAAATCTCTGCCCTGTACTGCAGTTTTATATGACATCCCTCTTATGAGGTCTGTGTATGACAAGACAGTTTTTATCCACTGGCCTCACTTTTCCTTGTCTAAAAAATGGCTCTTTCCCTCAATAGAAATTTTTTTTACATCTGCTTTCTTCTGTCTATCCTGGCAACAGTGCCCTGGTCCAAGGCAATTTTCTTTCTCATCTGAAGTAGATATTCTTACCCACTCATCTTCCACGATGAAGCATGTGGGATATTTCTTAAAAGCAACACTGGTCCCTGATCTAACCCTTACCTAAACTCTTCCGTCGCATAGCCCCTTTTACATGCACAACAAATCTTTCCCACTCCAGTCCTGTGTCCTCCTCCAGCCTCACCCCTTGCCCCTTTTTAAAATATACTTTATTCTCTACTCAGAGTAAGTTTCCGCTGCTTCTACTAAGTGGCATAATTTTCCCATGACCTTGTAGCTTAACATGTACTGGTCCTTCAGTCTGATTGTGCTCCATCCCCAGTGCGCCCCACCTCAATAATTCCTCTTTATCTTACACTGTAGATACGCCGCCATGGATGTCACCACTACAGGATGACTCCCCTGATTGTCCTTATCCAGATTTAGGTGGCATCCTGTGTGCTTCCACCACAAGCTGCACAGACCTTGTTATACCTTCTCTCCTTTGTCCATGCTTTTATTTCTTTATTTGCCTCACCAGATTGTCTGCTCTGTTAGAGCAAGGACTGTGCTTCTCATTATGTCCCCTTTCCCTACCTCCATTATATTTGTTGAATGAATGAAGCAATAAATAAGAAACAGATGAGAGAGATTCAGGGTTGGTTATCATGGAAATTAGAATCCAGTCCCACTGTTTCCCTTGTGCTCCAAAGGTTCTTGGAAATTTGAAATACAAAAAGGCTAACATAGAGGGAACTGCAGCTCATGTTCAAGTCACCAGTATTCCCACCCTCCTTATTGGACTCTTGCTTCCTGAAAACAGAAGTTATAGTGCCTGAATGCAGTGGGGAACTCAGCAGATGTGCTCTGAGCATGTCACACATCTGCCTGGAAGTATTAGAGCTGGCTGGATTAATAATGCATTAATAGCCCCACCATAAAATACCGTAAGTATTTTAGATAACAGAAGAGAAGCCCTTTTGCCCTTGAATGCACTTTGATGTTCACTGAGAGAAGGAGAGTTTCTCAAAAGCAAGAGGGGGAGAAAAAAAAAAACTTCAGACTTTCTTATACCAGGAAAGATTGGAATTTTCAAACTTCACCTCATTAAGAATACTGTGCAGTTTCCAGTCCTCTGAAGACCCTCGATAAATATTAATTGAATGTGAATTGAATTAAGTAGAAAACCTATTAATGATTTGTGTTTTTTCCTCAGAGCAATTTAGGGAGCACTAATAGCTGCTTGTTACCTTTCAATAATGAAAATTTCTATGTCAGGTATAGAGGAGGGAAAGAAGTGAGGTGGGAGAGAGGAGAGATTACAGTCAAACAGATCTGGGTTCAAATTCCAATTATGCCATTAAATCTCTGTGTCTTCTCAAAGGACTTATTCAAATGAGTCTTGACCTTCTTGCCTATAAACTGGAGATATTGATACTTATTTTTTAGATATCGTGATGTATTGTGAGAATAAAATATATAAATATTTTAGACTCTAAGTTAGAATCTACATTAAAGAAATCACTCATCTATCCATACAAGTCATGCCAACATACTACCATGTCAGCGTATTCAGACATTTCCATCTCTCTCTCCTTCTGCATTTAAGTATACTTTATTAAAAATAAGTGATTGTTCCCTTCCAAGATTCTCTTTCTGGGCTAATGTCAGGGAATCGATTGTTCTATACCACTTGAAGACTCTATTTTCACCTCCGAAGTTTTCCAGGTTTCTGAGAGCACCAGTCAGTTACATAGGGGATATATTTCTACCTCTGGACTGAAGGATTCCTGGGATTGAGGACTTTTAATGATAAAATCAGGAAAGTCCCAGACAAACTGGGATAAGTTGGGCACACTACTTCCTAGCTTTGGCCCAGTTGAAAAATAGACTCAAGTGTCCCATAGGGAACAAAACCCACTTCAGAACTTACCACATGACAGCAACAGCTGAAAAGAGCAAGCATATCCTAAGATTAAGGTTAATCCAAAAGAGGGGGAACTTCCAGGCCAGATGGAAACAGCAATTTTTAACACCTTAATTGTCCAGTAGAATAACAAGGCTCATCAGAAGCCAGACTCCTACTGTCTCATTAATCAGGGAAGAATGGGTAAGAGTGGGAATGAGTAAGAGAAGGAAAGAGGGTCTGGCATGTTTTTCTCTTCAAGAAGTCCCTTCAGGGCTTCCCTGGTGGCGCAGTGGTTGCGCGTCCGCCTGCCGATGCAGGGGAACCGGGTTCGCGCCCCGGTCCGGGAGGATCCCACGTGCCGCGGAGCGGCTGGGCCCGTGTGAACCGTGGCCGCTGAGCCTGCGCGTCCGGAGCCTGTGCCCCGCAACGGGAGAGGCCACAGCAGAGGGAGGCCCGCATACCACAAAAAAAAAAAAAAAAAAAAGTCCCTTCACCCATCTGTGAGGAAGTAGGAAGTAGATTTCTTGGTTAGGACACTGTGTCTCTTCCAAGTCTCTGTGTAAGATGAGCTGTGACGTCGGCATGAATTTGAGACACCAGGAGACTAACCTTGAGTCCTGGCTTCCCGTGATTCCCCAGCTGTGTGATCTTGGTCAAGTCATTTACTTTCTCAGAGTCTTAATGGGGAATTTAATATGCAATCTGTTTAAAAGAGCTTTGCAAAGTACTGCATGAATGTTTTGGTTTGTATCATTTAAAGCAGTAGTTGTCAACTGGGGGTCATTTCACTCTCCTCCCGGTGGACATTTGGCAACATCTGGAGGCATTTGGGGTTGTCATACTTGGGGAGAGGGCAGTGTGCTAGTGGCATCCAGGGGGCAGAGGGCAGGGATGCTACTCAGCATCCTACAATACACAAGGCAGCCTCTTATCACCTCCCAAAAGATAAATGTCCAGACCCAAATTGCGTGGGTTGAGAAATCCTCATTTAAAGTTGATCTATACTAATTGTCTTTTGCTCCACAGTTTAAAGGTAGTATCTGAAGAAAAACATTCAAGGGGATTTTTTTTCCCCCCATGATGAACCAGTAATAGTCACCAGTGATTAGATCCATCTCGTATTCTCTTTCGATGCATCCATATCAGGGGTGAAGATATTTGATTCCTTGATCCATTGGCTTTTCCGAAGAAAGCATTTGTTCATGTGCATATGTGTATATGCGTGTGCATATGTGTATATGCGTGTGCATGTGTGTTCAACATCCTCTTTGAATACTTCTTGGTTTTACCTATAAAATAACGGTTCGTGAAAGATCATAACAGGCCTATGAAACTGTAGAATAATATTTTATGCTGGGGAAATGACATTGTCCATAGCCTCTTACAACTGTTGCATATTTACCAGGTTCATAAAATTTTCACTTAGTTCATCCTCAGAGCACCCCTATAAAGTAAGAAGAGCAGAAAATATCAGTATTATCCCCATTTAACAAGGAAGCAAACTGATACCCAGGAATTCCATGACTTGCTTAGAATCACAAAGATATTAGGTGGTGAAGATTTTTGTGTCTCAGCACTAGAAAGTTAGCAGGTCTATATATGAAGCCAACATCTATAACCATCTGTGCTAAGATTATTTGTTTTGGTTTAACATTTCAGTTAAAATCAGCAAATGTTTGTTAAGCGTGGACACTAAGTTTGGAGAGACCCAAGTGGCACAGTTACTGCCATCAAATTTTCAGAGACTAGTTGAAATTTTTATCTAAATATTGGCTGGATATAATAATGTTAAGTAAAATTGTGTTGATCTCTAAATTACTAGAAGGAACAGATGTTCAAATGAATTTGCTAGGAAAACTGTGTCATCACATGAAAGTTAATTAAAAAGTTAGCATAAATAATTAACTCGTTCCAACATGACATATGTTACATACTAAAACATGCATTTATGCAGATATATTTTGTATTCCCAGTTGGATTTTAAGGCCCTTGAAAGTAGTGACGCTTCTCATATCACATGTAGGATGTTGCCTAGCTCACATTTGGGCCATAATTTAAAGAAAATGCTTGCAAGGAGGAGGGGCAATGACTGAATATATTGAGAAGATGGCCTAGAAAACCAAGGAAGAACTACATTGATAAAGTAATAATTATATTTAAAATGTGTGGTGGATTATGGTTTTAAGTGTTTCCTATGATTAATATCACCCTTCCAAAGAAGTAGGACTCTTTACTGCATTGAATGTATGTATTCCCACTTATATATGAAATTTTCTGTCAGCAAGGAATGGAGAAGAGCCAAACAAGACAGGCTTGTATTCCAACCCTGTACTTGGAACTTCCTTCAAATTTCCCCTAGGACACTGAAGTAGATTCTTCTCTTTGCCTCACTTACGGGACAGGGTTGTTGTGAAGATCTAATAAGACACCTCTGTTCATGCTTAGCCATTGAGTTGACCATGTAGTATCCTAAATTGGCCTAACTCTCATCCAAGTGCCAGTACGTTAAAGGCTCTCCAAGAACTGATGAACTCATCCATCAAGAATATAACCAACTGAGCAGAAAAGCAATTTTAAACAAGCATCTCTTTAAGAAGGAGAAATAGAAGGAGAAGGCTGGTGGGAAGAGGGGTGAGGGGAGATAAAAACATATCAGGAAAGGGGCAGGAAACACCTCCAGTTCTTTGACCCCTCTAGTTTCTCCCTATCAGTCATGCCCAGACTTCACGTCCTTCTTCCTTCCCCAGCTTAGATTCTGGATGCCCACTTTAAAGCATTCCTTTATCCATAAACTGTTTTCATTTCTTTCACCATGGAACATTCACTGACCTCTCCGGGGAAACTATCCTGAATAAATCCAAAGATCTTCCTTATTGGTGTTGCCATCTGAACTCTGCTGCTGAACACTGGGAGAATAAATAATTGCCCAGTCCTGTGGATTGAAGCTACAATAAATTAACAGTCCCGAACCTCACTTTAGCCCTCAACACGGAAAGCAGTCTTTCATGTTTCCGATCACAGTGCTACTCTCAGGCTTCCTCCTTTGCAACTATTTCACCACCTCCTCTTGGTCTGGAAGCTCCATCAGTTCTTTCTTGGCTCTCCACAGATAAACCCTCCTTTATAATAGAAGCCAGCACAGGGGAATTCCTTCAACATTCTCCCACAAGTCTTCAAGATAAGCTGCCTATCCCTCCTCTGTCCTCTGTTCCTCCTATCACCGCAAACATTTGTTTATGTCTCTTCCTTATTCTCTAAAGATAATTCTTTCATCAGAGTTCTGGTGAACTTCTCCAGTACTTTGTCCTTTTAGCAATCTCCTCATTATGTATCATCAACCTCACTCCTCTTTCTCCCATGAACTGTTCCCATCAGCAGTGGAGTTTAGTTCACCCACATTAAGATATTGAAGTTTCTCTCAGGTTAACAAACTACAAAGGAACCTAAATCTTTATGTCTCCTTTCAAATAGTAACATTTTTTTTCTGCCCTTTGAAGTCCAGCTTCTTTAAACATTGTCTATTCTTCCAATCTCCTCCTTTCTCATCCTCCATTTTCAATTCTAGCCATTACCGTCTGACTTTCTTCCCTTCATTCATTCCTCATCTGAATGGTATACGCCAACATGTAATGTGCAATTTGTAAATATCAGTTGATGAATCAAACTTGCTTTGCCCCACCTCTCCACTATGTAATTAGTTCATCAAAGACTTCACTGTTGCTAAATCCCATAAATGTTTCTCATTCCTTATATAAATGGTAATTCACAGCATATGACGCTGCTGTCCCCATGTCTCCTGATGTTCTCTTTTCTTTGTATAACAGCTCTGTTGAGGTGCAATTCACACACCATAAAATTTACCTTTTAAAAGTACGGGGCTTCCCTGGTGGCGCAGTGGTTGCGCGTCCGCCTGCCGATGCAGGGGACGCGGGTTCGTGCCCCGGTCCGGGAGGATCCCGCATGCCACGGAGCGGCTGGGCCCGTGAGCCATGGCCGCGGAGCCTGCGCGTCCGGAGCCTGTGCTCCGCAACGGGAGAGGCCGCAGCAGAGGGAGGCCCGCATAACGGAAAAAAAAAAAAAATACAATTCAGTATTTTTTTAGTATATTTACAGAGCTGTGCAACACTAACCACTCTATAATTCCAGAACATTTACATCACTTGAAAGAAATTTCATATCCTGTAGCAGTCACTTTTAACTACCTTCTACTCAGTCCATGGCAACCACTAATCTACTTTTTACTTTTTTTTTTTGGTCTATTCTGGACATTTTAAGTAAGTGAAGCATATCAATGTGGTATTTGTTACTGGCACCTTTCACATAGAATAATATTTTCAGGGTTACTTCATACCGTAGCATGTTTCAGTGTATCATTCTTTCATGGCTAAATAATATTCCATTGTATGGATATACCACATTTGTTTATTTATCTGTTGATGGATATTTGGTTTGGTGTTTTTTTAACATCTTTATTGGAGTATAATTTCTGTACAATGGTGTGTTAGTTTCTGCTGTATAACAAAGTGAATCAACTATACATAAACATAATCCCCATATCTCCTCCCTCTTGGGTCTCCCTCCCACCCTCCCTATCCCACCCCTCTAGGTGGTCACAAAGCACTGAGCTGCTTTCCCTGTGCTATGCGGCTGCTTCCCACTAGCTAGCTATTTTACATTTGGTAGTGTATATATGTCCATGCCACTCTCACTTCGTCTCAGCTTACCCTTCCCCCGCCCCATGTCTTCAAGTCCATTCTCTACGTCTGCATGTTTACTCCTGTCCTGCCCCTAGGTTCTTCAGAACCACTTTTTTTTTTTTTAGATTGCATATATATGTGTTAGCATACAGTTTTTGTTTTTCTCTTTCTGACTTACTTCACTCTGTATGACAGTCTCTAGGTCCATCCACCTCACTACAAATAACTCAGTTTTGTTTCTTTTTATGGCTGAGTAATATTCCGACTGGTGTGAGGTGATACCTCATTGTAGTTTTGCTTTGCATTTCTCTCATGATTAGTGATGTTGAGCATCCTTTCATGTGTTTGTTGGCAATTTTTTTTTCCCCTGCTTTTTGGCTACTATGAATAATTCTGTTACAAATATTTGTGTACAAGTTTTTGTGTGGGAATATATTTTCATTTTTCTTGGGTATATTCCTAAGAGATAAATGTGCATTCACATCTTTTGCCCTTTTTAAAATTATGTTGTTTGTTTTTTTACCAATGAGTTATAATAACTTTTATATATGTTGGATATAAGTCCTTTATCAGAGATATAATTTCCAAATATTTTCTCCTAGTCTGTGGATTGTCTTTTTATTTTCTTGATGGTGCTTCTGAAGCAAAAAGATTTAAAATTGATGAAGTCCAGTGTATGTAGTTATTCTCTTTTCATTTATACTTTTGGGATCATATCTAAGAAAGGTTTGCCTAACTCAAAGGCATGAAGATTTAATACTATGTTTACTTTTAAGAATTTTGTAGTTTTATTTCTGATATTCAGGTCCATGACCCAGTTGAGTTAATTTTTCTGTATTGTGAAGGGTCCTAGTTCATTCTTTTCCATGTGGATATCCAGTTGTCCCAGCGCTATTTGTTGAAAAGACTATTCTCCTTTTGGTTTGTCTGAGCAACCTTATTAAAAATCAGTTAACTGTAAATGTAAGGATTTATGTCTGGACACTCAGTTCTATTTCATTGAGCTATAGGCCTATCCTTATATCAGTACCACATTGTCTTGAATATTGTATCTTTGTTATAAGGTATGAAGTCAAGAAATATGAGTTCTTCAGCTTTGTTGTCTTTTTCAAGATTTTTTTTTTGCTCTCCTGTGTTACTTGTACATCCTTAGGAGTTTTAGGATCACCTATTTTTCTGTGAAAAAAGGCAGCTGAGATTTTGATAGAGATTACATTGAATCTGTAGTTACATTTAGGAGTATTTCCATCTTAACAATATTAAGTCTTCCAATACATGAATGTGGAATGTATTTCTATTTACTTAGGTCTTCTTTGATTTTTTTCAACAATGTCTTGTTGTTTCAGTATACATCTTATACTTCTGTAAGACATTTACTCCTTGATTTTTATTATTTTGATGCTATAATAAATGGAATTGTTTTCTTAATTTTCTTTTTGAAATGTTTATTGCTAGTGTGTAAAATACAATTGATTTTTGCATATTGATGCTGTATCCTGTAGCCTTGCTGAACTCACTTATTAGTTTTAAAACTTTTTTGTGGATTCCTTAGAATTTTCTATATAAATAATCATGTCATCTACAAATAGAGATAGTTTCATATTATTCTTTCTAATCTGGATGACTTCTATTTCTTTTCCTTGACTAATTGTCCTAGTTAGAACCTATAGCAAAAGTCAAATAGAAATGGACAGAATGGACGCCCTTGTCTTGTTTTTGATCCTAAGATTTCAGTCTTTCACCGTTAAGCATGATATTAGCTGTTGGTTTTTCTTAAATGCCTTTTAACAGGTTGAAAAATTTCCCTTCTACTCATAGTTTGTTGAGTTGTTTTATGATGAAAGAGTATTGAATTTTGTCAGGTCATTTTTAGGTGTGTATTGAGATGACAGTGTGGTTTTTGTCCTTTATTAATATGATATATTACCTTGATTGATTTTTTTAGATATTAAAATAACCTTATATTTCTGGAGTCTTTGAGTCAGGTCAAATAAAGACAAGCTCTGTGAATGGGGTATTCCAGGGAGCTTCCAGGCAGAGCAAATAGTAATAATTCTCTGAGAATGGGAGTTTGGGGAGATCTCTAAACTCTGTGCCTACTAGGCTGTGCTTTTCACAGCTACCATGATTATGAGGCTGTTGGTTTTCATGGCTACTGTGTGGGAAGAAGGAAATAGACAAAGGACATGTTAAAATGCCACAAAGCTGCTTGCTATTGTTATTGAGATTCAGCTGTTTTTCTTCAACAGACACTTCAGATTATTGCAAGCTCTTGGTTAATTTCTAGAATTCTGAAAAGGTTGATTTTGACAGTTTTTCCAGTATTCTCCTTGCTTTGATGGAGGAGTGGATTTTCAGAGGTCTCTGCTCTGCCATTCTGGAAGTGATCCTCCTCCTAATTTCCTCTTATCTTTCTGGCTACTCTTATGAAATTTGAAGGCATCCTTCTTAATGTGCCTGACCCATTACTGTTGTTTTTGTTTATTTTTCAGGTTTCTGTATTGGACTCTCTTTCCTGCTCTCACAACTTTTATCATCTTCTCAGATGTCCCGATCCATTGCTATGGCTTCACTTAGCATCTCAGTGCTAGCAACTCCACTTCTGTAACTCCAGCCCAAATACTCGCTCTGAACAGCACACTCATACCTCTGTCTATCAGTATACCTTGGAGAACCTACAGGCGTCTCAAACCCAATCTGTCCCAAACTAAATGCATCATTAACCTTTTTCTCCTACCTCATATCTGGCACTATGGTATATACACAGCCAAGAAAACCAACAGTTACCCTTGACACCTTCCTTTCTTTAACCCCTCCAGCAAATCGAATGATCATTTTATTTGATCATCCCATTTTTGTGCTTCTTGATCATGTTACTTCTTTTCTGGCTCCTTGTCACATTTAGAATTGAATCCGAGTGCCTTAATGCTTAATGGGGTCTACAGAGAACTTCAGGATTTGGATTCTGTCATCTTCTCCAGTGTCATCTCTCCCTATTCTCCCAGCCATCTTAAACTTTCTTTCCCATTATACTTTGCACAAGCGATTGCAAGAGAAATCCTTTGTGCTTTTGTTAGTTCTCACTTTTTTTTTTTTTTTTTTTTTTTTTTTTTTTGCTTATGCTACCTTGGGTTGGATCCTGTTGCTTGGAATCAAAGGATCCTAAATAACATGCTAAGCTTCTCAGCGTAGCTGCAGCATCTGAAACCTTGTTTCACTCATGATTCTAACTTCACTCATCAATGTTTCCATACTCTTAGCTGAACTGACCAGGCTGCTGAGACACCCACTGTTGTCCATGCTTTTCTGTTCCATCTTCTTGGTGTGTCCTCTTACCAGCAAAACTCTTTCATCTCTGCTTATACTATGCTAAGAGATTGGTACCACCCATTATTTCAACCCCTGAAGAGAAAGTTTCTCTCTGTCTCACTGTTTTTTTCTCTCTTCTCAAATAGAATTCCCCTTCTGATCACTTCTCCCAGGAGAGGAAAAATATGAGTATTTGCTAGCGAAAATGTACATCTAGTATATGAAATTCTATTGTCCTTGAGGCAAAACCCTTTTAGGCACTTTTAACTCTTCTGCATCCAGTATGTGTAGATTATATAACCCCTTTGAAAATTGTAAAATCAAGTACGATGGTTATTCTTTATTCTAACTCTGGGGGAATTTAGGTCCTGGGTTCCTTATTAGTTTAAATCCACGTGTAATGATCATGGGGGCATCTCAAGGTACTTCACTGTGGTCTGGGTCTGACTAGCATGTGTTGTAACCCTTTTTTCTCTTACTTGCTAGCCCCTGATTTTGATAGAGTTTTTTCACCACTTAATCCCAGTTTCGTTTTTTAAAATGTATTTATAAAATGGGGCAAATTCAGTCCAAATTCAAGATGATTGGTAGAGCTATGTTGAATGGATGTGAAAAGCCTAACCCTGGATCTTATCAATGGTAGCCACTCAATAGATGGCAGCTTAGCTTACTAGCATTAATGTGATTACCCAGCCTGCAACCTCTGTTCTGTTAACAGATTTCAGCCCACTAATCTTTTGTTTCTTCATCCTAATCCTTCACTTCCTCTGACTGTTCCTTTTTGGTTCCGAGCAAACAGGCCACTTGTATCTGGATCTGGCAGATTCTGAAATCTCTGCTTGGCTTTGTCAGACAAGTTCAGGCAAGTACAGACATGTCCACGAGTTTCTCAGAGGTTGACTTTGCCAAAGCCAGAACGCCACTTCCCCTCCCTTCCCACTGGGTCCTGTGCTCCAAGCTGTTGGACATAAGTTCGTGCTTTCGAAACTTCAGTATTTACACAGAATCTGTGTCTCTGATTTACCCAGTGTCCAGCTGCTGACACTTATCTTGAAATTTCTAAGTGCAAGACTGCAATCAAAGTGTCAGGGCACAGAAATGAACAAATAAAGATGTTTGGGGACTGCCTGCTTTTCTCATGCGATTTGCAAATTTTTCTTGGCTTGCGTAATCTGAGGTGGCTGGGACCATGGGCCCCTTCATTCCTTGGCCCAGTGGTACAGCACATGGCAATGTTACAAATACAGGAGCTGGACATGCAGGAGGGGCCTCACCCCTGCTAGGAAAGCGTCCACCTCTGTGCCTCCCAGACAGCGTTGACGCATTCAGACAAGCTGGACAAAGAACGTACAGTCTACATTCCCTGGCCTTTGAAGGGAAGATGTTGCAATGTACAGGCAATTGGAGTGTTTGCCTAATTCATCAAAACATTCACATTTGCTAGTAATACAATGCATCTATGATGAGAAGGACCCAAGGGGAGCTCTGTGGATTGAGGGTAAAATGGCTCATGACTCCTAATTTCTACCATTTGGCTCAGCTTTGAAGCAGCCTTCCCTTCATTCATGAAAGTGTTGCAGTGTTGTTTAAAATGCATGGGCTTTGGAACCAGATGGATCTGTGGCTCAAACTTACTAGCTGTGGGATCTTGGGCAATATACCCTTTCTAAATTCTCTTCTCTCATCTGGAAAGTAAGCGTAGTAAAACTAAACTCAGAGTTTTTATGAGGATGCTTTGAGATAATGTGTAGTGCTTTAGCAGAGGAACAGACACAGTAAGTGCTGTAAATGAACTTTTATCATTCACTTGCTTTATAAGCACCTACCATGTACCAAGCACTCTGCTGGGCCCTTCCCTTAGCATCATTTTCCACCTTAGAGTTGGCTGAACATTTAAATGGGAGTTGGGAGACAGGGAGAAGCATATTTCGAAAGAGGCAAAGAAGGCTTGAGTTTCATGCCATTATCACCTCTGACTAATCTACATGGTTTTAGACAAGAGACTTCTCTCTAAACCTCAGTTTCCTCCACTGTAAAGCAGATTAATTATTCCTATTCCACAGAGCAAATGGGACAATAATAATAGTAGTTATTATTATTATTATTATTATAGCTAGTGTTAATACAGAGCTTATTAGTTTCCTAGCACTTTCTAAGCATTTCAAATTTACTGCTTTATTGAAACTTTGCAACATCTCTAGGAAGAATTATTATACAAATTTTACGGATGAAAGGACTAAGGGACATAGAAGTGAAATGACTTGTCCATAGCTACCAATCAGAAAGCAGCCAGTCTGGCTCCAGAGTCTTTTCTCTCAGTCATCACATTTTGTATTAGGTGGACTATAAAACCCAACGTAAATATGGAGATTTATTATTAAACTCTGGAAAATTCTACCTAATGAACTACATTTTGCTTCTATGATTGTAGCACCCAACATGATTCTTTTTAAGACAACTGAAACAATTGCTCTACAATGCATTTTTCCCAACAGTTTATTGTGAAAATGTTCAAACATACAGACACGTTGAAATATTTTACAGTCAACGTATATACCTACCATCTAGATTCGACAATTAACATTTTACTGTACTCGACTATCACATGCCTAGCTGTCTCTAGACCTCTTTCCCTCTGGCAGTCCGTCTGGTTTGTGATACATTTCAAAATGAGTTGTACTCATCACCATACTTCACTCAAATTCTCCAGTATGCATACCATTCATTAGAATTTAATATACTTTATGATTTCTTTTTCTTTTCCAAAATGTGTTTTAGGTTCCATATCTGGGATGAAGATTTGACAACCTCAGAAAATAATTAAACTAACCTCAAGCCATGGGATATTTTACTTTTAATATTATCATTTTATTGTTGTTGTTGTTGTTACTGCTATTGTTGATTTTCACACCTGTTTTTTTTTTTTTTTTTAACACTAAGGGCCAGTCTGCTATTGAGCTGCTTTCTTCCCAGCTCAGACCTTCCATTTCATCCCAGACATAATGACTCCTACTCAGTTTTTCCCACTCCCACCCTCACCCTCTTGTGCCCAAATCCAACCACAGTTTGCTCTCTGCCAGACCGCCATATATCCAGTGGCATTCCAACGCTGCCACAGAATTCCACATGGTATCCAAGTATCTGTCTGACCCAGCCAATTATTACAATAACACCTTATATTTAGTTAGTGCTGGTTCATTATTTCATTCAGTAAGTATTTATCAAAAGTCTATTTAGCCAGGTGACCAGGAGAGGGAGAGGCAACGAGTGGGCAGCGGGTACCGAGTAACAAAATAATTAAATCAGTCAGCACACAGTTATTGCATGACTTCTGTGTACAGAGCGTCACCATCAAGGAGTTTATTGTAGTCAAGATGAAGGAAGAAAACAAAAGCTCAAGAAATAACTGGAGACCAGCTGTAGAGGGAGAAGCAAGCAAAAGGTCTGTTTGTGTGTCTGTCTGCCAAAGAGATGTAGAATAAGGATTTGATTGGGATTTCTGGAGAGAAATGAGGCTGTAAATAAATATTGGATAGACCCAGGGCCATGTACTAGTGGAGGGACGAAAGAAGGCTTTTTTGAAAGGAGGAAAGAATTATGTTAGGCAGTTGTTAAAATGTCTTAGAATATGTGGAGGAGTTGAATGATAACATCAAGGATTTAGAGCTGGAAGGGATTGCCACAAGGGTAGATTCTATAAAATTATAAAGATGGCTGTGCTGCAGCATCGAGGCTTTCTCTAGGATTGTTGAGGCTGAACTTGTCTGGCAACATGCTAGGTACCCCAGAGACAAAGGTGAGGACCGTTGTTGAGCCTGTTGCATGATCAGCACTGCCCTTGAGCACACATGATGGCTTTGACTGAATAATAAAAATCATCTTTTAGGGCAAATTAATTTTTTAGATTGATATCCCTCTCGGCAGGTTAAAAACAAAAACAAAAAAACCCCTCATTTCACCAAGCCCAGTCACACCGCTTGGGGAGTAGAGCACAGATTGGATTTCAGCCCCCGCTCATACTCTCAGGCGAGTATGATACGACAGCCCTGCCCATGTTTCCAAACAACATGACTGGGAGAGGAGAGAAATGAGTTTACCTTGATGCACCAAAAAAGGAGTCAGTAGGTGTCATCAACGGCATGCAGGGAGTGAAACCATCTCTCTGGGGTGGCTGTGACGTCGAACGAAGGCGTTAGAAAACCTCCAGTGCTCTCTCCATCTTGAGGGTTTGGGGGCTGAGACGCTATTCTAGGGTAACCTCAGTTCCCCCCAGATTACACTGCCCTTTGTATACAAACAGGGTCACATTAAAGATGATAACACCTGTTTTCTTCTGCATAACAAGGAATTCCAACTGCAAATCTCTACACGTTGACTCTCTGAAGACAGCAGGAGATGTCATACATGGGTGACAAACAAACCCATTTACTCTTTGTGGTACTTTATGGTGTCACCAGGCACGTCCTTTACTTTCTCAGTGCCCCCTCTTTTATGGTGGATGGTGATGAGTCCACTTGGAGAGGGGCTCTCAGCACTTCCAAGGGTACTGTTGTATTAGCGTGCTCCCAGGACTGGTACTTCCAGATGCTCTGCATTTTCAGGCATCTTCAAAATGCCCCAGTTTGACTGTGGTCTCCCTCAGAGTGAGGAGGAGGATATTTGCACCCATTCTGTGCCGTGTTTCCTCTCCTGGGCACTGCAGATGCCCTCTTTGTACTTTTGTGCCCCACAGAACCTTTGAATAAATAGCTCCTTCAGCTTCAGTCCTTGGACCATGCCAGACACCTCATAGGCACCCAGTTGTTCTCACCATTCCTCTTTCCTCTTTCTCTGCAGCCTTCCCCACTCCACCCCCTCTAACCAGTGCAAACTACACATATAAATAAACACACACCTGGCCAGCTCTCCAGACATGTATGAATCCCAGTGTCAGCCTCAGTTTGGGCTCATATTGCTACATAGTAAATCTATCAGGAGTATTTGTGAAGTCCTCACAGGATGTCCAACTGAACTGAGTTCTTGGGATACATTTTAGATGGAAAATCAGTGGACCCTGCTGTGCAGAAATGCAGTCGAATAAGGACAAGTTTACTTTTAAAACATAACTTTGACTTTTTTTTTTTGTTTTACAAAATAGAACAGTCTCATTTTAAGCATTTAAAAATTCAAACAAAAAATGAAAGAAAAATAATGACTGAAAAATCTCACTCTCCAGGCGAGATATCTGCTAATTTTTGAGTTTTATCATTCCAGGACTTTTCATAATTTATTTAACTAGGTCAGAAGTTTGAGAAGTACAAGTTATTTCTAACATCTTGCCGTTGTCAACCGTGAACGTTCTTATAATCGTATCTTTGAGGAGATCCATGATTATTACCTTAGAATAAATTTCCAGAAGTGAAATTAGTGCCACAGACCTCCACAGTATATTCCATTCGGCAAGTTATGCCAACTCCAACTTCAAATTTATCCCAAATCCCAGAACTGTTCACCAGTCCCACTTCTACTATTCTACTCCATGTCCTCTTACTCCTCCTGGTCCACTTCCCCCGAATCCATCACCCTAGTCCATCTTCCTGTAGTCCATCACCCTAGAACTTCTCTCCCTAGTGTACCACTGTAGTTCACCTCTCCCTAATCCATCATCCTGGTCTATCTCCCCCTAGTCCGTCACCCTAGAACATCTCCCCCAGTTTATCTCCCCCTGGTCCATCATCCTGGTCTGTCTTCCACTAGTCCATCACTGTAGTCTATCTCTCCTCCTCTTTACTGCCGTAGTTTGACAGTTGGTTTCCCTGTCTCTACATTGACTCCTTTAGGTTTTTTTCCCACCTATCAGAATGAGAAATCTTTTAAATGTAAAGGCAGACCATGTCAATCTCCTACGCCTAGAACACAGATTCAGTCCCACATCATGGCCTTCAACGCATCAAAGTTCTGTAAGATGTAGCCCCTCCTACGCCTAAGGTCTCCTTTCCCTGCTACGCCCTCCGCACAGGCACATTCCTCTCCAGCTAAACTGGCCCTCCCGCTGTTCCTTGAATGAAACATGCTCCATTACTGCCTCAAGACTAGCTTTTTCTCCTCCAGAAGGCTCTTTATCCTGATCTTTATGTGAGCCCCTCCATTAATTCATTCTAAAATAGTTTACCACCCATCACTCTCCCTCCTCCCCCACCTCCAGAATTACCCTGTCAACACCCTGCTTTATTTTCACCATAGCATAAGTCCTCTTATTATATTATAAGTGTACTTTACTGTCTCCCCACACTAGAATTTTAGCTTCATGAATCCTTCATCACTGTGCCCCCAAAACACTAGAAAAAAAAATAACCTGCCTTACTAGATGTTCAATAAATAAATATAAATTGAATGTATAGATGAAAGAATGAATTATTATTCTATTAAAGTGTATGCAGAATATTAAAGTTTTAGATGTCTATTGCCGAATTGACCTTCAAAAAAAGTATATCTTACCTCTGCTCTCACTAGCAGAAAATTAAAGGAGATAGTTTTAATTTGATGTACCCAGATTTCCTTCATGTTATTTTCTTAACATCTCCACAAAATGATGTTCTTAAAAGTGCTATTGGTTAGGAAAGAAGTACATTAGATAGTTCATCTCATTATAACTTCCCCTAGAAAATGACTCAAAATAAGTGTAATATAAAATTCTCTGAAGGGACTTCCCTGGTGGCGCAGTGGTTAAGAATCCACCTGCCAATGCAGGGGACACGGGTTCGAGCCCTGGTCTGGGAAGATCCCACATGCCGCGGAGCACCTAAGCCCACGCACCACAACTACTGAGTCTGCGCCCTAGAGCCCGTGAGCCACACTACTGAGCCTGTGTGCCACAACGGCTGAAGCCCGCGTGCCTAGAGCCTGTGCTCTGCAACAAGAGAAGCCACCACCATGAGAAGCCCACGCACCACAATGAAGAGTAGCCCCAGCTCGCTGCAACTAGAGAAAGCCCGCGTGCAGCAACGAAGACCCAATGCAGAGAAGCCTGCACACCATGACTAGAGAAAGCCCGCATGCAGCAATGAAAACCCAACGCAGCCAAAAATAAATGAATAAATTAATTGAAAAGAAAAGTTAGGGCTTCCCTGGTGGCGCAGTGGTGGAGAATCCACCTGCCAATGCAGGGGGCATGGGTTTGAGCCCTGGTCCGGGAGGATCCCGCGTGCCGTGGAGCAACTAAGCCCGTGCGCCACAACTACTGAGCCTGCGCTCTGGAGTCCGTGAGCCACAACTACTGAGCTCACACGCCTAGAGCCCGTGCTCTGCAACAGGAGAACCCACCGCAATGAGAAGCCCGCTCCCCGCAACGGGGAGTAGCCCCCGCTCACCGCAACTAGAGGAAGCCCGCGCACAGCAACGAAGACCCAGCACAGCCAAAACTAAATAAATAAATAAAATAAATTTATTTTAAAAAAAGAAAAGTTATATATTAAAAAAAACCAACTCTCTGAAGAGTAGGCAGATTTTTTCCCCACAACTGAGCTTCCTTCTCTCTGCTTATAACTATATGGGTGAAGGGGGCAAGTAAAAGATGAAAAAAGTCAAAGTAGGTAAAACTTAAAAGACAGTTTGGTATGTGAGAGAGTTCTTGGTCCCTCAAATCAGACCTATCTGAATTCAAATTCTAGAACCACTGTTTACTGACTGAGCAACCAGGGACATCTCTTAATACCTCAGTGAGACTCAACGCCCTTCTGTATAGAATGGAGAGAATCATTGCTCCCCTTTCTGAGTTGCAGTTAGGATTAAATAAAATACCAGGCAGGGTTATTTTATTGAGCACATGTAGAGCAGGGTCTAATGTGCTCCGTAAATGAAAGCTATTTTTATCTACATTCTTGTCACGTTGGTGACTTCAGCTGCTCATTATGAAAGCTTGAGGAGAAAGGACATGAGATACATGAATTGTCCTCCAGTATGTGAGGAATCATTTTGTGAATGAAGGGGATGCATTTAGGAAAGAACTAAAGTGACAGTTTAACAGACCCTGGGGAATAAAGGAACGTGGCTCTCCAAGCTAGATCTGTCCAGCAAATAATGAGGTTCATCATGAAGCAGTACACACCTGAAGAGGCTAGAAGGACAGACATAGGCTAGAAGGACAGGCATAGGTAAAATTTGACTCTGGATCATATCAGCTCTGAACTGTTCTTGATGCTTAAATTTCTCTATCAGTGCACCTGTGTTTTGCTTGTCAGTAACAGAGGCATTTAAAGGAAGAATTTTCCAGTAGCTTCTAAGACCATGCCTCTGCATCTCCTTCTCCACTGGTACAGAAACTTGGCCTTGGGCATTCATGGGCAATTATGAGAGAAAATTAACCCCAGCATTCTTACTATCTTAGTAGTTGACTGGGAGTGTGAAAATGCCAGTGTTCTGTGAAAACTCTTGTTTACTAAAATAATTTGCAGCTCCCAGGTCTTTGGTTGTCAGCAAATTACAATAAGAATAAAATAACTTCTTTTATTCTGAAACTTACTAAGGAAACCCAACCCGTCGTCCCCTCTTTCTTTTTCTTTTAGCACCTTCCCATCTTTAGTACTGAGGTCAGAGAACTAGACAGTTCATTGGGTGAAGACTTAACAGAAATAGAGAGTTTACTGGTATCTTCCCAGTGAATTGTAGTTTCGTATTTTCTCCAAAATGGCTTGCATATATCTATACGTAAGTCCTATAGTAGAGCATCACCGAGGTTTACCTAGCCTTCTCAGCCAAAACATGTGCTATGTAACTCCAGTCCCTAGAGAACTCTTGCTTACTGAATGACCTTGAGAAAGTTGCTCTCGCTCAGTCTCTAAGAGTCATGATTAACAGTGCAGGCTTTGAATCACACTGACCTGCGTCCACAGTGTGACCTGCGTCACACTGACCGAGCTTTGCCACTCACCAGTTTTTTGACCTTGGATGATTTTCTTAACCTTTTAGAGCCTGAGTTTCTTCATCCCTAAAATGACTATTGCGATAACTGTTCATTCCTCATAGAGGCATCATGACCATTAATTGCAATGCCGTAATACACAATGCTTAACCAAGTGCCTAGCACATTATAAGAGCTCAATGAATGTTCCATTATTATAATAATTATATAAGTATGTCCTAGTCCTAGAGAAGCCTTATATAAATAAGCTAGTGTCCTCAGTTCTACATCATTAGTTGAATCTTTGTGACAACATGGCTGTTTTCCCAGTCACCCAAGCCAGAAATGTTTCTTCATAAACAAGGGGTCATCAGAGTCCTATCATGAGTCGGGTACTGTGCAAATTGTGTTTCAGATGCGTTTCTTCCTCCCAGGGTTCTTACCATTTGCAAAGTCATCTTGGACTTCTTCCTCTCTGATACCCTTCCCCCAGCCAACAAGTGACTAAATTCAGTTGATTCTACTGCCTGAATACCTCTCCATCCATCAGCTCCTCTCACTCTCACTAATCCTCAATTCTAGTTTCATCATCTCTTGCCTGTATCACCACAGCAGCATCTTCACTATTTCTCTCGGTTCCAGCTTCACACTCCTGCCAGCTACTCTCCAGTCAGGCACACGTGTGTCGCTCAAATACAAACCTTATCCTGCTCAGAACAAAACTCAGACTCCTTGACATTTCATATGAGGTCTTTCATCATTTGACTCCATTGGCCTCTAGCCTGATTTTTGGCTGCTTTCCTACATGAGCAGGCTCTGACCCAAGAAGCCACTTAAAATGACCCGAATACGCATTTGCTATTTCACGTTTTATGCTTCCACGCCTTCCCACATACAGTTTCCTCGTTTCAAAAGGCCCTTCCTCTCTGCCTACTGGGAAAACTCACTCTTCAATATTTATTTCAGATGTCACCTCTACTGTGACCCGTTCTCAGAGCGTTGATCACTTCATCTTCCGAACTATCTCTGTACCTTGAATCTACTACTCTTTGTTTCTCTTAATTATTCACTAGTTTTCAGGTCAGATGTGACCTCCTCAGAGAAGGCTTCCTTGACCACTCCCTACCCGCAAAGAACCCCAAAGCCATGAATTTCTACACCAAATTATTTCTCCTATGACTTCTTGCTATTTACAAATACAGTTCACTGGATCTTATGAACAAACTTTTGCAAAACAACCACATAGTTGTAAAACTATAAAACAACAGTTTTCCTCATACTACAAATTAAGAAAAATGATCATGTATTTCGTTTTTCACGCAAAAACCAAACAAAATCTTTACCATCTCAAGGAAATGCTGGACTAAAAGCCTGCAAACTACTCAAACCTTTAAATGCTCCACGTTTTATTCCTACGTTAAGCCAGATCAGGAGAAGATCACATCCCTGGACTGTATTCTTTGGGCCCCCTAAAGAATTGTCTGTATGGAATTATGATTTAACACTGTTGTCAGCATTCATCCATGCTGCTGCTATTATAAAAAACAGATGTTTGCAGCACATCTTTTGGACTCTTGATCAAAGTGCTACTGAGAACATCTTCCAATGTATTGCTCAGTGTCTTTTGTGACAAGTTCATCTCAGAAGTAAAACCCAGGACACTATATGTAACCTATGTTTTCTTCTATTAAATGCCAACGGATTGATACCCATCCTGTTTCTCTCTTTGCTTAGGCTTCCAGGAAACTCATTGCTCATTGTGACACTGAGTTGCTTGCTATAACTTAACCAAGATTTTTTTAAAATATACTTTTATTTTCTCTTTCCATTACTAACTCCCCTGCCTCTTTTCCAGATTTTAAAATGTGACTTTTTCCACCTACTAGCAGGATTTATGGCCAAGAGAGGTGTGTGGTAGTAGAAAAAGCATGCATTTTAAAGTCACACGGTACTGAGTTTCAAGGTTGGCTCTGTTCGTTATTAGATGTATAACCTTAATTTCCTCTATTCTCAGTTATCTCAACTTGAAAACCAAAACATAATGCCATCTAGGTGTGGTTATAAATATTATATGTGAAAATATATAATACGAGAATACTTACTGCAGTCCTTGAGATGTGAGTCTTTTTTCAATTATGTTTGTTGCCTCCTCAAATCCTATTGGAAAGTGGGGAATAAATGTACGGACAAATGATAAAAGGGAGAATAACAGTGAGGGCAACAAGATTGCCCACGATCAACTGTATAATGGATGATAAGAACTTGATCTTGGATGACTTCATAGAGAAAATAAAATACTGGGCTTTAAAGGATGCAGAGGATTTACATACATGAAGACTACAAAGAGGGTGTTCTGGATGGGTGAGACTTTGGTAGGAAAGAATGAATTGAAAAAAACTAAAGCAGCAGACCTGATTGTAAGTTTATGAACAAAAGCACCAGAGTAAGTACTACAATGAAAAGTTAAAAATGCACAAAGTTTCTGTTTATACAATTGAGGCTCACTGAGCATAGAATGAAGAGTTAATTTCTTAGACTGTTAAAGGGAAAAACAAGGGTGATATTTGAAGCATTCCTCTCCCTCCTCAAAGTTTAAACAATTGAAGATACAGAAGCTGTAAACAGAAGTAGCTCTAGGAACCCCAGGATTATCCATTCACTCTTCAGAAGCCAAGGAACAGACTCACGGAATTAGCAGAGGAGCTAGATTGGGTTCTCAGCGTCACCTAGGGCTGCACATCTGAAGAAGAGAAGAGAGAGGTCCAAAGTCTCAAAACAAGATAGGGGTAGAATGGGGACCAAAATTCAAGTTCCTGACTCCCAGTCCACCCTGGGACTCCTGCTTTGTCTGTACTCCAGGTCCTCTCCATCTCCAGGTCACCGCAATCTATCCTATCGCACCTGAGTATGTGAAAGGGAAGTGTGTTTAAGAAAAATATATTCTTATCTTCTACCTCTTGAATCTTGATCCATATTAGTGACAACTTTTATGGTGATCAGTGAGGCTGAAGAGGTCTGCATTGTGTGTGGAGCAGGCTTCTTGCTCATGTGTACGTCTGGATCTGAAATACCAGAAGAAAGGGTGTCTTGAGAGTCTGTTGTGCGATTGCCAACTGAGTGTTTGAATTCAGATGGATCACATGCAACACATCAAATGGTCTTCAGCTCAGTATCCAGACATTTGGTTTCTTATCTATGCTAATTCCAAATTTTCTAAAGTAGCTGAAAGTTTATTGTGGATAAGTTCATACATGCCTGAAAAAGACACAGCTGAAGTAGGTTTCACTTGTTGGGTGGGGCTGGGATTTGCCTTCCCAAATGTGTAAGAAAAATGTTTAAGTAGAATGAAGAGAAATAGTTCCTGGAAATAGTATTTTTTTTTTAATCTAGAAAGAATATAAAGATGATCTATTCTGGAGATGAACAGTAAATAGGTTGAGTAGTCAGCTGCTCTCCAGTGGAATGGGTTGAGGATCCTGAAGCTAAACCCGTGCAGATCGTGAGAGAAGATCACGTAGATTGGTGATGTCTGCCATGAGCTTGGAAGGTGTTGGTGGCAGCACACAGGTCAGACATAAGCCATCGATGATCTGATCTAATGCAGTCACTCTCTAAAGTCAGAAGGTAATGGTGACTAGGTAGGTGTCATCCAGGTGCACAACCTACATTTATGGGCTTCTCTTACATGACTTTTTATCATGCTGGGATGACTTCAGACCTGTTATCTTCCAGTTGATAGAGAAGAGGCTCACTACTGCCCATCAGTTTCTCCATGTGTTTTTTAACTTGAAGCAAAAACAAAACTATTAGTGAAATAAGGTCTCTTCCCATCCAAAAAAAAAAAAGATCTCAGATGGGGCCCCTAGACCTCCATGTGGCCTTCTCACGGCATCTCAACTCTAGCTACTCCATTGGAAGAACGTTTGGATTCCTCATAGATGTTCTCAAGTTAGAAGAAAAAGCCCAGCCTTTCCTGCCTTTCTCTAATTGATGCTTGTCTGCAAAGAGAGTAAACAAGGCCCAGATTTTTATTCATCTGTGGGGTTGTGGGTAGCTGTTTTTTTTTTTTTTTCCCTTGAGCCTGCCTGGTTCTATATTACATAAAGGAGAATTTTAGAAAGAAGAGCCCTGTCTAAATGCACGGAAGAATCAGGCTAAACATGCTTGTAGCATATGGGAAGAGACCCCAGCAACGTGAGCAGTGTTGGACAGATGTGCTGAGGAAGGATGGTTGAGGAACAGAATCCTCTCCTCCATTTTTTAGTTCTTCCAGGTGATCCCACCCAAACAAAGCCTTCTTAGTATTTCAGAGCCACAGACGGACAGAAAGCTGCCCATACTTTCTGTCTCTCAGTCTCTTATCCCCTTTTTCTCCTTAGTAGGATTTGAACCAAATGGCTTTGAGCTTTCCCCCACTAATTCCCTAGACTTCTAGGGAAACATACATCCCCACAAACATGTGGACAGAAATAAACATCTAGTACAAAAAATATAAACAGCTGAGTTTCAACACCAATTTCTAGGTTCCACTGTGTTTTCCAAGAAGGGGAGGCTAGTGTCACCTAGACCTGAATAGAAACACATCCTAAAGGTTTAGAAAATAAAATTCAAACAGTAGAGAGTAAGCAGCCCAGGGATGTGCCAGATGGGTTGGACTTAATTTTAGAAGATCTGAACACTAGCCCTGTCTGTCTGTCTCTGTCTTTCTCTGTCTCTGTCTCTCTCTCTCTCTCACACACACACACACACGCACAAACTGCATGTTCTTGGGAAAATTATTGTCTTTTCTAGGCCTGAGTTCCTTCTCTATAAATGTTCTCTGCCATCCAGCCTCTTTGTCCCATAATAGCACTTGTTCCTACAGAACTTTGTATTCAGTTCAATTGCCTGATTGTTCCTGCTGCATTGGACGGTGATTATATGCTTGGTCTTCTAATGTGAGGTGAGACGATCTGAGTTTTAGAGGCAGATTTGGATTAAAATCCTGGCTCCACCCCCTCAGATGTATGACCTTGAGCAAGCCATTTCTCCATGCTTAATTTTATAAAGGGAGGAAAACAAAACATGGTGATGATAATGTCTACTTACTAGGGTTCTTTTGAAGGCTAAAAGTTGGAGCACATTCTTGTAATGTCTTGCAATAGCCTATAATGGAAAATAATTTGAAAAAATACACATATATAACTGAATCACTTTGCTGTATACCTGAAACTAACACAGTATTGTAAATCAACTGTACTTCAGTTTTTAAAAATCAGAGCACATATAAAAATGCCTACTTATGTATAGTCTTAAGGTACAGTAAATCTTAGTTTCCTTAAGTTTCCTTAATATGTAGCATAAGCCTGGCATATACTGGGTATTCCAAAAATTCCTTTTGGAAAGAAAAAAAGAGAGAGAGTGAAACAGAGCAAGAGTAAAGAGGGGAGAAGGGAGAGGGAGGGAAAGATAAAAGGAAGGAAGTAAGGGAAAGAAGGAGGGAGAGAGAAAGAAAAGAGGAAGAGAGGTAAAAAAGAAAAACAGGAAGGAAGAAATAAAGGTGGATAGGTAGAAGGGAAGAAGAAGTGATGGAGGAGGAAAGGAAATAGTGTTAGTCATGCCCTCTTCATCAGCCTGTTAGTTCCTAAGGGGCACCTGTGGCATACTCATATCTTTACCCTCAATTCTGAGTATTGACATTAGCGTATCCTAACTACTCAAGTAATGTGTGCTGGCCAGATTTTATTAATCTTTAAAATGAGGATAATGATACATGTCACACTTTATATAAGGCTTCTATAAACATCGGATGAAATGTTGAGTGTGAAAATACTTCGTAAATATAGCAAAGGTGCTGATGATGGACCTCGGGTCTGGTCTAAGATGTTAAGCTTGTCCCAAGCCCCTATTTGCATAATCTAATAAACTGGGAACTGAGGAGACTACTTAGTAAAAGTAGGTACAGACATATGCAGACACATTTAATAATACTCTGTGTGTGGAAGTATGAGCAGAGGAGAGAGCTGAAAACTGGAGTATACAATCCAGTTGGACAATGGGTTTGCTGAGAAAGAATGCATCATAAAAGAAGAAGGAGCTTGGGGAGTAAAAGGTGGGTAGAATGGAAAGAGCTGTCTAAATAAGCTCTTTATCACTTAGGAACC
This sequence comes from Physeter macrocephalus, assembly GCF_002837175.3. Lineage (NCBI taxonomy): Eukaryota > Metazoa > Chordata > Mammalia > Artiodactyla > Physeteridae > Physeter > Physeter macrocephalus. Next base: position 9,840,698 of record NC_041222.1, on the reverse strand, counting down.
CAAGCAGCCCTACTGTGGGACTTCACCAAGTGAAGGAAGAAAAAATCTCCCTTAGCAGGAAAATGATGAGTTGCCACATAGGATTGGGGGCATGGTATGCCAGATGACTAAGTGTATGTAGTCTGTGCCAAAGAAGATGTCCATGTAGACAACTGTGTGCAAACTCCACAGTGCAGAGGCTAGAGGCAATGATTTATCACAGTTTTTTATGGTAGATACCAGCGGTTCATGGTAGGGAGCCAACGCTGATTAATAGACATATAAGACAACCCTCGAAGAAGTCAAAAATTATTGTGGTGGGGAAGAGAGAGTACAGGGGAGAATGGCAGAAGAGAGACCAATATTGTTTTCCGATAAGCTTTGTCGGATTGGAAGCCAGATTTAATGTAATTATGTCTTTTCCACTCTGAAGATTCTAAAGAATAGGGACTTCAGGTTACGTAAAGTAGCATGGTACATAAACAGGATTGCTGGACTAGATATTCTAAGTTCACTGACCCAGAGTTTATATACTTCTCTGGGTATAGGAGCCATACATAAAATTTCATAGCCAGACCAGCTGTTTTCTTATTGGAGTGAGTAAAGAATTGTGGATCTAGAGAACCAAATCTTAAAATGGAATAGAAATTGTAGTGGGGCTGAAGGAGGATTCCCTTCCTAGGAAGGCAGTATATTCTTTATGGAACATGGATCCCAGAGCATTTTTCCATTCATAGGTGGCATTTGCTCAGATCAAGAAATATATATATAGACCATTAATATATAGTTGTATAGGCATTGTACAGTGTGTATTTCCCCAGCAGGGAATTAAGAATGAGTTTCCTCTTCCTCAGCTGTTCTTCCAGAACCAGGATGACTTCAGGAATTGCTTCTCATAAGAGAGAATGCTTTTCTAGGTGCTGCTTACAGTCTGTGAAATCCAGCCAAAGGTGTGTGTTGCGGGGGGATCTCCTAATGGTCAAGAGGATAAGTCCTGGAACATACACACCTGGACCTCAGGCAAATCTTGGGTCACTTTAGGCAACAGATACTCTTTTCTAAAATGAAGGACATATATACACTACCAAACGTGAAATAGATAGCTAGTGGGCAGTAGCCGCACAGCACAAGAAGATGAGCTCGGTGCTTTGTGACCACCTAGAGGGGTGGGATAGGGAGGGTGGGAGGGAGGGAGATGCAAGAGGGAAGAGATATGGGGACATATGTATATGTATAGCTGATTCACTTTGTTATAAAGCAGAAACTAACACACCATTGTAAAGCAATTATACTCCAATAAAGATGTTAAAAAAAATAAAATAAAATAAAATGAAGGTGGCCGTAGCTTTCTCAACAAGGAGGCATTAAGATGTGAAATAAAAAATGAAAAATAATTAGACCAGTACTTAGCAATAGTAAGTAGTCAATAAATTGTTAACATCAATACTATTGTTATTAGGCTGGCTATTGCCTACAAAGTTAGGATAGAAATTTGACAGGAGGACCTCAGGCGTAATCCCATCCTACTGGAGGATGTCTCCATTCAATTCACTAAAATTTCTGAGCTCTTAATATTGGCAAGGCATTCTAAGGCTTATAAAGATGACTGAGACTTTCCTGTTTTTTTCAGTCACAGAAGATCAAAATTCATGAGATGCCAGTCAACAAAACTATCAGTGAGACAGAGCAAAGAGTAATTACACCCATTTAATTGTTAAAAACTGTTGTGGCCTTTCACAGGAGGGGATTATTTTACCTAAGGGGAGGGTCAATACAGACTTCATAAAAGGGAGGTTTTCAACAGCCTTGGAAGAATGCATGGGGTTTGGACACACACACATATGAATGAACGAGGACGGATATTTTAGTGTGAGGAAGAAGGAAGTGCAGAGAAACATACGGACTTGTTACACGTGACAAGAGGACTGAGAAATGAGGCTGAAAATGTAGGCTAGGGGCACACGCAGAAGGTCTTCAGAAATTCTTAATTTTATAGGCAGTGGGGAAGCATCACATGCCTTTTTGAATGGACTGTAAATTCTGTACGGATAGAATATTTAGTTTTGTGTCTGAATTTCTCATGATCTTAATGTAATGACTGGCAAATAGCACTCAATTATTGTTTAAGTGAACAGTGGGTGGATGGGTAGATAGATGAACAGATGAATTAAATAACAGTGATGGAAGATGTGCACCCAGCTGCCTTGTACTCATCTGCTTGTTCATTCATTCATTCATTCCTTCAGTATTTAGTCAGTATTAAATAAACAGATACTTCAGAAACTGTGCTGCCTGCTGTCTGTGCCTTGAACCTGACAGCAGTTCTCCTCTCGACATAAGCCCAGGGAAGACCATCTTGCGTACCCTGTGGAGAGAGTAACTTTCAATGTAGGACACCCTACATATTGGAAGCCAGGGATTTTTTTTTTTTTTCTTAGTCACTTTTGTTGAATCATTGAGTTGATTTTAATAAGGAGGACAATTCTTTAAAACTTTGAATCCCCCCCCCCCCAATGCCAATTTTTATGTTTCCCCAAGCACTGCAATTGAGGCTGCTCTGCCTGGCTATTAATACTCTAATGGAACCGCGTGCCCTCTTACAGAGGGGAAATCAGACATTGTGCTGAGCTGATTAGAAGTGATGGCATGGAGCTTCTTCCTGAGAACGGAAGTCCTGTAACCTCAAATACCAAGGACTATAAATCTCAGCAATATATAAATGATAATTGGTTTGAAAGGCCTCATCGACACAGAGAACGGAAGCCAAGAGCAGAATGCTCAAAACTGGAAGCCCCGGGCCTCCGCCTCCTTCCAGAAGGAGGTGTGTCATTTTCTCCCTCAGTGCTGGGAACAGCAGTAAAGGATTTAAAAAGCTGACCTTCACTAAAGGCCAAACTGGAGGCCCTGCCTGATGGTTAGTAGGGTCTAAAATAGAAGTCTATCTGCAGCACATTAAGCTGGGAAGCTGGTAAAAATCTGGATTCCTAGTTGTGATTTTAGACATAGTGAATCAGAATCTCTGAATTTGAGCGTAGAGGTTAGTATTTTTAACAAGTTTCTAACTGACTCTTATGCACAGTGATGTTTGAAGACCACTGCTGCAAATTTCAATCTCCATCTAGTACTCTGTGAGATCTTCCTCAGTTCCCTGCCTCTATGTGATAGTGGAAACACCTCTGATCTTGGGTTTAACAAACCCGTGTTCGAGGGGCTTTCAGCAAGCTCTGAATTCTTTCTCCAAACCCTTTTCTCCTGATTTGCAAAATGAACAAAACAAAGTCTACCAGGCTATGTTCTTATAAGATCCTGAACAATTAGGCAGAATATGAAAACGTGAGGACCTGGTAAAGAACCAATATTACTGGTCATGGACTTGAAACGTGCATAACTTCGGAGAACGTAAAAGAAGGATTGGTGTTATCTGTGCCTCAATTTGAGACTCACAAAGTCAAACCTTTTTGAGCTCAAAGGCAGGCTGACTGAGATACAAAGCATTGGGAAGACCTGGACTTGACTCTCAGCCACATTGCTTTTTAGCTACAGAGGCTTAGGCAAGTCACTTAGCCTCCCTCGGCCTCGAATTTGTCATCTGTAAAATGGGCATAAACCATCTGCCTCTTGTAGTTACCGTATTAGAGATATTTATGTAATGTATTTGGCACGTATGAATACTAATATATGAAATCGACGATGGTGACACAAGCTGGCTTGAAGTGGAGCTACTAAAGCCTCTCATAACCTTCCTTAGCCATGCCCCCATTATTTGATGTTGGACAACTGACATTTCCTCTATCACATGTAATATATCATGCAAGTTTCAGGTTCCTAAGTTACCCCTTTCTAAACAGATAGTTACTTAAGTGCCCCCACCCCAAAGAAACTATGGAGTCCTCACTCCATAACTATTTACCTGTTTAACATTTATGTAACTTTGAGGAGGTCACTTAGCCTCTCTAAGCATCACTTTCCTTCTCTGCACAATGGCCATATTAACTGTACCTTTATTAGGATAAGTGATGCTAAATGTTGTAACAGATAAACCTTGAAATCCTAGTGCATCCTTATTAAAGTGAGAGATTATTGTCTACTCACGTCTTAATCAAGTAAGAATTAGCCAGGTTTGGGAGATTTTTTTTTTTTTTTGGTATGCGGGCCTCCCACTGCTGTGGCCTCTCCCGTTGCGGAGCACAGGCTCCGGACACGCAGGCCCAGCGGCCATGGCTCACGGGCCCAGCCGCTCCGCGGCATGTGGGATCCTCCCAGACCGGGGCGCGAACCCGGTTCCCCTGCATCGGCAGGCGGACGCGCAACCACTGCGCCACCAGGGAAGCCTGGGAGATTTTTATCCATGCAGATTTTCAGGGACTCAGTCTTCTTCCACTTTGTGGCTCCCATCTTTAACACGTTGTTGCCAAGGTCACTGCAGAAAGAGAAGGGAGACCATGGAGACAGAATGCCGGACACTCAAGTGCCTCAATGCAAAAGTGGCACATCTCTTCTGCTCATACTTCACTGACCAGAGCTGCTCACTCTGCCCCATGTAGATGCAACAGGGGCTTGAATAAAGTCCCTGGCAAGCACTCACTTCCTACCACCAACTTTACATTATGAAAGGAGAGTGCAAATCTCTGTCTCAGCCACCATTACTAAGTCATAAAGTTGCTGTGAAGATTAAATGAGAAAATACACATCGAAAGCTTAGTGCAGAGCCTGGTACATAGCATCTAATCAATAAATGTTAACTGAAGCCATCGTTCTTAACGCCACAAGGTTAATTTCATTCTTTGTAAACGCTAGTGGAATCCTTTGGATGCTAATGACCTATTTAAATACCAGATTGGCTATCTTGATGATCTATCCTGATTTTAGTCTGATTTTCATTAATTCATTCAACTCACACTGATTGAATGACTACTGAGTACCAGCAGTGAACCACCCTCTCCCTTTGCCCAAGCATTACATGGAATGGTGGAGAGAAGGGACATGGACACTATGCAAACAGTTACATAAATGGTTATTTAAATTGTAATTGTGATAAGTTACATGACAGAGAAGTACAGAGTACTAAAAAAGTGCATACCTAGAGGACCAGCCTAGGCTGTAGGTTAAGCAAGGCTTCTCGGAGACCTACAGAATGAATGGAAGTTGGCCAAATGAATAAATGGAGGAAAGATTTTAAGCAGGGGGGACAGACATGAGCCTCTTCTTTCGGATCTCACTAACTCAGTCCTGGGGATCATTCAGCTTTGATAGCAGACCTGATGGAATGTTCCAAAGAATCATCAGTTTAAAAATACAAATAAATAAAAGCATCCTGGTAAGTATGTCCACAAAGAACATTAGCAATTTACAAAGAATACACAACATCCAAACACTTTAGCAGCTCCAAGGAACTTACAAATGTTTTTATGCAAATTACAAACTTCCTTTTCTCTTCTTTGAAATCTTCAACAAGTCTTTCTGTACATAACTTTTCTCAGCTTGATTCCAGTCACTGAATGTGTTGAAAATAGAAATATTTTTGTGATTTGTCCTGGTCTTGGCTGTGTATCCACTCCTCACCAGTTCTTCCAACACCCCTCAAAATGCAGAAATATCTTATATTAGATGTTCTTATCACAGAATAATAATAATCAATAAGAAGTCAGGAGGCAACTTTTGAAGGTGATAGATAGGTTTATGGCTTAGATTGTGTTAATGGTTTCATGGGTGAATACTTATCTCCAAACTTATCAAGTTGTATACATTAATTATGTACAGCTTTTCGTAGGTCAAAAATAATAACTTTAAAAAGTAAAATAAAAATGCAGAAATAGTGTGCACACGTGGACTCCTAAGCACACACACATACACACATGCATACACAGAGTAGGGGAGTATTACTGGGGGTGATGGAAAGTTCTACTAAGTAGACCTAAGGATTTTATGTCCTGGCTATGCCATTTGCTTGTTGTGTGATCCAAACTCGTTAACACTGCATTCAAAGCCCCTTGTGGTACCAAAATCTGAGAGCTCAGCACCTTCCACCATTCTTCCCTGCATGTGCCCTCAGTTATAACCAGAGCAAGCACCTCAGGTCCCTGATGGATATTGTGCATGCACTGTGTTATACATGATGTGAGCATATACCACCTGAGATGCTCTCCATAAGCACAGCCTCTGTCTCCACCCTTTTCCACACACACTCCTGCTCAGTATTAACATGGATCTCAATCTCTGTCCTTTAACTTTTATCTTGTATTTGCCTTATTCCCTGTGTTCCTATTGCTGTGCTTAAGCCACTGATAGCAGTTGTTGAGATATTTCCTAATTATATATGTGCCTTCTTCTCTCACTAAATCCATGTAAGTTCCCTGGCAGGGGTCGATTGTTGTGTGTGCGGTGTGTGTGTGTGTGTGTGTGTGTGTGTATGGGGAAATCCCTGGCAGGGGTCGATTGTTGTGTGTGCGTGTGTGTGTGTGTGTGTGTGTGTGTATGTGTTTCCCCAACACCTAGTGCAATGTCTGATTGCACATAATGGGCATTTAATGCATGTTTGTTAATCACATGCCTTTTCTAATCATTTGTCCTCTCTGAGCCTCAGATTTTTCACCTGTGGAAATGAAAAATAATACCCTACTTAGTTCATCCCTCCTCCTATTAAATGAGAACATGCATATACGGTGCTTGGCAAAGAGTCTACTAGAAAGTATGTGGGAGTGATTGATTAACAAACATTTGAGTGCCTACTATGTCCTAGATCAGAAGCGTAAAAATTCTTTGCCGATGATTAAGCACTCTACAAAAAGAGGCATATATTTAATAATCATAATGAGGTTGTTACAACATTAAGACAAATATGTGCATATATTGCTGCTTGTTTCATTATAATAACGATAATAATATGAATAACCCTGTTCATGCTCTTGAAGACTAACGAGAAGAGTAAGGAATGCAGAGTTTGTAAACACTGGGGTTCTGAACAAGATGATAATACTTGATGCATAACCAGTTATGAATTCCAGGGTCAGTGAATTTAATACATTTTATATCATTGCAAATGTTTGCTCTACTCCCAGGGAAGATTAAAAAAAATATTCTTGTGTTTGGCTCAGAAGCTTGCTTCTCTCCTGGCGGAGTGCATCAGACTAAATGTCACTAGAATATTTCAGCATATGTGGGTAAATATTTACACTCATTTTAAACAGATATTCCAAATTCCTTGTTGTTTTTCAGCAGAGGCCTAAACCTGGTGGTAAAAGTCATGAATAGAACTTTTTCATTCTCACTAAGTGAGAAGGGACTTTTCAACGATTCTTGCCTCCAGGGTGCTCTATTTTTCTCCTCCTTTCTCTTTGGGTTGAGTTGTTGGAAGGGAGAACTGGCCCTCTGCCATGGAACTCTCTACCAAGCCACTTCGAATTATTGCTACATGGTCCCTGAGAGCCAGTAGAGATTCAGCTGTGATCTCAGGGGGAAAAAGAAATATAAAGGAAAAAAAAATATGGAAGCTATGATATGAAGAAGTTAACTCTTGAAAAAATGCACAATGCGTAGTGTTATGGCCTTGGGTTGCAAATGAATGGACAAGGACTTAGACCAAACTTCTGATTCTAAGAGGATTGAGAAATTATGATTGGAACAAATCAGAGATTGTACTTGCTCTTTGGAGATGTAGAGAGCAAAAAGGGTACATCAGTGGGAGGATATCGCCGGATTTACAGGTTGATAACACACAGAGATTGGGTTACAGACGTTTCTGTTTGTGTTTGAGATGCACGAAAATGTTGTGTATGTGTATGTATATCTGTATGTATGTATGTATTAGCAATTTCCCTTGCTTTCTAAAATTCATCAGTAGTAGAGGCACTCATTTAGAAAAGGAAAAAAGACCTCTGCTAATAGAGCAAAGGAAGAAGCTAGGCAAAGCTTCAGTCTTGTCTAATGGGTTACTCTGAAGCACCATTGATGCCACAGAGTTGCCCCATCTTGAGGCAGGAGGATCCAGTTTTATGATCCTGTACCAGTTAATTCTTGGGCCTGCAGGGTTTCCAACGGGTTTGAAGGTAAGGGATACCACCTAGGCTGTCTGAGTAACTCACCCTTGGCCAAGGGAAATTCTCTAGCTGTGAGTGCAGTGATCTGTTTGTGACTCACAACTGCTGAGGGATGGAAGGGAATCTGTGGGCATCAACAGCAACTACTATATCCGGGTTGAAATCCATAGAGGGACAAGTTAGAATCATAGAGTGCTGTAAATTCAGAGACAGAGGAACTGGTTCTTTTATTCTATTGATACATTGATTAAGCATCCATCCATTCCACTGGTAGAACTGCTATGCACCAGGAATACAAAGACCAGAGGCAGCCATTGTGTATTCTGCATCCTGGTATAATCGGGGTAAG
>NC_041222.1:9829101-9830797 GCF_002837175.3 Physeter macrocephalus | reverse complement strand
AGAGGGAGGCCCGCGTACCACACACACACAAAAAAAATAAATAAATAAAAAATTAAAAAAAAAATAAAAATATGCAATTCTAAGAAAATCAAAAAAACAAAACAAAACAAAAAGACATTCCCACCACTTTTACCCAGCCCTTTCATCTGGTCAATTCTTACTCATTTTTCAGAATATCAGTTTAAACAGAGCATTTTTCTCTGTTCCCCTAATAGTTTAGATCCCTTGTAGATGGTTTCATACCACCCTGAACTTATTCTTAACTCTGTTATCATCCTTGTAAGGTTGATGACCAGGAATATTCTCATTACACTGTTATGTGAATGAAAAACGTGTTTTATTGTATTAATCCACTGAGATTATGGTGTTTCTCCTAGTAACTAAAGTTGCTTACTAATATATGTGTTCAAAAAATATTGAGCATGTTATGGATTAGGCTTGTGTGAGTTTTATTTACCCTTAATTTTCTAATGCCTAGAAGAACACCTGACTCATAGGAGGTACTCAGTAGATATTTACTGATTGCATGTTTCATTAAAAATTATTTTATCATAGATATGAGACATTGGTTAAGACTGTTGGCTTGGAAATAAGATAGCCTTTGGTTTAAATGTTAACTTGTCTTTTCATTTTTGCTTTGTGATATTGGCCAATCCATTTTACATCTTTAAACATTTCTGCTCCTCTGTAAATTGGGAATAAAAAGATTTCCTATGCCGTAGAGTTGTTGTGAGAAGTAAACAGGATATCGTATGGTCTTAGCCCAGGTTCCCCAGAAAACAGAGCTTGATGCAAGGACTAAGCACAAATGCTCGGTTTCGGCAGGTGCCATCTCAGGGTAGCAAGAATGTGAGAAAAGTAGAGTGAGTCATGGAGGGATGGACATAAATGCAGGGTGATACACCACACTGCTGTCCACTGTTTGATGATCAACCATGAGGAGACATGGCTGTATCATGAGAGGGGGATCCACTTGGTCTTTTGGGCCATCTCTAGGCAGTTGGTATAGAGAATCCATTCCTCAGAATGGTCGATATGACAGAGGAAGGAAATGGGTCTCAACCTCCCCTTCTGCATGTGATTTCTCACAGTTAATATCCCATGCTTCTGGACTGCTGCACTTGGCTCTTTTGACAACTGCTCAGAAAATCTGATCTCCTACCCTGTGCTATGCATTTCACCCAAGTCTGGAAGTAGTCAAGGAAACTTGAAAGTCAGGACATGCAGCAGGTCAGTCTGGCTTTGCAGGGGCAAACAAGGGGTGGGAGGCCGACCTTCCTGGGGAAGCTGCTGGCCGCATCCAAGAGGCAGGAAGCATCCAGACCCAACCAGAGGTAGTTGACCATAAAGGCAAGCTTGTCAAACTCCCCTTGCAAAGGAGCTATGATAGCTGACATGCTATATTCTCACATACAGTTTATGGCATACAGTAAGGGCTGAGTAAAGACTGAATTTTATTTGAAATAGTCATTGAATGAGTGTGTAAGTGAACAATAAAATCAATTAAAAAAAAAAAATTCTCGGGCTTCCCTGGTGGCGCAGTGGTTGGGAGTCCACCTGCCGATGCAGGGGAGGCGGGTTCGTGCCCCGGTCCGGGAGGATCCCACATGCCGCGGAGCGGCTGGGCCCGTGAGCCATGGCCGCTGAGCCTGCGCGTCCGGAGCCTGTGCTCCGCAACGGGAGGGGCCACAACAGT
>NC_041222.1:9804593-9828245 GCF_002837175.3 Physeter macrocephalus | reverse complement strand
CCCGCGTACCACAAAAAAAAAAAAAAAAAAAAAAAAAAAAAATCTCAGCTATTAGACCTAGAGAGGATCTTAGAGATTGGCTGTTCCAAATTCCTCTTTTATAGAGGACAATACTGGGGCTCATGGAGGCAGATTACTTTCTGAAGGTCTAATGGCTGCTGAGCAGGCATTCCAGAATTCTTTATAATCGCTTTATGCCGTGCTCCAGTAACTGCAGTGCAATGGAATCTGCTAAGCATAATGAAGGCAGCTATCTTAGTTTTCAGGTACTCAGAATGTGTCAAGCACTTTTCATCCCCCTGAGGTATTTGCTATCCCTGTTTCATACATAAGAGAACCATGGTTTCAAATGATAAAATACCCTGCCCCATTATTAAGTCAGAAAACAAACACAATCTTTCTGTTCCTGATGTTCTTACCTTCTTTCACTGCATTACACAAACTGTCATGCTAGATGAGGAATTTTCCCTCTCCTGATTCTTACAAGATTCATGTGCAGAGGGGAGATGGAAGTCCCATAACACATAACAAGAAACAGGGGCACAGAGGGAAAGCAGGAGGAGTGAGCCTTGGACCAGCAGAAAATTTAAAACTGAGATTCCCCCTTCTCCATCTGCTGTATTTGCCTTTTTTTTTTTTTAACAAGAAAAAGTCCCTTCTGGGAAAGACTCACTCAACTCCGGATGCTTTTCCAAGACATTCTTGGAGCTGAGACTAGCATATCCAATTTGGTGGCGAGAAGTGTGATTTTAATTAGGCCATTTCCCTCTGGGGACTGGGGGCTCTGTTGGCTGAACTTCATAAAGAAGCATGTGGGTGGGCAGGGTGTAAGGAGCTCAGAGGTGAGCAGCCTTCAGGACAAGCCTCCCGGAGGGGACTGGCTGTCGTTTTGTGAAATTTTCCCTATTCCTTCTTCCTCCTAAAGTAATTGGAAATTGCTGCACCCGGGAAGAGATGTGGCCTCCTTCAGATAGGAAAGGGCTTTGGAGCTCTTGGATCAGAGCCAGCTAATATCCAGGGCGTTTGTTTTTCAGCCACAGGGCCCCTGTGGGGATCAGTCACTCAATGCAGACAGGTGTCCACCTTCCTTGCTCCATGGAATCCCTTTGGGTCCTAGAGAGACTGCTTGTGCCGTTCCCCAAGTGAAAAGTTCATGTTCCTCCTGGTCATGAAATAATGTGGTCCCAACCTTCCCTCCCGGGGTGTGTCCAGTGATTTAAGGCTTTTGACTTCTGCACTGGAGAACGGTACAGAGATAAATTGTTGGCTACCGACAACGTCTCTTGCAGGCTGCAGAAGGCCAGGGCAGTGCAGCTGTGGGTGGGCTTGGTCATTCAGGAGAGGCTGGCCAAAAGCCGCCTAGAGGATGGAAACCAAACAATGCTCAGAAAAACCGAGACTTGAAGGAGGACCCAGGAGACATCTCCTGCAAGTCTTCCCTGGTTCTTTAATCTTCCTTTGAGAACTGGACATCCACTTCTGATTTCCAGAGAATCAGAGGGGATTTTTCTAAAATGCAGATCCAATCACATCAAGTTTCTGCTTTAAAACATCCTAGTGGGTCCCTGCACGTTAAAGTCCTTGCCACTGTATCAAGCTGTCTTTATGTTGTGCTTCACACATATCTCCTCAGCTTCCTCTGATCATCTTCCACACCCACCCCCTACAGTTCCCAAACTAAATTATGCCCTTCACATACTCATCCATACCCTTACCTGCAATTGCAGTAATCTTTAAGGCTTCGCTCCTGTCAGTGGGCTCCCATGCCTTCCATCCTGAACCCCTCCTGTAGTTGCTTGGCTACGTTTTGCTCATTATTCATGTCTCTGATTAGAAGATTAGAGGAAGGCTTCTCTGGAAAGCCTTCCCTGAATATTCCTCCCAGACTCATTGGCAAAATGGGAACACCTGTTTTGACATCTATTTTAACACTTAACATGCTCCATTATAATTACCTGCTTAATTTGCCCTCCCCGTTCACTGTAAACTGTGAAACTAAAGACCAGGTTTGTGTTTTGTTGATCATTATATTCCTTGTTGAGTGTCGGACATATTTTAGGCATTCAATAAATACTTGTTAAATTAATAAATGAGACCCCAGAGGGCATCCTGTTAAACCTTTAATGATCTTCATCATTTCCTGGGGATTAAATACTTCTCTTGAAAATCTACAGAACTGGGGGGATTGGTGCAGCTTTTCACCAATAATTTACAAGCAGCCCATAAGGACTGCTGGTAGTAAACGGAGCTTTTAAACTTTTAGTACACACTGAGTTTTGGTAATACTTTAAAATATTGATATGGCAAGAACAAGTGTGGGCATGCTGTGTTAGGTCTGTCCTGTCTGTATAGTTGCTCAAAGGGATACACGTGAGCACGTTAATTAACGTGATTGGATTCTTTTGCATTCATGATACACAACTAAGAGACTGGACATAGGAATGTTGGTAGAGAAGAATGCAGGCATATTCAGGAGGTCATGAGACTCTGCTGAGAGAGAGACAGCTGTCCTTCTGTGTTTTTCCAAGAGGGAGAGTGCTAAGCTAAACCTCGAAAATGATTCATCAAGGGTAAGAACCAGGGGACAGTCAAAAGGAGAATCTAGCTAGAGGAAAGCTTATTTGTAGTTGGAACAAGACAATAAGAAGAATAACTGGAATAAAGGAAAGTTTCAGACATAAATTTCACAAATACCTTTGCACTGTGGGCAGCATTCTATGCTTTCTGGAACATGGATAGACTCTGAAGGTCCCAGGGAACCTCACAGTTGGTTTCCACCCAGATCATCAGTTTTAGCCAGAGGGATGGTAGAACATGGCATGGAGATGGTTATATAGAACTAAAGACATCCTGAAGGAAGATGGAGATGGTTGTAGAACTAAACACCTCATGAAGGAATTTATAACCATAGGACAGAGTGCTGACAGTTGACTTCCAGGCTCAAATGATTGCCATGACCTAGGTTATCTCTCCCACTTGCTTCTTTCCTGTTACATGAGTTTTACATCAGGAAGAGGAGTAGAATTGACAGAAATCCCCCAACACTTCTATTCTTAGGCACTCCTCATGGCCCCTTAACTTAGCAGAGGTGAACAATAGTTCCTCATAAAAATAATGGGCATAATCCTTTCTATTTTCTAGTATAGTAATTCCCAAAGTGACTTCCGCAGAACATCTGTTCTGAGAAATGTTCATAGATGCTGAATAAAAAATGGTTCCAGGCCAAAAAGTTTGAGAAATTATACATGTTCTAGTCCTTTCGTAGGTAAACATATTGTACATCAGGACATTTAGGACTTTGGTGAGTTCTTTTAGAGAAAACAATCAGATACTCCCCATTTATTAAAAGATAAAACATTTTTTTAAGAAATATGAAATTAATATTCTACTGAAAAAACACTTAGGGAAAGTCTAGTACATCATCTAAGGATTGTGATTGTAGGTACTCAAATATCTTTACCCAATATTTTGTTTATAAAATTAATAGATAAATAATTTGTCCATTGACTTATCAAAATTGCATGTTAACTAAGCAGTCATCTGTTATTATAAATGTTTGTGACCTATTTTGTATCGCCTCTGTTTTAGATAAAACATAGTTTCTATTTTATATTGAGAACTAAAAAAATTAAAGTTCACAAACATTTGTGTAATGTCCTATAAGTGTAAGATGCTGAGTTATACATTAACACAGGAGATAGTAATAATAATAACCTTGTAAATAGTAATGGCTTTCTTTTATTGAACCCTTAAATATGGATCAGAAACTATATTGGGTACTTTTACAACTATTTTCTCATTTAATACTCCCAATAACCCTATAAAGACTATGTTATTATTATCTCCATCTTATAGGTGGAGAAACTGAGAACCAGAGAGTTTAAGAAAATTTCCCAAAGTTATACAGCTAGTAAGTGGTATAGACTGATTATGTAATTGGTGCTCTTGACCTTCAACAAACTAGTGTTCTAGATCATAGAAATGAAGGGTTTATGCACATCAGGTCTAATTTTTGTTGCTTCTGGGAAAATGGTGCTTTTTATTCCATCTAAGATCAGAGTGAATTCTCTGCCCAAGCTAAACAAAGCATTAGGGGGCCTCCCAGCCTTCATTTAGAAAATAGCTTATAAAAGTGGGATGCAACAAATGCAACCCAGACTGGAGCCCTGGCTCCATAGATGAACATTATCTGTTACTATTCTCCAAAAGAAGAATTGTTTGAATGTCTGAGAATATGCAAGCTCTAACCGAGTGAATTTGGATTTCTAAAATTTGAGGTTGGGCCTTGGGGTACAGTAATGGACCAAGAGTTCTGCACAGTTGTAATTAACATCCTAAAATGCATCTGAGAAGATGTTTGTCATTCAAAGTCAAAACGAAATGAACCCTTGGCCAACTCAGAATTCTTAAACAAATGAAAGAGATTTTCTTGGGTGCAAAACTCCACATGGGTTATAAGGAAACTTCCCTCTTTTGACTAATGGAAGTCCTTGGTGAAGACATTTCAGGGCCTGTGAGCTGCTTTCAAACCAACAACCCTGTCTTGAATGTCTCCTGTGTGTTTGATTCTAAGGTGGACAGAATTAGTAAGGCTCCTATAATCTAAACTGTCTTCTCCCTCTGTACCCCAGCAGCCAGACTTTCTATTCTAAAACACAAAGATGATCATTCCATACCCTTCTCAGAACACTCAGTGGCTTACCATCACACTCAGTGTAATAAATCCCTATTTAAGTTTGAGGGCTTACATCATTGGGACTTTACTTCACCTCTCCAACCATATCTACAGAGGTATACCATGAAGAAATGTGTCAGCAAAGTAAGACTTTGGATCCTTCTGTCAGGAATGGGAACTATTTTGAAGTTTTAAACAGAGGAGTGACATAATTAAATATTTGATTTACTTTATTTTTCTTTAATTTGTCCTGATCACATTCTCAGTGACACCGATTATATGTATGTTTTATCTCCTTTGTATGTCTTCTGTAAATATTTTTTTCCAATTCTTTTTTTTTTTTTAATATTTATTTGGCTGTGTCAGGTCTTAGTTGCAGCATGTGGGATCTTCATTGAGGTGCGTGGGCTCTTCATTGCGGTGTGCAGGTTTCTCTAGTTGTGGTGTGCGGGCTCCCCAGAGCATGTGGGCTCTGCAGTTGCAGCACGCGGACTCTCCAGTTGTGGTGCGCAGGCTCCAGAGCTTGTGGGCTCAGTAGCTGAGGTGCGCGGACTCTCTAGTTGTGGCGCATAGTCTTAGTTGACGAGTGGCACGTGGGATCCTAGTTCCCCGACCAGGGATTGAACCTGTGTCCCCTTTATTGAAAGGCAGGTTTTTAACCACTGGACCACCAGTCCCTCCAATTCTTTTTTAAAATTGCTTTTAATTTCTTTAGCTCACTTTCCTCAAGTCTGTAGGCTTCTATAGCTCTAACATTACATCTACCCATAGAGATGGTGCTTTTAATGCAGGTTTCAGTGATGGCTATATTTTTCACTTTTATTTCATTCCTGACCTTTTTGTGTAGTTCATTTATCTTATCATTGTTGCTGCTGTGCCTTGAGTCCCTAAATCTTTTTTGAGCTTTGAATTCACAAAAAATTTGTGTTTACATCTTATAAATGCAGCAAAATATTTGGTAACAAATATTATCTTATCTGTGGTAAGATTTTTGAGGGTATTCATCAGTTGTCAGTCCTTAAATTTCCTTTTCCCCTTTCTTCTTGCTGGTATTATTTTAGACACTATGTTGACTTTTCTTGTATTAACATCATCATTGAATAAGGTTAGTTTTTCCTTTATTGCTTCTTTGTGGAAAATTAGTGGTGATGGGAGAGAAGTGCCACTAGTAGGACTCACCTGGTCACAGTCTAACCCTTTGTAATATACAATACTGTGTGTGTGTGTGTGTGTGTGTGTGTGTGTGTGTGTGTGTGTGTGTGGAGGGGTGTAAAAATGAGAAAGAAGTATAAACTTTGTTTCTTTTTTTTGTTTTTATTGAATTTTGTTGGTTTTAGAGAAAAGAGTGGGATTAGAGATACATTCGATTTTCCTTCTTAAAAAGCAAAATGAAGCTATGTGTTTTCAAAGATCATTCTAGCTACACTGAACAGATTGAAGGGAGGCAAGGAATGAGGTGAGGAGCTGTAAGGAGACTATTATTAAAGTGTATATAAAATAGGATGGCTGATGGCATTGGAGATAGAGCAAAGAGAGTGGAAGTAAAATCGATAAGACCTGATGATTGTTCCAGGCTGTGCCCTCAATAGCCTATAATCTTTTCAAAGGCTGAAGATATGCTTATCCATCTATATACTCCCAAGGACCTAAACCAGGCACTGAGTATTTATTACAACCAGACAAGAATGCATATTTTAATTCCAATGAATTAAAACATTGTCCTGAATTAAATATTTTCCATTTCTCCTTAGAAACTGCTGAGATCACAGTGGAGGAATTTGCGTTATACCTTCTTCTGGGGAATATGTGTGTGTGTGTGAGATTTCATAGCTGTTTTTTTTAAAAGCCCTTTAATGCTTTGAAAGTAACTGATGTGATAAGTGGCTTCTCTCTAAACATGTTTCCACATTTTAAAAATGGGAATAATAATAATATGCTACTACTAATAATAACTTGATGGGTTTTTCTTGGCATGAGTGAGCAGATGTTCAGTGTGCCTCTCACAGGCCTGATTTCTTCTAGGTACTCCCTCAGGGAGCCCCCATTTACTCTTTCTCTCTCCTTTCTGTAACAGAGGATCTCAGGCTTGGTTCGATTCTCACCTTAGTCTTGTCGATATTGCCTCTCTTTATGACAGTCGTTTCCATAGAGTTTTACGGTTATCTGTTTATGTGCTTGTACCCCCACTAGGCCAGTGATCATGACACTTTATCCTTGTATCTACCAGTACCTTATGTAAAAGGTCTTCAGTACATTCTCAATGAATAAAATAATTGGTTCCTAATGGCAGGTCATTCCTGTCATGACTGAGGATGCAAATAGCCCTCCCTACCCCCTTTCTTAGAAGCACAAAGATTAAATAAAGCAAGGCCACCCACAGCCTTTGATCCTTGAGTTTAATAGAGAGGCTCAGCAGTAACAGAAACAACCCAAATATGCCGTATTTGGAAGAGTATGTTTCTCAGACATATGGGCTTCTGTGAGCAAGAGTCACAAGCTATCATGTTTTGGTGAGTCATGAATGGCTTTAGTGTCAAACCAGTTCCAGAAGAAAAGGAGAAAATGGCTTTGATTCATGAAAGAATACATTCCATCAGAGAAGATACATATTTCGGAAGCAGAATACAGCATCTTAGGAAAACACAGTCTCTCTCTATAAATGTATAAAATAAAGCAAAATTGCATTATCATCCAACAGCTAGATTTTTTTTTTTCCTCCTTTGAAAGTGTAATTTGTTACTTAGTAAGCCCTTTATTTTTATTTGGGAAATTGAATAGTTGTAACTAGCCCAGTGGAATGGTGCTTTGTAAAAGTTGGCCTCCTACAAATCAATTTCACTTCCTTGTCTCTAGTGGTGCCATAGCTCATCCTAGCAAGACAGTCAGTTGGCAGTTGTTTTCTGAACTCCTGCAAGGTTCTCAGCAGTGCATTAAATGATGGATGGCTAGAAAGTTGATGACTGAGGATGGGGAGGGGAGTGTCTACTGTTAGTTTAGTCACCATTTTATTGAAGCTGGCAGAAGAACTATTGCCCTTCCTGAAGTCTAGCAATGCTTTTATGAAAACAAGCATTTTTGTAAACTAATTTGTTTTTATAGCCAAACTAAATGCTATGAACCAAGCGAAAATTCCAACTTGGAATTTTACCCCTTGTTTGTTATGATGAGAGAGTTAGCTGCGTTTTTCTAGAGGCTAGCTATGTACCAGGTACTTCGGATGTTCTACCATGTAACTTATTTAAAAAGAAAAGGTGGTGAGTTGGGGGAGAGGAAACTTTAGCCCGGTCCAGAAAAAGTCAGAATTATCTTATTTGATTGATAGATTTATTCTGTTCTTCCTTGATTAATTTAAAAACTATTAAAACTATATATTATGTATTTTACAAAGAGCAAACATTTAGAAAAGAGATTTAGAAACATTTAGAAAAGAGATACAATAGGCAATGGTTCCCTTTTATACCCTAGATTATTATTATTAAAAGGGCAGCCACATTTTAACATTCTTATCTTTTTATTTTTTAATTGGGATTATTTTATGGTTGTAAGCATTTTATTTACTTTTTTCTTACGAAAGATGAGATTTTTTTTCACACACACACACATTCACATACATCCTCTAATCATGACCTTCCAAGTATAATTATATCAGAATAATACCTAAAACACTCTAATGGGTCCCTGGTATACTTACATTGAAGATCTTGCCACTGCATCAAACTTCCTTTATTCTTTTGGCTAAAATTGCATTCATTCCCATACAGTTGTATAGTTACAGAATCACTGTACCCAGCTGAGCCACCAGTTTTTACATCGTGATTACATTTCTGTTTTTGTATAGTTTTTTATTTGTTTTTATTGGAGTTGATAATTGCCTCCTTTCATAATTTGCTTAGTTTTTAAAGTGCCTGCCATTATGGTAATCTGTATTTTCAATAGAACCGCAAAGCTCCTTTCAGTGTGAACAAAAACAGTACTTAGTTCAATCAGTTCTAGTTTGTTTTTGTTTTTGTTTCTTCACTTAAATACGGCCCTTCTAATGTTCTCTGTCTTCTGGCTCCTATGTGGAATGGTTGTTCCCTAGGTCTTTTATCTGTCATCCTGAGACTTTTCATCTTCATCATTCTGATCTTTTCCGTTTCTTCTCTTCTCCTGAATTTGGTCCAAGTTTTCTTAAGAGGGAGTCTTCCTCTTCCTTGCTTTACTCCCTCAGTTTTTTGGGAGCATATCCTCTAATAGATTCTTGAAAAAAAAAAAGATGAATAGGGCATAAATTGTTCAAGACCATGTATGTCTAAAAATGTTTTCACATCAAAAAGCATTTATAGATAATGTTCAAATAGAAATTTAGGTTGCAAGAAGAAGCACAATAGACCACAGGGCCAGAAAGGTGAGGAAAGACCAGATCATTTAGGACCTTCTCAGCCTTGGTAAAAGAAGTTTGAAATTTATTCTGAATGAAATGGAAAGCCATTGGACAGTATTGAGTAGCAAAATGTCAAGATATAATTTTGATTTTTTAAAGTGTTCTTTTGCCATCATATAAGGATTAGACTATAGAGGGGTCAAAAGTAAATCATAAAGGTCTGTTGAACATGATTGATATAATCCAGGTAGAAGAAATTTGTGTCTTAAACTTGGTCGGCAATGGAAGGAAGGGGGTAGTGGGATGGTATGAATATGATGTGAAGAGTGATGCCACTTGCCAGTATAAAGAACACTGGAAGAGAAATAGGTTGGGGGGTGATAAATGGATAACATCAAGAGATTTCTTTTACAACACATTACTTTTGAGAGGAGATGCCAAGTAACAACTTAGATATCTGAATTTTTTTTTTTTTTTTTTTTTTTTTTGTGGTATGCGGGCCTCCCTCTGTTGTGGCCTCTCCCGTCGCGGAGCGCAGGCTCCGGACGCGCAGGCCCAGCGGCCACGGCCCACGGGCCCAGCCGCTCCGCGGCATGTGGGATCCTCCCAGACCGGGGCACGAACCCGGTTCCCCTGCATCGGCAGGCGGACGCACAACCACTGCGCCACCAGGGAAGCCCCTGAATTTTGAATTTAGGGAATTTAGACATGATATTTAAAGCTATGGGACTGGATGAGAATATCTAGAATGGGAGTTAGCAAACTACAGCCTGTAGAACAAACCTAGCCACTGCCTATTTTTATAAATAAGGTTTTATTAGAACACAACCATTCTCATTTTTTTCATGTAATGTCTGTGGCTACTTTCATGCTACAATGGCAGAGTTAAGTAGTTGGAACAGAGACCACATGGCCTCAAAACCTAAAATATTTACAAGCTGCCACTTTACAGAAAAACCTTGTTGACTCCTGACCTAGGGAATAAGTATAGGTAAAAAGGAAAAGAAAGTCAAGGATGAGCTCTGGGATTTCCCATCATTTAAAAATTGGGACGGCAAGGGTGATCCAGCAAAAGATACTGGAAAGAAAGTGAGGAGAGGAAAACCAGGTAAACCTTAGGTCCTAGAAACCAAAGAAAGACAGTGTCTTAAGAAGGGAGCGTTTAACTGTGAGAGATGTTGCTGAGGGGTGAACTAAGGTGAGGACTGAGATTTGGCCGCTGCGTTTGGCAAGATGAACTGTAGTGTCCTCGACAAGAATCCTTCGTGTGGAGTACTAGCAAACAAGTCTAATGGGAATGCATCCAAGGGAGAAGGGAAGGTGAAGAAGTGAAAATAGTGAATGTGTGTGGTAAGAACACTTAAGGTGAGACCTACCCTCTGGACATGGAAACAATCTAAATGTCCATTGGTAGATTGATGGATAAAGAATATAAATAATATTTTGAGCTTTGCTATGAAGATTAGCAGAAAAATGAGGTGGGAACTGAAAGGAGGCAAGGTCAAAGAAAGTGGAGCAGGTTGGTTTGTCAGGAAGTAGACTTTGAGATGGAGATAGGCATGAAGGGAGTTTAACTAGGTCATGTTTTCAGAATCAACATCTTTGGAAGGGAAGGCAAAATTGAACAGAAGGTGAAGTTGACTGAGAAGAAGTCCAACAAAAGCTTCACCCAAATCCAGAGAGAACTTAGAAGCTGAGATGATCCTTCAGAGACATCCTTTGATGAAGGGAGGGGGGGTGGGTCAGGCCTCATTGATCAGTCATTGGATGAGGGCTGCCCCAGGAAGGAGGGACTCTCTTGATCAAGGTGGCCTTGCTCCACAAAGGCAGTTCCTGAAGAGGCATGAAAACTGAGAGCTGTTGATCAGCAGCATTCCCAGTGGCTAGAAGAATAAGTCTTTCATTCCCCAAAAGGGCTCTGAATGGCACATTCTAGAATTCACTTTGGAAGGGGCTTTAAAGTATGGGACTCCCTGCTATCTTTTTTAAATCTTGTCAATGCCTCTCCCAGATTGTCCTTCACAGTTTATGGCCTCTTTACCAAATTGGAATCATGGGTGGAAAGAAACTCATTGAGCCTCTAATCCAACCGTCTGCCCAGTACAAAGACACCTTCTATAGATGATTTGCCATGTGCTGTCCATCTCTGTTTGCAGGCATCAAGGAGTAAGGACTTCAGCATATGTTTCTAGTATTGAGTGAAAATGGTTCTCCCTGTAATTTCCATCCTCCAGTTCTGGCTCTCTACTAACAGGATAGGTATCATTTCTCTTTCGAAGGAGAGCCTTTCAGAGATTTACAGGTAACTTTTAGCCCTCTTTCCCGACCTACCTACTCTTAATACTCCTCTTCTGCCAGCTAAAAGTGTCCTTCATATTCATTCAATTTAGTTGGCAAACCCATATTGACTCACTGGCCTAGGTGAGGCACAGGGATAAGTATGTATCCTAAACACCAGGAAATAATTTCTTGCTTTCCTGTGTCATTTCTAACCTAAAATGGGGTGGTTCCTCTTGGTTCAGGATTTACTCCTAGCTCCTCTTTCTTTCTCATGATAGATTCTCTCCATAGAAAAGCTTAGCCAACAGATACCATTTACCAAACACTTAACCCTGTGATAGGCACTACACTAAGCACTTTTCAATCATTCCCTCCTTTAATATAAAGAAACCTAGAGGTAAATAACTTTCATTATCCCTGTTTTAGAGGTGAGGAAACTAAGTCTTTGGAAACTTAGGTAACTTGCCCAAGGTCTTAACTAGTAAATAGGGGAGAGAAGAGTCAGTTCCATGTCTGTCTGACTCTATGACTTGTGCGTGCTCTTAACCGCTGGGCTAATCTCTCCATTACCAAGGCTCTGAAGAGCATCCAATGCCAGTTACCCCCAGATGGATATCTGCCCTGTTTGGATTGAATTGCATCCCCAAGAAAGATGTGATGAAGTCTTAACTCAAGCTTTACATTCTCAGAATGTAAATTTATTTGGAAATAGGATTGTTGCAGATGTAATTAGTTAAGATGACGTCATCCTGTAATTGAGTGGACCCTTAATCAAATATGACCGGTGTCCTTAAGAGAAGAGGGAAATTTGGACATAAACAGAGAGAAGATGGCCATGAGAAGGAGGAGGCTGAGATTGGAGTTAGGCTGCCACAAGCCATGGAATGCCTACGGCTACCGGAAACTGGAAGTGGCAAGGGTGGGTTCTCTCCCAGAGCCTTCTAAGGGAACTAAACCCTGCCAACATCTTGATTTTGGAATTCCAGCCTCCAGAACTGGGATGCAATGAATGTTGGTTGTTTTAAGCCACCCAGTTTTTCGTACTTCGTTATGGCAGTGCTAGGAAAGTAAATACGACCCCTCTGTCAGGCCTCTCTGCCCTGCCTCGGACTCATTTCCTACTGTTCCTCAGGATCTCTCTTTGATGGGCTCTGAGGCAGGTGGCACTGGAAATGTTGAACGGAACTTCACCACCTTGCCTTCCCTCTTCACCATGCTCACTTTCCAGTGCTCTCTCTGCTCAATTCTCAGTGCCCACCTTCACACAGTCACTCACTGAAAGGTCGTCGTTTACTTTTCATCCCTTTTAAGATATTTATTGGGTGCCTGCTCAATGCCAGACACCGGGAGATGTGGTGGGGACCACAGAGAGAACAGTTAAGGTAGCTGTTTTTGCTGAGCTGATGCTTATGTAAAGCTCTTCTCAAGTCTTTGCACACATAACCTAATTTATACTTCGCAGCCATTCCATGAAGTAGGACTAGTCGTCCACCCATTTAACAGGTGAGGAAACTAAGGCACAGAGAAGTTGAATAAATTGCATGGAATTACATAGCTGACCACTAGCAGGACCAAGGTTTGAACCGAAGCAGTCTGGCTCCAGAGTCCATGTACTCAATGACTAGGCTTTCCTGTCTCTTGGGAGGAAACAGCTCCTGCTTTCAGGGATGATAGAGAATTTTAGAGGAGCTAAAATATTAAAGAGATAATTGTGTGAATGAATATAATGTTATAAAATGTGATAAGTGATATGAAGGAAAATTAAACAGCATTAGGAGTGAGGCTGCAGGATCAAGTTTCCCTCGAGAAGAGACACTTAGACTGAGCTGAGATCTGACCAGGGAGTAATATTTTGCCGGGTAAAGAGAGCAGAGAAGAGAATTTCACGGCGCAAGGAACAACATACATAAGGTCTTGTGATGGAATCAAACCAGACACTTCCCCTTCCTTCATGTCCCGAGTCCAATTGATCACTGAGTGCTGATGGATCCATTTCCTAAACACTTCCCTACCTCTCTGCTTTTGAATCCATTTCTTAAATATTTCTCAATCTCTCTACTTTTCCACAATCACTTCTACACAACAGCAGTGACCTCCTAACCTCTCTCTGTATGTCCACAACTGAGTCCTCAGTCAGAAAGACACAAGGCAGCCATAGTTATCATTTAAGTGCATATTTGATTGGGTATCTCTCCTGCTGAAAAGTCTCAGTAGGTTCCCCTCGCCTTCACATGATTTCCCAAATATTTGCCCTAGTGCTGTGGACATCTGAGGTTTCAGTCTGTCCCTGAGATTTCCATCTGTCCGGTGTCCTTTCTCAGCTCTGACAGTAGCAATCCATGCTCTCCTCCTTTGCCTTTGGAAAGCATCTCTATACCAAATACTTCAGATTGTGGTGGCTCTGTCAATTATAGGACCTTGCCCTCCAGGCCACAAGGGTGAGCATATGACTAAGAAGTGATCAGTTACTGTACCCCATCTCCTTAGTCACAGTGATTTGTCTGAAGCAGTGGTTTTCAAAACTGAGTGTGCATCAGAATTACCTGGAGGGCTTGTAAAAACACGGATTGCCAGGCCTCACCTTGGAGTTTCTGATTCAGTTGGCCTAGGGTGGGGCCTGAGAATCTAGGTTCATAACAGGTTCCAAGGTGATACTGTTGCTAACATTGAGGCTGAAGGTCAAGCATAGGCCAGAGAAAAGCCACAGAAGTTCATATATACTCAGTACAAGAGAGAAGAGTTCTCCCTTTCCTTTGGAATCTATTGCTACAGAGATATTTGGAGCCATAAATGGCCAAAACCTATCAATCCCTAACACCTGGAAAGAGTCTATCTTCAGGGTGAGCTAACGTGGCCAAAAGAAAGAGGAAAACAGACGTCAGAGTTAAGGAGAATTTGTGCATCATGATTTTAGACCCTGGATCTAATTATCATCAAAGCTAGTGTTACTTCTGTTTTTCTTCTTTATAATACTATGAACAAAAACACCCCTTGTTATACCCCCCAAGCTCTACCCCTCACTCCTGTCCCACACATGCTTTCTTATTCAAATGAGAATTACAGTATTTTTCTCAAACACTTGTAACAGATTTTGGCCCTGTTTATACATGCATGGTCTTCAGCACCCTGTCTGATCTGTTCCCAGCCTCTTCTACTCTGCCTCATACAAATTTGGCAGCCTTTCCAATTTCCTTTGCCTCCCTGAGGACCTTCACACATCTGTGTGTTTATTCCAGAAGCCTCTCCCCCAACCTTCCTAATATTCCTGCCCACCTAACTCCTGTTTATTCAGGTCTTCAAGAAGTCTTCTCTCACCAAATAGGTTGGATAAGCTTGGTCTAGGCACTCATAGAACTACCTTTAATTGCCACACAGTACGTATGGATTTGTGTAGTTAATTTTTGAATTTATGCCTCCTCCACTAGAATGTAACTCTCATAAAAGCTCAGACCTGTGTCCCATTTAAAACTCAGAAAGAATAGATAAATTGTACTTTATCAAAATTGAAAATTTTTGTGCATCAAAAGACAGTATCGGCAGAGTGAAAGGCCATCCACAGATTGGGATAAAATATTTGCAAATCATGTATCTGATAAGGGATTAGTATCCCAAATGTATAAAGAATTTCCACAGCTGAACCAAAAAATTAGCAACGTAATTAAAAAATGGGCAAAGAACTTGCATAGACATTTGTCCAAAAATGGTATACAAATGGCCGATAACCACATGAAAAGATGCTCAATCCCTAATCATTAGGGAAATGCAATTCAAAACCACAATGAGATACTACGTCGTACCCATTACAATAGCTATTATATGTTGGAATTCTTGTGCACTGCTGGTGGGAATGTAAAATAGCACAGCTGCTATGAAAAACTGTGGCAGTTCTTCAAAAAATTAAACATAGAATTATCTTATGATCCAGCAATTCCACTTCTGGGTATATACCCAAAAGAATTGAAAGCAGACTCAGGTAGATATCTGTACATTCATGTACATAGCATTGTTCACCATAGCCGAAAGGTGGAAGCAACCCACATGTCCATCAGCATATGAATGGATAAACAAAATGTAGTATATACGGACAATAAAATATTATTCCTCCTTAAAAAGGAAATAAATTATGATTCATGCTACAACATGAAAGAACCTTGAAGCCTTACTCCAGGGGTCCCCAACCCCTGGGCCATGGACCAGTGTCGGTCCGCGGCCTGTTAGGAAACGAGCCACACAGCAGGAGGTGAGCGGTGGGAGGGTGAGCGGTGGGAGAGTGAGCGAAGCTTCATCTGCGGTGGTTCCCCATCGCTGGCATTACCACCTGAACCATTTCCCACCCCCGCACCGCTCCCGTCTGTGGAAAAATTGTCTTCCGCGAAACTGGTCCCTGGTGCCAAAAAGGTTGGGGACCACTGCCTTATGCTAAGTAAAATAAGCCAGACTCAAAAGGACAAATATTGTATGATTTCACTCACTAGAGTAGTCAAATCCATAGAGACAGAAAATGGAATGGTGCTTGCCAGGGGCCAGGGAAAGGGGAAATGAGGAGTTAATTGTTTAATGGGTACAGAGTTCCAGTTGAGGAAGATGAAAAAATTCTGGAGATGTATGGTGGTAATGGTTACACACCAGTGCCAATGTGCTTCATGTCAATGAATTGTATATTTAAAAACGATTACAACAGTAATTTGATGTTACATATGTTTTACTATAATAAAAAACAACAGCATCAATCAGTAGCCTACTATTCTGTGTGGCATATAATAGGTTCTCAATAAACATTATTGAAAAATGAATAAATAGTAAATGAATCAAAAAGTGATAAATCAATGAATCTATTAAAAAATTAAAAAATAACTTTATAAACTTTAACATAGAAGGAAAAGCACAACCTCTTTGAAATCCAGAAATAGTTTATAAGACGTTAAATATACTAGTATTATCTTATTTTCCTAAGGAAAAAAAAAATACACTCAAACATACACACAGAAAAAAAGTCTGTAAGTTCCATCCATTAACTGTGGTTATTTCTGGTGCAGAATTATGGGTGATGGACTTTTAGTTTCTACTTTGTATATTTTAGTACTCCGAAAGGTTTTAAAATAAGCACAAATTACTTCTTATATTAAGAAGTAATCAATACATATACTTTCATTTTGAAAAATAAATGCAGAGTTTGAAATGAAATGCCACACTTTTAATGTGGTCTCACCAAAGCAGGTTGAAGATGGCCGTCACTTGCTGGGTTTGGGAGGCTGGACTTCTAATTTAAGAAGGATGTATCACATGCCAGGCCCCAACAAGGTGTTTTCTGGCCTCAGGTTAATTCTGGAAAGGTTAATTACTCTCACAGCCTAGCAACCCCACTCTCTGGAGATTTTTCTGGACACAGCATGGTTTTCAGTACAAAAGAATGAGGGCATTGGAACTTCAGGAGACCTATGCTCAGAAGTAACCTTTTGCGTAATGGCTATTTTAACCCTCCCCCATCCATCCCACACATTGCACACAGTTTGTCTAACCAGGAAACCCTACCCAGGAAAATCAGGCCTCAGGTGGAAAGTAGGTGGCATTCAGCCTGGCAGGAAGGATGTTATTGGTGAGTCACGTCCGGTGGGAGCTTGAGAAGCAGCTGAGGCACCTCCCTGTCTTGATTTTGGCAACAGTGGTACATGAAGTTCACACTGAAGTCATGGATGAGAATCCAGGGGCTGTTCTGGGAAAAACGACTATGCAGAGAAAGAAGTGGATTCTTCAATTATGCCATGACTTTTAGTAAATGCAAAGAGACCACGGGAAGTAAGTTTGGGTGTAGTGTTGTTTTGGAGAGAACATGGAGGCGGGGGGAGAGGGTTTTGGATAGAAAGAGTCCTCACTTGTCAGTCAGACACACCAGATGCTGGTTCCAGGTCTGCCATTAACTAGCTCTGGGGTTTTGGACAAATCATTTAATCTCTTTGAATTTCTCTTTCCTCTGTGAAGCAGAGTTTGAACCAGGTGATTACCAAGGTATAACTTAGTGTCGTGGCAACAGCTTGATTGGGTTGCATCTCCCAGCTGTGCCACTGATTAGCCAAGCATCCTAGAGTTAGTCCTCCTGCCTTGCAAGGTGAGCCAAGAGTGCAGCCTGGCTCACTGCATGTTTAGGTGCTCGTGGCAATGCCCTTCACGCTACCATGAATGAGATCATATCCTACCCACCACACTGCTATTTTTAGTGGCAGTTAATAATCATATGTGCTTATATATGTGGACCACCCAAATGGTGGCCAGTCATGGACGTGGTGTGTGGGCCTGATGGAGTGTGGGAGTGTGCATACCCCTTCAGGGATAGTTCTCACTTATCAGCTAATGGAGACACAGAAAGGTTAATGAACTTGTCCAAAGTCATACAGTTAATAAGTGGAACAACTGAGATTTGAACCCAGGTTGTTTATTTCGGAATCTTTTGCTCCCGACCTCCATATTACACAGCTCATCCTGAGTGAAATGTCTTAGGAGCACCTCATTCTTTTTTCCTGTGTATCACAAATCAATGGGAACTTAACATCTGAAAACACCTTTCAGTTGCCTTGATATTTGCACTTCCCCGGGCCTTCCTGGTAAATGTTCACACTCCAGCCACTTTTGAATAATCCGTGCTTGGAGTTTGCATTTAAGAAGGATCTGCTTGAGCCATGGCACACACTGATGTGCATTTCTGAAAGTGTAGGAGTTTCCAAAATATTCTAAATCACTTCCCTAAGGAAAAAAGCCAGAGGAAATGAATGAGTCATGCTGATTAATATTTGAGCGTCAACGTTTATTGGGAAAACCTGCAGAGAATGTGGGCTGGGAAAATTCCTTTGCCCCCGTACAATGTGTTTGTAAGTCATGGGGATTTGCCTTCCTCTGTGTTTCCTGTGTACCCTTCACTCGGTTTCTCTGCTGCTTCAGCCAGAGACCTAGATCAGATCTCGTCACAACCCTTTGACTGGTTTCTCCCTCCCTTCTTAGACAAAAGTCGGTTGCTGTTGATTCCTTGACTTTGCCACTTATTTGTTCCAGAATCATCCATGGTTCTTCTTTCCCTACTGGTACTGGACCTTGGTACTCAAGATCTTTGTTATCTGACCCCAAGCCATGGACCGTACATCATGTCCACCTATTTTTCTCCCTTACCTATCCTTTGCTCCAGCAGTACTTGACTGCTCCGTGTTCATTGAACACGGTCTCCATCCTCTATGCTTTTGTGACTGCTATTCCTTTTGCCTGGGATGTCCCGGTCTTCATCCTTCACTCCCAATTCTCATTTTTCCTCCAAAGCCTAAACTCAGTGTTACCTCTTAGATGGCCTCTTGCATTGATTCCATCATGATTTCATCACTCAGTCCTCTGACCCCCAGTCTGCTTGCTCTGTCATGGCTCTTAGAATGCAAAGTTTGGGTCTGTGAGTGCCTTAATACTCCATCTAGCTGTAGCACCCTTTCCTGCCCAGTACAAAAAAAAGATCACACTGGGAGCTGGTTATAGGACCCAGGTATTTTGACTCCTATTCCTGCATCAGGAGTGACTCAACATTTATTTGACACATATTTTGAGCACCAAGAACTGGACTGTGACTAAGGGATCTCATTCAAAGGCAGAGCCCATGGGGCTTCCCTGGTGGCGCGGTGGTTGAGAGTCCGCCTGCCAAGGCAGGGGACACGGGTTCGTGCCCCGGTCCGGGAAGATCCCACATGCCACGGAGCGGCTGGGCCCGTGAGCCATGGCCGCTGAGCCTGCGCGTCCGGAGCCTGTGCTCCGCAACGGGAGAGGCCACAACAGTGAGAGGCCCGCGTACCGCAAAACAAAAACAAAAACAAAAACAAAAAGTCAGAGCCCATGGCGTTGAATGGCCTTTAAAGCCCCATGTGATCTGAGTCTTCATCCCTGCTCTAACCCTTCCTCCCTTGCATCCAGCCTCATTAACCTCTTTTCTGTTCCTTGAACATGTCCCCACCTCTGTGTTTTTTACTTGCTCTTCCTCCTTCCCAGCGTGGTCTTCCTGTAAATACAAAGCTGCCTCTTCCTCTTCCTGCTTCAAGTTTTTGCTTAAATGCCCCTTCCTCTGTCAGGCCTTGTCTCACTACATAAAGAAAATTGCAGTCACCTCACATGTTGACTCTCCTTATCCTTTGCTTTATCTACTTTCCCCTTTAATGCCTATCGTCCTCTGGCTCACTGTATACATTTTTTTCTATTCATTTATCATCTGATTCTGCCACTAGAATATTAGGTGTTCTATTTATTGCTGAACACTTCATACGTGGGGAAGTACCTTACACATGATAGGAGTCCTATTACTATTTATTGAATAAATGAATGAATATAAAGTTGAACAAGACATGCTTAGCCTTTACCCTCTTGTTTCTCATGAACCTCTGGGAGGATAGGCTTGATTGAACACCCAACTGAGAAGTGTTCTGGTCTGGGAAGTAGAGACAGCCAACTCAGACTAGGACAGCCGAGGAAAATAAGCAAGTCATTATCCTTGCCCTAAAAGAGTTATGGCTTTCCAGAGGGATAAACAGATAAATAAACAACTAAATACCAAACAATGTGAAAATGACTTTGCCAAAGGACAAAATAAACTCTCTCCTGTGCACATCTTATCCCTCCCACTGTCTATAACCTCCTTGAGGAGTTGGTTCAGAGCTAATTCATCCCTTTTTCTTCACAACCCACCAACACTCCACCCCACCTCCCACCATCCCCCAGGTACAGTGACTGGAGGGAGGGAGCGTGCAAGAAGATGTTTGATGGATGAATGAATGGATCCTGAAACAATATGCAAGCATGTAGTCCCTCTCACCCTTAAGCAGTATAAATGCCAGTGGTGATTTGGCTGTGAGATGATTGTATTTTTCTGTTTATCGATTTGGCTGGCACAGTAAGGCGGGGATTTCGCGGACATTTACTCACTGATATATGGCGTGATAAAAGCAGGCATCTGCCTGTGAAGAGCAGTTCTCCATAAAGCTATTCTGAGAAAAACAGGTCCAGTAAACTGAGCTCACACCCATTACTGGAGATATCTCCAAATTTATTACTGGAAGCTGTATTAGGAGGAGAGTTGACATAGCTTTCTTCTGGTCAATTTCATCAATGGTGATTTGGAAGGCATGAGATCATCTAAACCATGGAAGACTTGTTGCCCTGATTCACCCACTGGAATGCTGATGCAGGCTGCTGTGACCTGAGGGGACACTGCCTGCCTTAGATGACTCCCTTGTCTTCAGATTAATAGATGAGAAAACTGAATAGAAAACTGGGGCCCAGAGGGGGAGGTGATTTGTACAAACTCAAACAGCTACATTTCAGCAGAGCCTGTACTAGAACCCACCATCTGCTGCATGCTGGTTACTTAAGCATTGCTTGCATACTTCCAGTGACAGAACTTAACACCCACTTGAAGCTTTCAGTTTTTTTAATTTTAATTTTTTATTAATCTATAGCTGATTTGCAGTGTTGTTAGTTTCTGGTGTACAGCAAAGTGATTCAGTTTATACACACACACACACACACACACACACACACATATTCTTTTTTTTTTATTGGAGTATAATTGCTTTACAATGTTGTGTTAGTTTCTGCTGAACAGTGAAGTGAATCAGCCATATGTATACATATATCCCCTCCCTCTTGGACCTCCCTCCCACCCCCCGTCCCACCCATCTAGGGCATCACAGAGCCCCAAGCTGAGCTCCCTGTGCTATACAGCAGGTTCCCACTAGCTATCTGTTTTACACATGGTAGTGTATTTATGTCAAACCTAATCTCCCAGTTCAACCCACCCTCCCCTTCCCGCCCTGTGTCCACGCATCTGTTCTCTATCGTCTGCGTTTCTATTCTTGCCCTGCAAATAGGTTCATCTGTACCATTTTTCTAGATTCCACGTATATGTGTTAATATACAATATTAGTTTTTCTCTTTCTCACTTACTTCACTCTGTATGACAGTTCTAGGTCCATCCACATCTCTATAAATGACCCAATTTCATTTCTTTTGATGGCTGAGTAATATTCCATTGTATATATGTGCCACATCTTCTTTATCCATTCATCTGTTGATGCTGAGGGTTGTCTTTTTGTTTTGTTTATGGTTTCCTTTGCTGTGCAAAAGCTTTTAAGTTTAACTAGGTCGCATTTGCTTATTTTTGTTTTTTATTTTCATTACTCTAGGAGGTGGATCATAAAAGATATTGCTGTGATTTATTTCAAAGGGTGTTTTTCCTATGCTTTCCTCTAAGAGTTTTATAGTGTCCAGTCTTACATTGAGGTCTTTAATCCATTTTGAGTGTTGGGTGTTAAGTAGTGTTCTAATGTCATTCTTTTTTTTTTTTTTTTTTTTAAAGAAGACGTTGGGGGTAGGAGTTTATTAATTAATTTATTTATTTTTCCTGTGCTGCATCTTCATTTCTGTGTGACGGCTTTCTCTAGTTGTGGCGAGTGGAGGCCACTCTTCATTGTGGTGCGCGGGCCTCTCACTATCGTGGCCTCTCTTGTTGTGGAGCACAGGCTCCAGATGCGCAGGCTCAGTAGTTGTGGCTCACGGGCCCAGCCGCTCCACGGCATGTGGGATCCTCCCAGACCAGGGCTCGAACCCGTGTCCCCTGCATTAGCAGGCAGACTCTCAACCACTGTGCCACCAGGGAAGCCCTCTAATGTCATTCTTTACACGTAGTTGTCCAGTTTTCCCAGCACCATTTATTGAAGAGGCTGCCTTTTCTCCATTGTATATTCTTGCCTCCTTTATCAGGTTCAGTGCAATCCCTATCAAATTACCAATGGCATTTATCACAGAATTAGAAGAAAAATTTTACAATTTGTATGGAAACACAAAAGACCCCGAATAGCCAAAGCAATCCTGAGAAAGAAAAATGGAGCTGGAGGAATCAAGCTCCCTGACTTCAGACTATACTACAAAGCTACAGTAATCAAAACAGTATGGTACTGGCACAAAAACATAAGTATAGATCAATGGTAATGATCCTTAGAAAGCCTAGAGATAACAGGAACACAGCCCCATCCATTAGCAGAGAGGCTGCCTAAAATCATAATAAGGCTACAGACACCCCAAAACACACCACCAGGGCTCAGTAGTTGTAGCACACGGGCCCAGCCGCTCCACGGCATGTGGGATCCTCCCAGACCAGGGCTCGAACCCGTGTCCCCTGCATTAGCAGGCAGACTCTCAACCACTGTGCCACCAGGGAAGCCCTCTAATGTCATTCTTTACACGTAGTTGTCCAGTTTTCCCAGCACCATTTATTGAAGAGGCTGCCTTTTCTCCATTGTATATTCTTGCCTCCTTTATCAGGTTCAGTGCAATCCCTATCAAATTACCAATGGCATTTATCACAGAATTAGAAGAAAAATTTTACAATTTGTATGGAAACACAAAAGACCCCGAATAGCCAAAGCAATCCTGAGAAAGAAAAATGGAGCTGGAGGAATCAAGCTCCCTGACTTCAGACTATACTACAAAGCTACAGTAATCAAAACAGTATGGTACTGGCACAAAAACATAAGTATAGATCAATGGTAATGATCCTTAGAAAGCCTAGAGATAACAGGAACACAGCCCCATCCATTAGCAGAGAGGCTGCCTAAAATCATAATAAGGCTACAGACACCCCAAAACACACCACCAGACGTGTCCACCAGAAAGACAAGATCCGGCCTCATCCACCAGAACACAGGCACTAGTCTCCTCAACCAGGAAACCTACTCAACCCACTGAACCAACCTTAGCCACTGGGGACAGACACCAAAAACAATGGGAACTACGAACCTGCAGCCTGTGAAAAGTAGACCCCAAACACAGTAAGATAAGCAAAATGAAAAGACAGGAAAACACACAGCAGCTGAAGGAGCAAGGTAAAAACCAAGCAGACCTAACAAATGAAGAGGAAATAGGCAGTCTACCTGAAAAAGAATTCAGAATAATGTGATTGTAGTTGAAAACTTCCTTAATATGGGAAAGGAAATAGTTAATCAAGTCCAGGAAGCACAAAGCGTCCCATACAGGATAAATCCAAGGAGAAACACGCCAAGACACATATTAATCAAACTATCAAAAATTAAATACAGGGCTTCCCTGGTGGCACGGTGGTTGAGGGTCCGCCTGCAGTTGCAGGGGATATGGGTTCGTGCCCCGGTCCGGGAGGATCCCACATGCCGTGGAGCGGCCGGGTCCCTGAGCCATGGCCGCTGGGCCTGCGCGTCCAGAGCCTGTGCTCTGCAACGGGAGAGCCCACAGCAGTGAGAGGCCCGCGTACCGCAAAAAAAAAAAAAAAAAAAAAAAAAAAAATTAA
>NC_041222.1:9802492-9803423 GCF_002837175.3 Physeter macrocephalus | reverse complement strand
AAGGAACTTCTCTATGCAAGAAACACAAGAGAAGGAAAAGACCTACAAAAACAAACCTGAAACAATTAAGTAAATGGTAATAGGAACATATATATCGATAATTACCTTAAATGTAAATGGATTAAATGCTCCCACCAAAAGACACAGACTGGCTGAATGGATACAAAAAAAGACCTGTATATATATATGCTGTCTACAAGAGACCCACTTCAGACCTAGGGACACATGCAGACTGCAAGTGAGGGGATGGAAAAAGATATTCCATCCAAATGGAAATCAGAAGAAAGCTGGAGTAGCAATTCTATATCAGACAAAATAGACTTTAAAAGAAAGACCTATTACAAGAGACAAAGAAGGACATTACATAATGATCAAGGGATCAATCCAAGAAGGATTTCACAAGTGCTCGTGGAACATTCTCCAGGATAGATCATATCATGGGTCACAAATCTAGCCTTGGTAAATTTAAGAAAATTGAAATCGTATCAAGTATCTTTTCTGACTACAATGCTATGAGACTAGATATCTAGCAATACAATCCTACCTTAAGAAACAGGAAACATCTCGAGTTAATGACCTAACCTTGCACTTAAAGCAATTAGAGAAAGAAGAACAAAAAACCCCCAAATTTAGCAGAAGGAAAGAAATCATAAAGATCGCATCAGAAATAAATGAAAAAGAAATGAATGAAACGATAGCTAAAATCAATAAAACTAAAAACTGGTTCTTTGAGAAGATAAACAAAATTGATAAACCATTAGACAGACTTTTCAAGAAAAAAAGGGAGAAGACTCAAATCAATAGAAGTAGAAATGAAAAAGGAGAAGTAACACTTGACACTGCAGAAATACAAAAAATTATGAGAGATTACTACAAGCAACTCTATGCCAATAAAATGGACAACCTGGAAGAAATGGTCAAATTCTTAGAA
>NC_041222.1:9791871-9802152 GCF_002837175.3 Physeter macrocephalus | reverse complement strand
CTACAGCCAGCATTGTTCTCAATGGTGAAAAACTGAAAGCATTTCCACTAAGATCAGGAACAAGACAAGGTTGCCCACTCTCACCACTCTTATTCAACATAGTTTTGGAAGTTCTAGCCACAGCAATCAGAGAAGAAAAAGAAATAAAAGGAATCCAAATAGGAAAAGAAGAAGTAAAGCTGTCACTGTTTGCAGATGACATGATACTATACATAGAGAATCCTAAGGAGGCTACCAGGAAACTACTAGAGCTAATCAATGAATTTGGTAAAGTAGCAGGATACAAAATTAATGCACAGAAATCTCTGGCATTCTTATACACTAATGATGAAAAATCTGAGAGTGAAATTAAGAAAACACTCCCATTTACCATTGCAACAAAAAGAATAAAATATCTAGGAATAAACCTACTTAAGGAGACAAAAGACCTGTATGCAGAAAATTATAAGACACTGATGAAAGAAATTAAAGATGATACACATCGATGGAGAGATATACCATGTTCTTGGATTGGAAGAATCAACATTGTGAAAATGACTCTACTACCCAAAGCAATCTACAGATTCAATGCAATCCCTATCAAACTACCACTGGCATTTTTTACAGAACTAGGAAAAAAAATTTCACAATTTGTATGGAAACACAAAAGACCCCGAATAGCCAAAGCAATCTTGAGAACGAAAAATGGAGCTGGAGGAATCAGGCTCCCTGACTTCAGATTATACTACAAGGCTACAGTAATCAAGACAGTATGGTACTGGCACAAAAACAGAAATACAGATCAATGGAACAGGATAGAAATCCCAGAGATAAACCCACACACATATGGTCACCTTATCTTTGATAAAGGAGGCAAGGATATACCGTGGAGAAAAGACAGTCTCTTCAATAAGTGGTTCTGGGAAAACTGGACAGCTACATGTAAAAGTAGGAAATTAGAACACTCCCTAACCCCACACACAAGAATAAACTCAAAATGGGTTAAAGACCTACATGTAAGGCCAGACACTATCAAACTCTTAGAGGAAAACATAGGCAGAACACTCTATGACATAAATCACAGCAAGATCCTTTTTGACCCATCTCCTGGAGAAATGGAAATAAAAACAAAAATAAACAAATGGGACCTAATGAAACTTAAAAGCTTTTGCACAGCAAAGGATACCATAAACAAGACCAAAAGACAACCCTCAGAATGGGAGAAAATATTTGCAAATGAAGCAACTGACAAAGGATTAATATCCAAAATTTATAAGCAACTCTTGCAGCTCAATAACAAAAAAACAAACAACCCAATCCAAAAATGGGCAGAAGAACTAAATAGACATTTCTCCAGAGAAGATATACAGATTGCCAACAAACACATGAAAGAATGCTCAACATCATTAATCATTAGAGAAATGCAAATCAAAACGACAATGAGATATCATCTCACACCGGTCAGATTGGCCATCATCAAAAACTCTAGAAATAATAAATGCTGGAGAGGGTGTGGAGAAAAGGGGACCCTCTTGCACTGCTGGTGGGAATGTAAATTGATACAGCCACTATGGAGAACAGTATGGAGGTTCCTTAAAAAACTGCAAATAGATCTACCATACGACCCCGCAATCCCACTACTGGGCATATACCCTGAGAAAACCATATTTCAAAAAGAGTCATGTACCAAAATGTTCATTGCAGCTCTATTTACGATAGCCAGGACATGGAAGCAACCTAAGTGTCCATCAACAGATGAATGGATAAAGAAGATGTGGCACATATATACAATGGAATATTACTCAGCCATAAAAAGAAATGAAATTGAGTTATTTTTAGTGAGGTGGACGGACCTGGAGTCTGTCATACAGAGTGACGTAAGTCAGAGGAGAAAAACAAATACCGTATGCTAACACATATATATGGAATGTAAGAAAAAAAAATGTCATGATGAGCCTAGGGGTAGGACGGGAGTAAAACACAGACCTACTAGAGCATGGACTTGAGGATATGGGGAGGGGGAAGGGCTAGCTGTGACGAAGTGAGAGAGTGGCATGGACATATGTCCACTCCGAGTTTTCCTACGAAAGAAAGAAAAAGAAGCCTAGAGATAAACCTACACACCTATGGTCACCTAATCTATGACATATATATTCTTTTTCATTATGATTTATTACAGGATATTGAATATAGTTCCCTGTGCTATACAGTAGGACCTCAGTGTTTATTTTATCTATAGTAGTTTGTATTTGCTAATTCCAAACTCCTAATTTGTCCCTCTCTCACCCCTTTTCCCCTTTGGTAACCATAAGTTTGTTTTCTATGTCTGTGATTCTGTTTCTGTTTGTCAAATAAGTTCATTTGTATCACATTTTAGATTCCACATGTAAGTGATATATGATATTTATCTTTGTCTGATGTACTTCACTTAGTATGATAATCTCTAGGTCCATCCTAGTTGCTGCAAATGACATCGTTTCTTTCTTTTTTATGGCTGAGTAATATATATACCACACCTTCTTTATCCATTCATCTGTCAGTGGACACTTAGGTTGCTTCCATGTCTTGGCTGTTGTAAATAGTGCTGCTGTGAACATTGGGGTGAAGCTTCCAGTTTTTATACTGGTGTGACTAATAGGACTAATATTTGGTTGAAAGCACTCTCATGAGGTGAGAACAAAAGTAATAAAATTCCAGAAATATGAATTAATTCAAGAGAAGGGTTAGTGACAGTGATCAATTTGTTATTTCATTTATTCCACCTAAATTACATATCTACCAGTAACCTGTCTTGAGTGCTAAGGATTCAGAGTTGACCAAAACATGGCCTCTGCCTTTCTGCCAATGTGGTTTGGAAATGTGGCACTTAGGGTATTAATAGCTAAAGTAAATAAAGAAGTTTAACTTGTACATTTATAATGTGTATAAGAGCTTAAGAGTTGTGAGGAATGAGGGGACCATAATTCAGGACAAGAGAGATGTCCACGGGTCATGGCTGGCTCCTCAGATACCCAGTCTGGACACCCAATTTTAAACTCCCCCGAAGTGTGCTTGATATTGTTGCCTAGCCAAAGTCAAGAACTAGAGTATAAAGTCCCCCAAGTCAAGGTTTATGCCTGATTCATTCCTGTTTCCAATGACTAGCTAGACTTGACACTTAGATGATGCTTAGCACATGCATTCTGAATTGTTGGATACAGACATTGATGAAATTCACTAAGCAGAAAATCAAAGGCCAAAAAAAAATGTGGTTTAGACTCCAAGTGCCAATTAAATGCCATCTCAAGAAATTAGGATGGAATATCAAGAATGGTGAAGTAGGGTTTGTGCTAGATTTTGATTAATGATAATCCTTCTCATCTGTTTGGTGATTTAGAAGGCATTTCTATATCCACAGTATCAATCTAGCTTGCAGGAAGCTGTAAAGTTGGCAAGGATTATTTATTACCCCCACTGTAGTAGGGGCAACTGGCTCTTGAAAGGATTCACCCATAGATGTGCTTCCCTGCACATTATTTGTGCTTTACATCAGCATTTTGCAATTATTGGATTCTTAAGGTGTTTTCAATGTGAGCAAATTAGACAATGTGGTAAATCATTAGCAAAGATGGTTACAACAATTCTGCTCTCTTTGTATGTCCACATTTGTCAATGTGTCTTTGCCACTACTCCTATTAAGAAGTGGAGTTTATCTCTCCACCCTTTGCATTTGGGCTTGGCCATGTCAGTTACTTTGGACAGCAAAACATTAGCAAATGTGACAAAAGCGGAGACCAGAAAAGTGCTTATACATTAGAGCATATACTTTTTTGTCTCTGTTGGAATCGTGAGACCACACTGTATTAGAGCTCAAGTTCCCCTGCTGGAGATGCATCCCAGTTAACAGCCTGTTACTTTGGACAGCAAAACATTAGCAAGTGTGACAAAAGCGGAGACCTGAAAAGTGCTTACACATCAGAGCATATACTTTTTTGTCTCTGTTGGAATCGTGAGACCACACTGTATTAGAGCTCAAGTTCCCCTGCTGGAGATGCATCCCAGTTAACAGCCTGTTACTTTGGACAGCAAAACATTAGCAAGTGTGACAAAAGCGGAAACCTGAAAAACTCTTACACATCAGAGCATATACTTTTTTGTCTCTGTTGGAATCGTCAGACCACACTGTATTAGAGCTCAAGTTCCCCTGCTGGAGATGTATCCCAGTTAACAGCCTTCCAACTGCCAGACCTGAGTGAGGCCATACAAGACCCTCCAGCTCTAATAAAAGTTGCGGTCAACTGCAGCCATTAAAGTGACCACACATGAGGCCAGCAGAAGAAACACCCAACAAGAAACCAGTCCAAATTTCTGAACCATAGGATAGTGAGAAAATGAAAAGGTGTCCTAAGCCCCTAAATTTTAAGTGCTTTTATAGTGAAAGAAAACTGATGCAAAGGATATTAGTAAAACATTAAATAAGATATAGACCCATCTTGGATTCCTTATGCCGTGAGTGTGAATGGAAGGAGAACGAAACTTAAGTAATTCCCTTGTGGTACATATAGGAGGAAAGGCATTCAGTTTTCTGATGAAACTAAACAGTATAGGACTATTACTCTTCTCTGTTCATGGCCAGAGTAAGAAGATAGATTAATTTGGAAAGGTACTTCCATCTCTATTAGGAAGCCCCCATAGCACGTTATTTATGTATGTAGGACACTGTAGCCAGCATCCACTGAGACTCTCATTCCAGAAATCCTGATTATCCATTGAGACTCCAAATATAAGTAAGTGTGTGGAAGGGTGGGAGGCAGTATCTAGAATGGATTTGGGGAAAAACATCTTTCATTATGCCCACATTTGTTAAAGCAGGGGAGCATAAATAAGTCTGGCCTTAAGATATAACTTATACCTAGAATAAAATACTTAGGAATAAATTTAATCAAGGAGGTGAAAGACCTATACTCTGAAAACTGTAAGACATTGAGGAAAGAAATTGAAGATAACATAAATCAATGGAAAGGTATACCAGGCTCATGGATTAGAAGAATCAATATAGTCAAAATGTCCACACACCCAAAGCAATCTACAGAGTCAATGCAATCCCTATCAAAATACCCATGGCATTTTTCACATAAGTAGAACAAATAATCCTAAAATGTGTAAGGATGTACAAAAGACCCAACTAGCCAAAGCAATCTTAAAAAAAAGAACAAAGCTGGAGGTATCATGCTCCCAAATTTAAAACTATATTATAAAGCAATAGTAATCAAAAAGTATTGTATTGGCACAAAAACCGACACATAGATCAATGAAATAGAATAGAGAATCCAGAAATAAAACCACACTCATGTGGTCAATTAATCTGTGACAGAGGAGGAAGAATATACGATGGGGAAAAGACAGTCTCTTCATTAAATGGTGTTGGGAGAATTGGACAGCTACATGCAAAAGAATGAAACTGGACCACTTTCTTACACCATATGCAAAAATAAACTCAAAATATATTAAAGACTTAAACATAAGACCTGAAACCATAAAACTCCTAGAAGAAAACATAGGTGGTAACCTATTTGACATCAGTCGCAGCAATATTTTTTTGGATATGTCTCCTCAGACAAGGGCAACAAAAGCAAAAATAAACAAATGGGACTACATCAAACTAAAAAGCTTTTGCACTTTGAAGGAAAACACCAATGAAACAAAAAAGGCAACCTAGTGAATGGGAGAAGATATTTTCAAAGATACATCCAATAAGGGATTGATATTCAAAATATATAAGTAACTCATTTAACTCAATATGAAAAAAACAAAAAAAAAACTAAAACATGAGCAGAGGACCTGAGTAGACATTTTTGCAAAGAAGACATACAGATGGCCAGTAGTTGCGTGGAAAGACACTCAACATCACTAATCATGAGGCAAATGCAAATCGAAACCACAGTGAGATACCACCTCACCTGTCAGAATGGCTCTTATCCAAAAGACATGAAATAACAAGTATTGGTTAGGAAAGGGAACCCTTGTGCACTGTTGGTGAGAATATAAATTGATGCAGCCACAATGAAAAACAGGATGGAGTTTCATTAAAAAAAAAAGAAAACTAGAAATAAAACTGCCGTACAATCCAGCACTTCTGCTTCTGAGTATTTATGTAAAGAAAACAAAACCACTAATTTGAAAAGATATATGTACTCCAGTGTTCATTGCAGCTATTATTTACAGTAGCCAAGTCATGGAACAATATGAATGTCTATCCATAGATGAAAGGATAAAGAAGAAAGAAATGTGGTATAAATTTCATAAATACATATATATATATACACACGCACACACTTTTAAAAAGACAAATATATATCTTTAAAAAGAATGAAATCTTGTCATTTGTGGCAACATGGATAGAGCTGGAGGGTATTATGCTAAGTGGAATAAGTTAAAGGAAAACAAATATTGTATGATTTCATTTATATGTGGAATCTAAAAAACAAAACTAATGAACAAACGAAACAAAACAGAAATAGACTTGTAGATGCAGAAAAGAAACTGGCAGTTACCAGAGGGGAGTGGGATGGGGGGAAGGTTGAAATAGGTGAAGGGAATTAAAAGGAACAAGCTTCTAGCTATAAAGTAAAAAAAGTCACAGAGATATAATGTACACACATAAGAGATATAGTCAGTAATATTGTAACAACTTTGTGTAGTGAAGTGTGGTAACTGGACTTATTGCAGTGATCATTTCATAATGTATAAAATATTGAATCA
Organism: Physeter macrocephalus; assembly: GCF_002837175.3. Taxonomy (NCBI): domain Eukaryota; kingdom Metazoa; phylum Chordata; class Mammalia; order Artiodactyla; family Physeteridae; genus Physeter; species Physeter macrocephalus. The sequence continues at coordinate 9,795,432 of NC_041222.1, read as the reverse complement.
CTATTTTGTACACTTGAAACTAAAGTAATATTGTATGTTAATTATAATTCGGTAATAATAAAAGGCATAACCTATGCCTGGTCAAAGAGAGATTTTTAAAAAAGAAGCTTTAAAGGAAATGACCATATAATTTGCAGTGCTAAGACACTAAAGGAGCACTAAAAGTATTAAAACGATTACATTATTATTTTAATTATACAATTAATTTCTATTAATACATACAGCATCATGTCATTTGCAAGCAGTGATAGATTCACTTCTTCTTTTCCAGTTTGGATTCTTTTCATTCCTTTTTCTTCTCTGATAGCTATGGCTAGGACTGCCAAAACTGTGTTGAATAAAAGTGTCAAGAGTGGGCATCTTTGTCTTTTTCCTGATCTTAGAGGAAATTCTTTCAGCTTTTCATCACTGAGTATGATGTTAGCTGTGGGTTTGTTATATATGGCTTTGTTAGTTTGAGGTATGTTCCCTCTATGCCCACTTTCTTAAGAGTTTTTATCATAAGTGGATGTTGAATTTTATCAAAAGCTTTTTCCTCATCTATTGAGATAATCGTATGGTTTTAATTCTTCAATTTGTTAGTGTGATGTATCACATTGATTGATTTGTAAATATTGAAAAATCCTTATAAAGTCCCACTTGATCATGGTAGATGATCCTTCTAATGAATTGCTGGAGTCAGTTTGCTAATAAATGTATAATTACAGATTTTTTGGAAATATATGGGGTTTTTGCCTAACAAATTTGTTTTAATATACTGGTGGACCTTGAAATAGTACTATGCAAAAGCTATTTTCAAAAATTAAATTTCTTAAAAAACTAACATAAGTTCACATACACTTTCAGAAATGTTCTTTTTTTTTTTTAACACCTTTATTGGAGTATAACTGCTTTACAATGGTGTGTTAGTTTCTGCTGTGTAACAAAGTGAATCAGCTATACATATACATATATCCCCATATCTCCTCCCTCTTGCTTCTCCCTCCCACCCTCCCTATCCCACCCTGCTAGGTGGACAGAAGTTACCAAGCTGATCTCCCTGTGCTTTGCTACTGCTTCCCACTAGCTATCTGTTTTACATTTGGTCGTGTATATATATGTCCATGCCACTCTCTCACTTCGTCCCAGCTTACCCTTCCCCCTCCCCGTGTCCTCAAGTCCATTCTCTACATCTGCGTCTTTATTCCTGTCCTGCCCCTAGGTTCTTCAGAACTATTTTTTTTTTTTTTAGGAATGTTCTTTTTTTAAATTCCATGTATTGATTATCTGAAAGAAGGAGACAATTTTTATCAGTGAATATTTAGATAATATAGTGACTTTCTTTGTCATACCTATATCTAAATTTGGTATCACTGATATTTTCAGAAGAATGTGTTTTGCTCTTAGTATGGTCTTTTTTTGTTTTGATATTTTCTTTAAATTGTTTGAAATCTTCTCTTTTAGGAATGTTCTTTTTTTAAATTCCATGTATTGATTATCTGAAAGAAGGAAACAATTTTTATCAGTGAATATTTAGATAATATAGTGACTTTCTTTGTCATACCTATATCTAAATTTGGTATCACTGATATTTTCAGAAGAATGTGTTTTGCTCTTAGTATGGTCTTTTTTTGTTTTGATATTTTCTTTAAATTGTTTGAAATCTTCTCAACCTTATGGTTAAAAAATTTTAAATTTTTGACACCTTCAGTTGACTCTTTTTGGTAGACCATAAAATTGAGAAAATACTCAGCAGATACTGAGGTACCTGGGAAGCTCAGAGTAATTTCTGCTAAGTAGAAGAAATTATCAACTCTACTTTTTTCACATTAAAATGTGTAAATAGTTGAACCAAATAGTTTTTACAAGTACTATCTTTTCCCCTCAATTTAGCCAAGTGGCTTTTTCAACAAATATTCTTACACGACAAAACTCATCAAATATGATACTAAACTTAGATGCTGCAAAATTGTACACCTTCTCAATTTCATTCTAGTGTGGTACAGAATATAAAATTTTCCAATTAACAAAGGGAGCAGCTCTTTGAAGGAAAGTCACTACAAATCTAGATACTTCCAAATGACATTTAACCACACCTTCTGCCACTGTCCACAGCCAATCATCATCATCTAGCAGCCATCTCAAGACAATCTTTACAAGTATTTTCAAATAGATTCAGAAACTCAGTACTTAATTTTTATTTTTTTAAAATATATACTTTCTTTTTAAAATTTTATTGATAATGAAAGGATTTATTGAAAATTTTAAAAACATTAACAGAAAATTAAATCACTATATAGTTGTAGGTTTACACCATATAATAAATTATAAAAACCCCTGTAGCAAGTCCAATTTGGAACAGTCTCTATGGGAGGACCACTCAGTCTTTATTTTCGACACACATTTCATGCATACCTCATCTATTTATTTCTCACTGACCTGCCTGGCCATTTCCTCTATCTCATAGCCTGTGACAGAGCCCATGGCATTACTGCATGGTTCACCAAGTGGCCAACAGGGACAACACTGCTAAATTGTTTTTCCAGCGCCTCTGGACACAAGAAGGGTACAGCTTTTCCTAGTCTGTCCTGTCTCAAAGGAAGTGTTGGTTATTTTCAAGTGTAGAAAGAGTCTGAAAAGAAAAATGAGCTATGGATGATTGTCATTTAGACTTAACTCTAACTTAAAGGAAGACGTCAGTGTACAGTGTGTCTCACACTCCATTAGATGAGGCCATGGTGAAATGTAGAACACAATGTGAACATCTTCCATACCATTCCAACTAATTTAAATGCAACTATCAATAACGCTTTACTAAAAATGGAAAACCTTGGGTAGATGGTAACCTCGGACAGTAGAAAAATTTGTCTCAGGCAAACTGAGTTCTGTGGTCACCTTGCTTTAAGGTGTTTCCTTTCTGGCAGATCCATATTCCCCAAAAAATGGTATTTGACTTAAAATCCTGGTTAAAAATAGTCTTATTTGATTGGCCTTGAATAGGTAAGAGAAAAATTTAAATTAGGAAAAATCTCAAGAGCTATAAAATATTTGTATTCAAAATGAAAAATAGACCATCTTGTATGCACGTTCCACCTTTGTTAAAAATACATCCAGAAGGGAAAGTGACTTCCCTCTCATTGCATAAGTGCACTTTGGAGGAGGATGACATACAGATAATGTGGTGCCTTCTAGTTTCTTTTTTTTGTTTGGTGTTTCATTAGGTACTGTTGTTGTTATTTTAACAACAGCAGTGGATGCTCCACAGTCTTGAGGTCAACGTTCAAACTCCTTAGCTTGGAACTCAAGACCCATCATGATATGATCCCCATTTATTACTTTAGGGTTATCATCCTCAAGCTTCTCCTTTAGGTTCTTTCTTCTAGCCCAAGTACAATTTTCATTTCTTGTGACATATATCACGCCTCTGTGACTCTGCATATGTTGTTGCCTCTGCCGAAAATTTGCCTTAGCCCGTGTCTTTTATTCATTTAGCAAGTATTTACTGAGTGGTTATGTTACTTCAGACTCTGTGCTGGGCATTGTGTGTCAGTATGTTTTTTTTTTTTTTTTTTTTTTTTTTTT
>NC_041222.1:9758703-9791679 GCF_002837175.3 Physeter macrocephalus | reverse complement strand
CGCGAACCCGTGTCCCCTGCATCGGCAGGCGGACTCTCAACCACTGCGCCACCAGGGAAGCCCTTGTGTCAATATGTTTTTAACGAGTAGATAAATAAATGAATGAATGAGGCACCTTTATCAGTTTTAAGAATGGGCAGGCAGTAGAGTGAGGTGAGGTGTAACCTTCTAGGTGTAAGGGATCCCACGAGCAGATAGCATAGAAGCAGACTCAGATTTTTTTCCTCTTTCTCCCTTACTCTTTGGTTTACTGCAGGAGAAGAGGACAAAACAAGAGTTGGAAAGTAGTCCTTACCTCATACCATTTAATTATTCTTACATTCCAGCTGCTCACACCAGATGCCTCAATAGAAAGTAAAAAAGCAGACAATGACATGGTTCCAAATGGCAGAATCATGGGTAGAAATAGGACCATCTTTAAGGACGAGCTTAAATGTCACCTTCTCCAGGAAGTGTTCCTTCATATGCAAACCTACTACGAAAGGTACGGATCTCTCCCTCTTTTGTCTTCCATAACACTTTATATCCACCATTTTTTAGCATTTATTTACTTTTATCTTGTATTTATTGTGCTTTATGGCTCCTTCTTGAGTCCTTACATACTTTAGAATATTGTGAGCTATCTGAGGACAAGGCACCAAACTCATTCATTCTTGCAGCGCCTGCCAACATGTCCTTAGTGTTTGGCAATTTGATTGGAAAATCTAATCTATTATTTGAATGCATTTTAGCTTAACCATTTTCACTCAGTTGCTTGCAAAACATGGAATTATTATTTCTTATATGTGTATAACACTTTCCAGCCCCTTCTTTATTGGCCTCCAGCCACATCAGTTTGGTTCCTTCAGCACACCAGATTCTTTTCCACTTAATGTCTTTCACACAAATTGGTTCTTCTGCCTGAAACACCAGTCTTTCCCCCTGGTACATGTGTGTGGACACACACACCCCACAACGCCCCCCCACATACACCCTCTGCATAGCCGGGTCTTTCTCAGCTTTCAAGCCTTTACCTAATTGTGAACTGCTCAGTGAGACTTTCCTGGAGCACTGTACAGCTAGCCCTTCAAATGCCCAGGTTCCTCACATGCAGATTCAACCAACCTCGGATCAAAATAGTCAAAGAAAAAAAATTCCAAAAAGTTCCAAAAAGCAAAACTTGAATTTGCCACACATAGGCAACAATTTTTATTGCATTTACATTTTATTTACAACTATTTACATAACATTTACATTGTATTCGGTATTACAGGTAACCTAGAGATGATTTAAATTATAAGGGAGGCTGTGCATAGGTTATATGCAGATACTACACCATTTCCTATGAAAGACTTGAGCGTCCTCAGATTTTGCTATCTATGGGGGTCCTGGAACCAGTCCCCTGCAGATACCGAGGAATGACTCTGTTGACTCCCCTTCCTCAGTGTACTTTCCCATGCCATGATACTCCCCCACCCCTTCTTTCAGTGCATTTTTTCAGTTTGTAACTATATACTTATTTGTTTGCCTCCTTGATTATCATCTGTTTTTCCAACTATATTATAAGCCCTCTAATGGCAGATAAGCCTATTTTATTCACAAGTGTATATCCGGTGCTTAGCATAGTATTTGGCATATAGTTGGCACGCAACATATGCTTGTGAAAAGTATGAGCTTCAGAATGCTGTTACAAAACTTGCTGCTACTTCCAAGTCTTCCTACAATCTGGAAGTTGGAGATGGGCAATGGAAACATTCCTGTTTCACACAGAAGCGTGCTAAACCATAAAGGAATGATTAACAACCAGCAGTGAATCTGTGAAGAAGCTGTTCTAATCTCCTAACTTGTAGCCCATTACCTACAACCCCAGGCCACCTCTCCTGCTCTTTTCAAATGAGAAACAAAGTTAACAAGTGCCTTTAGCATGACTTTGACCAAGGACTGCTCAGGAGACACTTTGAGGGATCTCAAATGCCCACTTGGGCAAGCTGCCTTCCATCAGAAGCAGGCACGTGTTGTGGGCTCTGAAAGGGGAAACCTTCTCTGTGTCACAGCTGAAAGCAGCACTTTGGGTATTTAAAGCAATCCCTCTTTTAAAAAATTAATGACCTGAAAGGGGAGAGAAGAAGCTGCCTATGTAATACAGAAAGAGGAGCTGAATGACCACAGCCCTGGTCCCTCTCCAAATGATGTCATCATCAGTCTAGATAATAAATTTGTAACAACGTGGCTGAAAGAGATGGGACACAATTTCAATATAAGTCAAAGGAGCTGGTGGCAGCAGAATCTAAAGGGAGGAATTAAAAAAATCTGTCTGGCCCATGGTTTTCTATTCCCTGGGTAATTCGATTATCCAGAGGGCAGAGCAGAGAACCACAGTGAGCTCCGGCTCTAGGAGCCTGGATGTCCCCAGCCCACCAGAACAGGCAGAGTGGCCAGCGGGCCCTTCTCTGCTCTGAGTCTGCTGAGCACGCCCTTCTAGTTTGAAAGGGGAGAAATGGGAGAACACTTGATTTGTTTTTTTCAGAAGTCAGCCACTCACTTAACATGTATCATAAGACGTGCTCCCAGAGAATGTTTTCCCTAACCGTATAGGGCCATGCCATCTTTCTTGTTCCTTTCAGGATCTGTTCCTGGTGATTTCTCCCTGGGTTGGTCTGGAGTCTGCATCCCTTACCATGTTTATGTTGATCTTGGCTATTTCACATATGCTTTAAATTACTCGAGGGTGTCTTGTTTTAAAGTATTTTTCATTTCCTCCTTAGTGTTAGAATGCGATAGAGCTCAGTTACGGTGGCAAATCTAGTCGCAAGGTCTTAGATGATCTACTGTCTAGAGATTCTCACAGATCCTCCTAACTATAAATGTTTGTTAAGAAAATGAATTAACAAATGTGTAAGTTTGTCAGCATCCCTGGGATGATCTAATTAATCAAGAAGCACATCACCTCCTCTTTTATGTCAACTCCAGTGCTTTCCTAGCCCCAAAGGTAGACTGGCAGCCAGTGGGTCCATACGTTCAGGATTCAGCCATCTCACCTGGGCACTGGCAAGTCCACCTCTGTCTACTCCCATCTTCGTCCAAGCCACCGTCGCTTCTCTCCTGGCCTACTGCAGTAACCTTGTAAAGTTCCCCCACAGTCATACTTTTTTTCTTTGGTTTCCAACAGTCTTTTAATTTATGCATAATATATTCATATGTAGTAGAAAAGTTGTCTTTTTATTTGCTTAATTGGACAGTACCAAAAAGGTATTCTACACGTTCTGTCACAAAAGAGGTTTTGCTTTTATCAGAAATGAATATTTTATATTTGTCTGTGCCTTTGTTAAATTAACAGAGACATTATTGATACCTTCTAAACTAAAAGCTAAATCAGAATTTCAGGTAAACTAATCATAAAGATCATTAAAATAAAGCAACCATAATGAAGGCCCCACAGTCATATTTGCTCCCCTCCATCACGTTTTCCATAGCCAGTTTGGTTTTTTTAAATATTAATTGTTTTTTGTTACTCTCTTGCCTAAACACTTCAGTGGTTACCCACTGCTCCCTAGATAAGGACCAAGATCCTTCCATGAATGGCCCATAAAGCCCTGTGTGGTCTGTTATCTGTCCGCCTCTCCCATCTTTCCTTAAAGACCCATGGCTTCCTTGAGCACTTTCTCCAGCCACACTGTCTTTTCATTTTCTTCATCATGCCTTGCTTCTTTTCATCTCTAAGACTTCACATTTACTGCTTCTTCCATCTGGAATGCCAGTGTATCCTCACTCACACCTGGTTAATTCTAATTCATGCTTAGCTCTCAAGTTACTGCATCACTGAAGTCTTCTTTTAACCCATTCCCTCAACCAAAATCAGTGTGTGCGCGCACGCGCCCACACACACACACACGCACACACACAATAGCCTTTCTCACGATACCTTGGCATCTCCTCCCACTCAATAGAACCTTTTCCATTTATAACAGTGTTTGTTTCTATATGACCAATTGCCTAACTGATTGTAAGATGTGGACGGGGCTGTTCACTTCCCAGAGACTAGGGAAGAGCACATGATCAGTAAGCACTTGTCGAATGAGTAAAAGACAATTTGTCTCTGGTTTCATGACCCTGGGAAGTCAAAGTCATGAGTTCAATTCTGAGGAGCCCAAGGACACACAGACCATACCCCTTAACAAAGATGCTGATAAAACTGAGGTTCGGTACGCAGGGTGGATAGCTAGTGGGAAGCAGCCACATGGCACAGGGAGATCAGCTAGGTGGTTTGTGACCACCTAGAGGGGTGGGATAGGGAGGGTGGGAGGGAGGGAGACGCAAGAGGGAAGAGATATGGGAACATATTATATGTATAACTGATTCACTTTGTTGTAAAGCAGAAACTAACACACCATTGTAAAGCAATTATACTCCAATAAAGATGTTAAAAAAAACAAAAAACAAAAAAGCTGAGGTTCGGAGAGGTTAAGGGCCTTGCCTGAGGTCACAGAGTTTGGATTTAAAGCCAGGTCTGCCCAACTCCATAATCTGTTTCTTTTACACTTCACCATAGGGCCTCATCTTCTGACTATTTAGAAGTAGTTTCCCTGCAGCCTGGAAATAAAGCAACAATTCAGAGGACATACTTGGTGGATGTAGGACAGGGGTGTGATTCGTGGACAAAGGAGGGAAAGTCATGGTGGAGAAGCGTTTCACAGAAGAAAGGGGGTCCTGTGTGACGGAGTGCAGGGAAGTTTTTTTCCCTCTCTGGTTAAGGTGTAAAAATATTTCTCACTGATATTTTCTTGACAGTAAAAACTGAGTTATGGTGGTGTGTTAATATGTAGAAATATTAGAACGCAGGGTGTAAGTTGTAAGAAAAAGCGAGATATCTGTCTTTGGAGTATCTTGCCAAATGGCTAGTGGAGAAAAGTTTAACTTCAGTTGAACATCTGGCGAAACTTTCTCCACATCTGCAGCTTTCCCCTACCTACCCCCCACATACCCGCCTCAGTAAAGTTCTTCCTATGGAAATACCTAAAATTGGTTAGAAATCAAGTAGTTAAAAAAATCAAGTGACAGTTTTCCTTTTTTCACTTGTTTATATTCTTCCAAACCGTCTTAAAGAGAACTTCGTGAATTTAGTTTCTTAATGTTTTAAATGTTTGAAAAACTGTAAAATTGCATGAATAAGAAATATGCATGAATGAATTAAGCTTACTACCACACTCTTGTGAGAGAAAGGATTTGCTTAGCAAATAAATAACTTTGATATTGTTGGAAAGAACGTTTAAACACCAAAAGAGAACAAGCTATTCACAAGCACTTTACATACCAACCCCTGAGAAGCTTATTACAAATCACCTGTCTTTTATTTACTGAGGTATGTCCCTAGAGACACCTACTTGGCAACTCTAGTTTAAATTAATATATTTTCTTTAAACGATAATCTGCATTTACTTTAAAACTTTGGGTGATCCAGAGCATTACAGATTCATACCGATAGATATGTATTAGTCAGAATTAGGAAAGCTTCAGAGTGTTTACGTAATGCCTTCTATTTGGAAGTCTGTTCAAGGGCTGCAGAATCTCAAGCTTTTTTTTTTTTTCTCTGTCTCTTTTTTTCTGTGTCCCAGTTTCTAATGCATGACTCTGCTTACTGTAATTGAATGCTTGAATTTAGCAGAGAAGGTATACAGAGCAAAAACTACATCAACAGCAAGAACAGCAGCAAAAATTGAAGTTGCATATCGAATCTTAGAGTTCAGTATTTTCGGTTCTAAAAAACTAACCAGCGTTTTTTAAAAATTTATCACAAAGTGGTAAAATGTCTATTATGTGTGTACCATTGTGTAGGCACTGGAGAGATAGAAGTATGTTCTAGATCTTCAAGAGTTTACTCTTGTTAGGGAAGCAATATCTTGCAATGTATATTGATATAGATCAGCGGTGATTTTGCTCCCCCCGCCCCCAGAACATTTGGCAATGTCAGGAGACATGTTTTGGTTGTCGCACTTGAGAAGGGGTACTACTGGCCTCTAGCACTTAGAGGCCAGGGATGCTGCCTAGCTTCCTGCAATTGCCAGGATAGTCTCCCACAACAAAGAGTTATCCAACCAAGAATGTCAATAGTGCCACAACTGAGAAACCCTGATGTAGATTTGATATCAATTCACTAAAATATGAGATCCTTAGGTGTAGGACTCCTGTGGTCTTTATCTCTGAACCTCCAGTGCCTAGCCAAGAGTCTTGCACATTTAAGCAGGTGTTAAATGTCTGGTCGTTACATGAATGAATGAGTAAATGATGAGCAAAATTGGGGCATGAAACGGAAAGACCACGAATCTCATCAAAAAAGCTAGCTATGTGGGTGAGAGTCCTTTTTCATGTAGAAGTTAGTTTTCAGACCACTAGTACTACTGATACTTCCAAAATGGCTGCCTTTTGTTGGGAGACCACTGTTTGCCCGATACTTTCATCATATGTGCCCAGAGATAAACCCCAGATATATAGCAGTTCTCCATATTCCCAGTGAGAAGATTAAGACACATTTGACCAACTCGAAAATATTAATTTTAGTGATGTAGATTAAATAGTTAAATGTCTACTTACATAGTTGATTCATTTAGATATATTTAAAATTACATATTATATTAATATGTTAACTTAGAAATATGCTTTTTTTCCCCACACTCCTTTATTTCGTAAAACAATTTTATTCAAACTTTAGACATGCATGTTTCAATATTGCTCGGTCATTACATCACCTTTTAAAATTTCTTGCATCTAAGTTGTTTCAGATGTAGTAGTTTTTAAAACTATATGTAATTCTATTCACTCATATTTTTTTCTCTAAGCCAAAGGCACTCATTTATGTATGATTACGAAAGGTTACTCTTTTCTTCCTATAGATAAAATTATTCAAGATTTTCACAATGGAACCACTTAGTGTATGGCTCTTAAAAGTGCTATCTACGGGACTTGTTTATATGCAAATCTTGCCTAAAAGACCATCCTCCCTCTCACCCCATTCTCCCACCCCCCTGTCCTCTCCACCCACACTTCACTCCCAGGATGGGGCAGTTACTAAATATGTGTTACATTCAATTGCCTTCTTTTGGTAACTGCTTTTGTTAGATGATTTCATAAGGATCCAACCCTAGCACTGATCAAGGTAGTTACAGGATAATGAGCCTTCCCCAAACAAAACTGGTCATTCAAAGTATAGTAACTGAGAGAACATTGTAAGCCCTCAAACGAAAGGCGATTCTACTTTATGGGGCACAATTTTGAGGGGAAAACTCTTACCTGTTATTGAGACATGTACAGTGTAGTTCCCCCTTATCCGTGGAACATCCATTCCAAGACCCCCGTGAATGCCAGAAACCACAGATAGTACCGTGTACACTATATTTTTCCAGCATTACTCTGCACTTTAGGGCCATTATTAAGTAAAATAAGGGTGACTTTGAATGCAAGCACTGTGATACTGCAACAGTCAACCTGATAACCAAGTTGGCTACTAAGTGGCTAATGGGTGGGAAAGGCTGAACAAAGGGATGATTCAGGTCCTGAGAAGGACAGCTTGAGATTTCATTGTGCTATTCAGAACTATCGCAAATTAAAACCTATAAATTGTTTATTTCTGGGATTTTCCTTTTAATATTTTCATACTTTGGTTGACTGTGGATAACCGGAACCATGGAAAACAAAACCTCGGATGAGTGGGGACTGCTGTACGGTGCATTTTCTCACTGACTCCCAGCAGCAACCCCAGTTTTCCTCGTTATTTGCATCCCATCCTTATGAAGCCCAGTGTTGTGGTCATGCAAGGTCCAGGCCATGTGGCTAATAGGAACTGGAGCACAACCCACACCCAGGTCTCTTAGGCCTCAGAGATGAACCTACTTATCATTTACCCAAACAAGTTTTCATGAGTGGAAACCAACTGGGAAGGTGTTGCAGGGGAAAGGCAAAAACATAAGCAAAGGAGAAGAAGTAAAAATTCCCATGACACTTCCTCTCCTAAGTTCAATTTCCTTTTCAGTGGATGTCTAAGGCATTTGCTAAAACGAGTAATATTTTTTTCAGATTTTGTACATTAGACATGATTAATTTAACACTCCTTAGAAGTTAAGAAAGATTCCTAAGAAAGGTTAATTAGGCTCTAGGTACTGAATGCCATGAACTCTTGTAGTCAAAGTTAGGCAAAAATATTTAAGGTTTCCATTTTAAAACTAAACACACAAAAATAAAATTTTAAAACAAATTCAAGAAACTAAAATATCACTTTCATCAGAAGCCTTTGAGTAATTTTTTCCAGTGATAAGACTGTTGGTTACAGCCTTCCTGAATGTGATTTGAGTTCTAGGTTTCTTCATCAATAAAATTACTAAAGCACCGTGCTGGTGTGAGGTTGGAGGAGATAAAATATTTGAAGCACAGTGCATTAGGCCTGGTTCACAGAAAGCAGTCAATCAAAGTTAGTTCCTCTGCCTTTGTTCTATTCTTCTCTGATCACTTCAACATTTAGACCAATAGTAATACTTGAGGAAGAGTAGCAGAGATGAGGCTGAAGATGTTGTAATGGTTATAAATGGAAAAAAAAAAAAGTGAACATGAATATCTTTGTGCACTACAATGTTTGCATTGATGTTAGTTATAATTTAAAGAAAATCTTAGAGGTCTAACCTGACTCCAGTCTAGGATCTGAAACTCAATTACGGAGCTTCACCACCTTGAAAACTCCACTACACCCATTGGATCCTGGTTTCCAGTTCCATGCTGCTTAAACCTGGCCATAGTCAACCAGCAGAAGGCAACACAGCTTCCTTTCTAAATCCCACTACAGATTGGCAAGGGTGTTACATTTGATGAATTTCAGATGTGTTTGAGGCAATGGTAATGAAAGACAAAACGAGACCCTTGAGTTGGTAGCAAAAGGTCCTCAGAGGATATATCAGTTCCTTAAATACAGTAAAATAAATGTTGCCATTGGTCTCTAATAATTAAGAGAACACAGTTGCTGGAAAGGGTCTTAGAGATTACCTTTCCAACATAGTTGTAATGCAGATGGAAGAACAGAGGTTCAGAAAAGAGGAAAGACTTGCTCAGAGTTGCACAATGAATCATGACAGAACAAGAACTAGAATTCATATCTCTTGGGTCTCTCGTAACTAACCAGATATAAATACATAGATACATACATACATAACCATTCCTTAGGAAAGCACTCTTAGAGCGCTCATAATTTCACTTTGACATCTTTGCACAAAGGCTGTTGTAGAGGTATGACCTAAATAGGAAAAAAGTGACACCACTTCTAGGACATCTGCCCCTAGTAGGTAGCATCTAAGACCCTTGCCAAGGACACCTCCAATCTCCTTGGACATGCTGGTTCAGCTACTTGCCTGGCTGACGTCATCCTGACTCACACCTTCAGAAGTGGCAAGATGTGCACAGTAAGGAGTGAAACAAACTCAGGCTCAAAGCTAGGTCAGTTTTTCCAAAATCGTCCCCAAACCCCTTTAGCTAATTGGAAATTGCTGCAGAGGGCCTACCTCTATTCTACAGCTGAGCAACAAAAATGCCTCCAGTGGAGACTTTACCTCCCAGAGGTGAGCTGAGATCATTTCTGGCAATGTAGCACTCCCTGTTTATTTTTAGATCAATACAGTGGAGCTCATTGGTTGACTGCTGGGCACACACAAATCATTTGGAGCTACAGCTCTGAGAAAATGTCTTCTAAATAAGTGTTCTTGAATCTGTTTCTTTCAGCATTAATAATATGACGTCTACCAAGCTCTGCTTTATTGTTCATGCACACATGTATGTGTGTGCTTCTGTGTGTTGAAGGGACATGTGTAGCATAGAGGTTGGCCCTGGAAGACACTTAGTAATTGCCACTTCTTTTTCATTCATAGATTTATTCAGGTTTCTTTAATAAATAACTATTGTGTTTTACCACATAACATTATCATGAACTGTTGACTAAAATAAAATAATCAATAGAATCATTTCCATTATTAAACAAGCAAGTATTTACTGACTGCTTTCTGTGTAGTAGACATTGTACGAAATCCTCGGGACATATTGTCAAGTGAATAGAGTCCCAGGAACAGAAGAGGACATAACCTAGTGAGGGAGGGAGCTGTATAAAGAAAAAGGATAATACAGTATGGTCAGTGATAGAAGAAATACGGCATAACGTGCTGTGTGAGCAGAGAGAAATGAGCAATTAATTCTGCCCAGGGAAAGTAGGGGAGGATTCCTGGAGCAGAGGACAACTGACCTGGGGTTTCCCAAGGGTTAGGAGGAGCAAAAGGATAACAAAAGAGTTCTTCAACCATAGGAAACAGACCTCACCTTCTTTCTCTGGAGGATTGAAGCTTCCTGGAACAGGGAGTCTGAGAAGGCCCTTGAAGGTGCCCTAGCTGACCCATGGCCAAAAAGAGAACCTCTATGTCTCTAGCCCTCTCGATTTGGGCATCTCTCATGAATCCAAAAATTATTGCTGTAGGAAAAAAAAAAATGAAGGAACCCATGTGGGTTTGGAAGGTGCTTTCCCTCTGAATCACTGCTCTACAACACCCAAGCAGGACTTCAGGCAGGGGCAGAGTGGGTTTCCCTAGGCCCAGCCAAAGTAAAGCTTTTTCAAACCTAAGATTTAGAGGAGAAAAATGAAGACTTTGTGTGTATGATGCTGGAATAATCAACCTCACCTTTCTAAATTCGGTAGTGCTGTTAGTATATAGACCCCAAAGGACTTGGAACAGTAGCAAAGCTGTTGGGGTGCCCAGGAGCAGGATTCTAGAATTAAGAAAGCTGTGGGTTGAGCCCCAGCCTGAGATTTTAAAGGCCTTTGTTCCATTATCAGTCTACCACTCACTGTCTGGTCTTGAGAAAATGGCATCGCCTTTTCTAGACCTCACTTTTCCCTAATAAGATGGTAATTGGATTATGACTTCTTGTGTGATTCTTAAATTTAGGATTCTAAGAGTCTGTTTAGACGTGTTTGCAGCCTAGTGGATCTCAGTAGATTTTGATCCTTCGTTGGCAAGTCAACCATTTTGGCCAGATCATGTTGGAAGCTATCTGTGCAAGAGGCTGGTGCACCCACACCTTCACAGAGAGTGACACCCCTCAGTGACTGCGGTAGATTGCATTATTTGTCTATAATTTTTCCTTCCCTCCCTGACTTTGCTATCCTTCTCCAGAAGTAGTCTCCCTGGACCCACTGGCTTGGGCCAAATTTTATGACTTACTGGGGACAGTGGAATGTGGGCAGAAGTAATAGGATGTCAGCCTCAACCTGTGACCTTAAGAGGCATGGCAAATTTATGCCAGCTTTTTGGAGCTTCTTCCCTCTGCCAGGAGATCAGCATGCCCCAGAGAACCATCGCTTCTTCAGTCTGGGTCCTGGCATGCACATTCTGGAGCTGACCTGAGCCCATCCTTAAGCCTAGAGCCCAGCAGAGCCCAGTAAAGCCCTGCCATATGATGATACACAGATTACTGTATATACTGCAACTGAGCTGCGTCAACTGTGTACCTGTTAGCCTGGAATATGTTTTCATTGTTTTAACCCACAGAGAATGGGGATTGTTTGTTATGGAACAGCATTTTTTTCAGCCAAAAGCTGGCTAGTGTGCTGATCCTCTTTGGATTAGACTCCGTAGATGTGGCCCTGCAGTGCTGTGGAGTAGTGCACTGCATTAGTTTCCTATAGCTGCTGTAACAAATATTGGTGGCTTAAACAACACAGTTATCTTATCGTTCTAGAGGTCAGAAGTTTGAAACAAATCCCCCAAGGCTAAAATCAAGGTGCTGGAAAGACTGTATTCTGTCAGGAGGCTCTAAGGAAGAATCCATTTCCTTGTCTCTTCCAGATTCTAAAGGCTGCCCGCATTCCTTGGCTTGTGGCTCCCGTCCTTCATCCTCAAGGACAGCAATGTTCTTGTCACATTGTCGTCTCTCTGATTCTCTTTTTCTGCCTCCATCTTCAATTTATAAGGACGTTTATGATTATGTTAGGTCCAGGCCGGTAATTCAGGATAATCTTATCTCAAGGCCAGCTGATTAGCAACCTGAATTCCATCTACAGCGTTAATTCCTATTTACCATATAACCTAACATGTACAGAGGTTCCAGGAATTAGGAGGTGAGTGTGTTTGGGGGTGTAGGGAGGACATTATTTTCTGCCTGACATAGGAACCGTTACTACTCCTGTACTCATACAAAGACAAGAGCGCTAAAAAGAAATGATACAAATGAACTTATTTACAAAACAGAAACAGACTCACAGACTTAGAGAACGAACCTTTGGTTACCGGGGGCGGGGGGGGGAAGGGTAGGGGGAAGGGATAGTTAGGGAGTTTGGGGTTGACATGTACACACTGCTCTATTTAAAATGGATAACCAACAAGGACCTACTGTATAGCACAGGGAACTCTGCTCAGTATTATGTAACAACCTAAATGGGAAAAGAATTTGAAAAAGACTAGATACATGTATACGTATAACTGAATCACTTTGCCGTACACCTGAGACTATCACAACATTGTTAATCAACTACAATCCAATATAAAATAAAAAGTTTAAAAAAAAAAGACAAGAGTGGAGGGAGCATTTGCCTTGTGGCTCCTGCTGATTGCTCCAAATCCCATCCTATAAACCAAACCAAAGACTAGGTATAGGAAATGTTTTTGGTGCCCCACATGATACACCTTCAACCTCTTACCTTAGTGTGGCTGTGATGGACAGTTCTGTGCGTTTTGATTTCAACCCGCCTCCAGGGTACACTGCCAACTTCTCCACATTTCTCTCTTATGGCCTTTTCTGGAACTCCAGAAGCCTGCTCCGTTCCAATGCAGACATAGCCTTCACTGGCTGGGTGGAAGCTGATGAATAAATGCCCAGCCTTCTGGGAGAACATGGACGGAGGCTCAATTCACATGGTTTCTAGAAGGGTCTCAGCAGGACTATAATAATCCTCAGCTCAATAACCCCCATTGGTTAGTTTTTCCTTATTCTCTGTCTCTCTCTCTCCCCACTCTTTATCCTACTTTCGGGATCACCTCCCAAATAAACTGCCTAACACCCAGACCTTATCTTAGACTCTGCTTTGTAGGAAACCAAGCTGAGACTCCATATTTGGTATTGGCTGAACAACCATGCCTCAGGGTTGAAAGAACCCTAACCAACACCCAGTCTAACTTGTGTAGAAATATCTAGACCAGCTCTTGTGATTCAAGAAGGCCGTCTAGTCGGTAACATCTCTCAGCAGCGGTTGTGCAGTCTCTGCTTATGTACCTCCAGGGATAGGAGAATCACTCTGTCCTCACGTTGTCTCACGAGGCAAACCATCCTAACGTAAGACCGCTATCAGTAAGAATGTGCTTCCTGGAGAAATTCTCTCATGACTCCTAGTTTAGTTTTTGTAATCCTTCTGTCATGTCATGTATTCTTTCTTATAAAAATGCTCAGAGACTTAGAGACCAAAAAAACAACGCAAACTAAAACTTTCCTTCTTCAAATGAAGCCTAGGGACTTCAACAATACCACACAAACTCAAATATCCTTACAATTGATGAAATCCTCTTGGCCAATATACTTAACACTTCATAGCTAAGCAGAACATAATATTTCATAAGTAAGCAAGGTAAATTGGTATCAAAAGCTGGGTTCAGAAGTCAGCTGTGTCACTTGTTGCTTCTGTGTGCATGAGAAAATAAGTGTCGCTTGGCACGCCTCAGTTTCTTCATCTGTAAAATGGGGATAATGAGACTCCCCTCAGAGGGTTGTCATGAGAAGAAAATCTATTAACACATGAATTACCTGGAAAAAGCTCTGAAATGTTGTCACTGTACATACAAATGATTCGGTTGTTCAATTTCAGCTCTGCCTCTAACCAAGCAACAGAACACCTTCACAATAAACATGGAAGTAGAGCCAAATTTATAATAAATTATGTCTTCACTTCTAAATGACTAAGGTATTCTGTACTGAAATGACAAAGACCATGGTGAATTATAGTGCTACATTTCTACTGCACCTTTGTTTTGTGTGGTTACGGACGCTATGAATCAACTTTATTACATGGGACCAAATGTTCCATGTCCTGACACTTTTCAGCCTACAAATCCTGGTCCTTGCCACCCTTGTCCATGTACCGCTTCCCTTATGTAGTAATAGTACAGTAAATTTCCCTTGAAGTTATCTCACAGCGAAGAAAAATGGAGGTTCAGAGGAGGCGAGGTACTTATTGACTTGGTGAACTGGTGTCAGAAAATGGGTTGAGAATCTGAGGCAGAATGGTACTTGCCGGTGGTGCAGCAAGTACAAGTGTCCTGAGGCTGACCTTGGCCTGTTCAGAGTAGCACAAACACTGGTGTGTCTCTAGGCCACCGAGTAAGGGGGATTGTGGTAATAGATGAGAGCAGAGAGGTTAGCAAGAGTCTGATTCTATGGGGCTTTTTAGGATATGGGGAAAAGTTCATAGTTTATTTTTAGTAAGATGAGAAATTTTGGGAGGTTTTTGAAGGGGAGTAACATGATCTGCTTTCTGTTTTTTAAATCATGAAGTGTTGATAATTGACGGTGGAGAGGGAGAGTGTCCCAGGGAGACTGGTTAGAAGGCTGTTACAGTAGTCCATGCGAAAGATGATGATGGTTTGGAATAGCATGGCAGTGGTAACAACAGTTGGATTCAGGACATACTTTGAAAGTAATGCAGTTAAGATGTGGGTTGAATTGGGCATAGATTGTTAGTGAATAAGAGGAATCAAGAATCACTCCTACATTTTGAGCCTGAGCCATGGGGAACATGGCACTATTTCGGTGAAAGTGGAAAACTATGTAGAAGCCATGGGGATGTGGTACAGAGGGAGGGCAGTGGAAATCAGAAGTTCAGTTTGGGACGTATCACATGGGAAACATCCTTTAGATATTCAACTGTAGGTATCATTTATGTAATTAAAGGGTTGAATCTGTGGATAATTGGTGAGGTCACAGTATGAGAAAAGAAAATGTGGGACTCATCAGCATATGCATGGCATTGAAGGCCCATAAAGTCAATGGGACCACTGAGTGGTGGAAGTGTTCCTAAAGTAGGGGAGGGCCTGACACTGAGACCCAGTCTCCCTGGGTGTGGAAAAGGAAGAGGAAGCCTGTAAAGGATGCCGAGAAAGAGAGGCCAATGAAATAGGAGGAACCTGAGAGAGAGTAGCAACCTGTATGCAAACTGGAGGAAGTATTTCAAAGAGAAAGTGAGTGACAGAGTCAAATGATGCTGATAAAATAACTAAGGTGGCTGAGAGCCCATATAATACACATTACCATATATCAATGTGCCCTGCAAAAAAAAAAAAAAAAAAAAAAAAAAAAAGACCTCTAACTTTATTGAATGCTTTTCCCAAATTCATTTGCCCAAACCATATTTTTCTGGTTAATATCAGTTACCGTGCCTGGAATACTCAGTTCATAAAATGATGTTGTAGATACAAGGAAAGGAGAAGGACTGATCACCTGTGCCTCCCATTCCCAACTCTCTCCCCTTCCTCTTAAGAGAGATCCATGAAAATTGTAAAGGGCAAGATGGCGTGCACCCTTGCAAGTGTGGGTAGCCTTTTGGTCTGATGTCAGTTAGGCAAGGCCTGGTTTCTTGGGTATGAGAAGACATCACATATGAAAATGAAGCCACAAGCAAAATCCAAACCACAGCATTCAGAGGTTTTCTTGTCACAAGCCAGGTCCGAACATTGGCAGTGCTGCTCCAGAGGACCTGATGCAGTGTGGGCAAGACCTTGCCTGGCCTCAGTACTACCCTTCCTTCCCAGAGTCCACATTCCAGCGTTACTTAAAGAGAAGTGTCAGAAAAGATTTTTCTTTTCCAGATCATTGGCATACGTTTGCTCAGATCTATTTTGAGGGCATTAGCTCAACGTTGCTGTCTTTTCTTCCCAAAGAATTAGAAGAGTATTTCAAAACCACATTTATTTTCTCTCTCTCTCTCTTTATTCCTCTGTTCTCCCTATTTTCTGTCCTTGCTCCTCTGTCCTTCTTTCTTCCTTGACCTACTTGAGTTTGGCATGGATTTTATCTGTCATGGCATGGAAAAGGCTGTTGGTGCCCAGGACCTCCTCCACTGCATTGCTGACCCTTGGCTTTCTTAGCATTCATTTACATTGCAAACCAGAGAAGCTGCAAAGGACGTAGAAGCTTCTGTCAACCAACTCAGTGCAAAGCTCGTGCTTACTGATCACATCCTATATATTAGGCAGGATCTTTGTTGAAGAAAAAAGGGGAAAATGATGGACAATTACTGAAAGTATGAGAGACATGTTTTCCTTGCCAGTAGCTATCAAAAGGTTCTTACTGTATCCATACAACCACTCTGTAAGGGCAGCATCATTATCCACATTTGATAGTTCAGGACACTTAGGCATATTGAGGTGAGGGGACTTGCCCAAGATCAATCAGAAGTGGTCCGTCAGCCCAGGCCTTCCTTTCTCTATGGACCAAGGTTTGCACGTGAGCTGACTCGATAAGGGAAGGAGAGAGAAGCAGGAAAACAATGATTGTCTTCCATGAGGAAGGATAGTTTATTTAAGAACACAAATTAATATAAGATGCAGTACCTCTACCTTTTTGGTAAAAATCAGCTTTAAGCACATCCCTCTTCTTTGTTTGTTTTTACACGATCCCTATCTACCAGGCACTAGGCAGGACACTTTGCGTGATCCCTGAAAGTCAAAACAACGGTGTCATGTCATACTTTTAGGTAAAAAGAAAATGCATACTATTTTCCTTTCTCCTTTCCTTTCTTCCTTTTGTTAAAATTCCCCTGTAATGTACTCAGTGACACAGAATATTTGGATGATCATACGGGCCATAGACACACATACCCTAGAAGAGTATCAGCATTTACTCCCAAGTTCTTTTTCCCAGATTGGAAAAAAGTTACCACTGTCCCCATTTGACACCTTAAAAAAAAACATATATACTGAGGATGGCATGAAAAGAACCTGTCTCATCATCTTAAAACATCTCCGATTTTTTTTCCTATTTCTCAGCCAGAAGTTCTCCCTAATTTGGCATCGCAAAATGAACAGGAATGTAGGAGGAAGCTTTTATTTCTCCTAGAAAATATGCTCTGCTCCTGTTCTGAATCACCTTCAAAAAACTGGATATTTGGTCCTACAAAGTTGTGTTTCCACTGCAAAATTTGGGGACGTTTACATATTGGTGAACTGCAGTAAATATTAGATTCTTTCGGCTCCCTTGTTTCTCAGCTCCTACCAGCAGCCTCGGTACCAAGCCAGTCCATATTTTAATCCAAGGCAGCTAGCCACTGTTCCTTCCAGGGGCCCTCCCTACTCAAGCTACCCAGAGAAGGACGGGACGGAGGTGACCTCCTACCCACCCCATCTCACGAAGGGCTATGCTGTTAGTGAGTGTATGATACCCTGGTCTTTCACGCATGCCCTCCTGGCTTCAGAATTGAGGCAGAGGAATCAGATATGACTATGGAATGAAACTGAAGTGGCAAAAAATACAACACCCATACACTCACTCACACACACACACACGCAAACGTACATCAGCAGTCCAAGTTGTGTTTGGTGAGTTGCTTATAGCGTAGTCATTTATCAAGACATCTATTATGCACACACCTAGAGAGGAATGAAAGTCATGGGCTTATTCTTTTAGGAGTCCAACTGATCCTTCTTTAGTGGCTGGTACAAAAACTTGTTCCTCTCCCATCAGTTTTGGGCTCCGAAGGGCACTTACGTGTTCCACTGAATTATACCGGATATATCAAATTAATTCTATTAACCAGCTTATCCTCCAAATCTTTAACCAAGCCCTGATACATATGCATTCACTGGTATAAATGACTTCAAGCAATTTCAGAGCTTGCTCGCTGGAGCCGTAGCTACATTGAAAGGTGATCCAGGCTCTGACCTTACTGCATTCCTCAATGTTAAATAATCGGCTAAATGGTTACAGCCCTTTTGCAAAACGGGGTAGTGCATTCTCTTCTTACCCCCTCCCACTCCATTGCTAGCTTGGAATTTGCCTTCAAACCAATTGCAGGACCCATGAACTGTAATGGGCAAAAACGAGAGATGTGAGCAGCAAGGTCTCCACTGAAGACTGAATGTAAAGGAAATCCAGGAATGCTGTTTCGAAATCCCTGCCTTTGCCCTTATTGTCCCCTAACCCCTACCCATCTACCTGGCATATGCTCACTTTCACTCTGTTTTCTAGGAAGCTTTTCCTACCCACCCACCACGGCTCTACTTAAGTGCCTCTTCATTTTCTTGCAGTATCTTGTGCTTACCTCTATCAAAAATAATCACAACAATAGTAGTACAGTTGGGCCTCTCTGGTGGCGCAGTGGTTGAGAGTCCGCCTGCCGTTGCAGGGGACGCGGGTTCGTGCCCCGGTCCGGGAGGATCCCACATGCCGCGGAGCGGCTGGGCCCGTGAGTCATGGCCGCTGAGCCTGCGCGTCCGGAGCCTGTGCTCCGCAACGGGAGGGTCCACGACAGTGAGAGGCCCGCGTACCGCAAAAAAAAAAAAAAAAATAGTAGTACAGTTAGTCCCCGTTTCGAGAGCACGTTCCGAGAGTTCCATTCAGAGAGCGCGTTCGTTAAGTCCAATTTGTTCGTAAATCCAACAAAGTTAGCCTAGGTACCCAACTAACACAATCAGCTGTATGGTACTGTACTGTAATAGGTTTATCATACTTTTCACACAAATAGTGCCTTAAAAACAAACAAAAAAATAAAGAAAACATGTTTAATCTTACAGTACAGTGCCTTGACAACAGCTGGCATCCAGGGGCTGGCATCGAGTGAACGGGCAAGAAGAGTTATTGACTGGGGGAGGGAGAGGAGGTGGGAGATGGTAGAGCTGAGGGATCGTCAGCAACAGGAGACGGAGGGCGAGCCTTTACTCTATGCCAGACACTTTTCTTTTTTTTTTTTTTTTTTTTTGTGGTATGCGGGCCTCCCTCTGTTGTGGCCTCTCCCGTTGCGGAGCACAGCCTCCGGACGCGCAGGCTCAGACAGGCTCCAGACGCGCAGGCTCAGCGGCCATGGCTCACGGGCCCAGCCGCTCTGCGGCATGTGGGATCCTCCCGGACCGGGGCGCGAACCCGGTTCCCCTGCATCGGCAGGCGGACGCGCAACCACTGCGCCACCAGGGAAGCCCCTATGCCAGACACTTTTCAAAATGCTTTATAAGTATTACCTTACTTAATCCTTGTTACTACCCTATGAGGCAGGTATTAGGCTTATCCCAGCTTACGTATGGGACAACTGAGGCACAGAATAGTTCAGTAACGTGCTCAGGGACACAAAGCTGGTAGGAGGTAGAACTAAGACTAGACCCAAGCAAGCGGTCTAATTCAAGTATAACAACTAATGCTGTTGAGTGCTAGTTATGTGCAAATGTTGTCTATGTGCTTTATCCCATTTCATTCTTCAGGAAGTCATGTGCAGTAGTGATGGCATAGGAGCCCCATTTTACAGATGCAAAAGTACCATGATTGGTTTGAGTCCATATAGTGAGTAAGTTTAGATCCAGGGTTCAAATTCAGGTTCTCTATTCCTAAAGCCCAAGCTTTCCATCGCTATGCCTTAATATACAGTTTTGTAATTGCTTATTTATTTTTCAGTGAGCTTTCCTTGTGCACAAACGCAGTAAGATTTCATTTTTCTGTACTGACCCCCCCAACACAATACCTGTGATGTGCCTCTTTTTATAAATGTTTGCTATACTCACCTGACATGAATATATTTTGAGGCTAGCCCTGTCAATTCACATCATCAGGGGATAGAGAACTTCATGGGGCAGGAGACCGTGTGTCTTAGCTTTGTCCATGTGTTTGCTCTGTTCTGCCTTTCTGAAAGTTGGTGAGCATGTAGAAATCTCCATCCCCTCCTTTCCCATGAAAGTGCATAAGATCTGCGTAGTGGAGCCAGGGTACATTACAGGACTAGGCTGGTGTAGTATGACGCTGATATCTCCCAATATCGAGGGCGGTTTTTTGCATGTCATGCCAGAACTGCACCAAGCGGTTACAGGTAATCAGAGTAGACTTCAGAAGACCAAAAGCTGTAGAGTCAGAAAGTTCTACATTTGAGTCTATTTTTGGGGTATCTTACTGTGGAGAAATGACTTAACTTTGCTATGCTTTGGTTGCTTGTATGAAAAATGAGTAGTACTTACCTTACAATATCCCCGGATGATTAAATGAGATTATATTCATTAAGTACTTGACACAGTGCCAGGCGCTTCATAATCTCTCAGTAAGAGGTAGCGATTATAATGATTATGCTAGGCCATCTTTGCTTTTCTTCTACTCACCTCTTGGCCATTTTCTTTGCTCTCATATGCCCAGTTGTAGTCAACGTGTTGTTCTATGAATATTTGCAGAACCTTTTATTAATGAGAAGCAAGAAACTTTCAGTAATAACCTTGTATTTATGGAGTCCTTGCTATGTGCCAGGCACTGTGCTGAGTACTTGACACAGGTTAACACATTTATTCCTCCCCACACCCTATGAGGTAGGCACGGCAGTTTTCCCCATTTTACAGATGAGGAAATAAAGGCTGAGAAAAGCTAAGCAGCTGGCCCAAGGTCATGCAGTTAGTAAGCGGCAGGAACGGGATTCTAACTGAGGCAGTCTAAGTCTACAGCCCGATCTCTTACCCAACCTGGCATGCTAAAATTTCCTCCACGTAATCCTGAGTTAGGTCTCTTGTTTTTAAAACGGGTGACAAAGAAGAGCAAACACTTGGAAGGTCAAATTTACCCAGCTGTAAGCAACATTTGGAAGTTGGCTTGACAACGTGGAAATCTGTTTGTTTGCAGGCTTTTATGAGTAACTTTGTTGAGTCCCTTTGCTAGCCGTCTTCTGCGTATTCCTTACAGATGATCTTCAGTGAACTTGTGGGTTCTGGGAAGCAGCTGGATGGTTTGCATAATTGCCTTTACACTTTTCTGGCACAGATGTCAACTGTTCTTAAATCTGACACAGATAAAACTCAGTGGCTATTGATTAGACTCTTGACACAGTGCTCTCCAGTTTTCCTTCTATCATATTTGACTGCATTCCATGGTGATGTTGGTGACCTTCTAAGCTTTCTTTGAAATCTTATTGATGATGCAATTATATGGCCGCTCAATGTGTGTCAGAAGTCCAATTGGATGAGGCTCCCCCTGCCTCATTCTTGCAGATTCAATCCCTCATTCCAAATAGGTGCCCTTCTCAGACTGTCAGCCATCATGTTTAAAACGAATGTGGGATTTGAAAGGCTAACTTAAGGATGGGCTGGAGCCTGCATTACAGAAAGCACTGCCAGCATGCATCTTCTCATATGTTTCTCCCACTTCCAGGAAAGCAGTATTCTGATTTTTAATAGTTCCACGTTCAGAAGGCAGTCCAACTGGAACAAGGAACACACATTCCAGAGTAGACTTGCAACTTCTAAAAGGCATTTGTGTTTGCTCTACATGGCAAAACGGCTCAGTGAGAGACCAAAAGAGTTCATGAGCAAGCCGCAGTTTGAAAGATGGGGAATGTACATTGTGTTCTGCCTTTGATTAGGTGGGATGAGTTGTATGCTGCTGAGGTTTGGGCCACATTTAGGAGATGGTATGGTGAGTCAACTAGAGGACCTGCCATTTAGAGTGATAGCAAAGGCTTTCATACATGAGATGTGGCCGAGTAGAGAAAGAAAACAACAGTAAACTAAGATTCAGGAAACAGGAAGTGTAGTCTTCCATAACGCCTGGTGTAACCTCAGCAGATCCTGCCTCCTCTCTGGGACTCAACTTTATCATCTGTGAATTGAGAACATGGGTCCTGAGATCCCTTTCTGTAGGAAAAACTTTCTTGTTCTGTGTAGAGCCTGCAGGAGACAGCATGTACCCCAGAGCACTTTTCAGGATGCAAAGTTGGTAATAACTAGGTGTGAGGAAGAAAGAAATGACCTTCAGCTCTGTTTTCAAGGAGAAAAAACTCACCACTCATTGGCCCAAGGAGGCAGCCAGTATTTCCAGAAGTCTGGTGTTAACTGATCTCAAATCTGAACGCTTGTGAATTATAAGGCCAATTTTCCAATCAATTCTGGCTGAAATTCAGAACGCTTGTTGAGATTTAGGGGCTGGTGAGAGGACAGAGCTGCAGAATTGCCAGGGATAATTTCTATTGCCATGTTCTGGACACAAAACAAGTCCTAGTGATGATAATAATATTAAAAAAATATACTGGCAGGGTTGCAGAGTAAAAGTAAGAGTAATCCAATCTGGATGTAAGGAATGCATTCAAGCCCATTTCCAAATCAGTAACAGGCAGGCAGGGTTTAATCCTTGATGTATTTTTAACATCTTATAAAAAGCTGTTGCACTTGGTGCTTTATTTGTTCTTTAAAGGGGGGAAACACACTCAACAGCAATGGCAAAATTTCCCTCCAACCTGGAGATAGGTTACGGAAAGCTTTCTGATGCTGTTAGTCAGCCCCACTAGAAGGTGGTGGTTTTGCATTTATTACCACTATTTAAGGTTAGTATTTAGGAAGTAGGACCCACCCAATGCCATGTCAGTGTAGGGCTATTCAGTGTCTCCAAGATTTCAAAATTCAATCATTGTCATTGTAATTACCGGGAGTTAAGTACCAACTGTGTACCTGGAACAGTGATGACCTCTTCACATAGAGCCCTAATGGCTTGGGACCCCATGAGGAGCTATTACTGTCCTGTTTCAGAGGAGGAAATAGACTCTGAGCAGTTAGGAAATTTATCCAGGGGCCTGTAGTTGATAGCTTTGAGGTTCGAACTCAGTTCTGATTCTGGAACTCGTACTGATTCTGGAGTTCTGTGCCAACACTATAGGATGCCTGTGACCTATTTTCTGTGACCATTAATTTGACACCTGGTACTATTTGAAGCATCTCCCATGAAGCTCACACTTCACCCAGTCATGGTGCAGAAATAAAGTTGTTGGCCAGTAGACTGATAAAGACAGCAGCTGAGTGTGGGAAGTTTTGTTTAATTTTAAACAACTTAAAATGTAGTGTATAAATAACAATATCTTTCCAGTTATAAAAGCAATCTGTATCCATTGTTAAAATTTTGGAAAAGCCAGAAAGTCACAAAGATGAAAGTAAAAGTTATCCCTCATCCTGCAAATGTGAGAAAACCATGGCTCACATTCCTTATTCTGAATTACATAATGGTTTAAGTGCTCAAATTCTGGAGCCAGACAGGCTTAGGTTCAAATCCCAGTTCAAGCAATTATTAGCTGAATGGATTTGCATATATATATATATATATATATATGTATGATCCTTTTGTTTATTTCAAATTTTGTTTTAAAATAACTTACGAATTACGTCACTTAGAAATGAAACTAATAGCCAGCACTCCTATAACATTGACTCTGTGTCAAGTACTGCTCTAAAGCTTTATAGATAAACTCATTTTTATCTTCAGAAAAACCCTATGAGATTGTCCCCATCTTATGGGAAATGATGAGGAAACTGAGATAAACAGAGGTAAAGGATTTCCAAAATCACATAGCAAGAAAGTGTCAGAGCTGGAATTTGAACCCAGGAGTTCTAACTCCACAGACCATGTTCTTAACCATTAATGATACTACTTCTGGTATTATTTAATATTATTATTGTTTCCTTCATAATTTTTATTTTACAAAATTGGAAACATACCGAACATATTGTTTTGTTATCTGCTTTCTTCATTTAACAATATGCCTTGAACTTGTTTCCAAGTCATTAAATACTTTTAGGGAACACAATTTTTTGATGTCTGCATGGTATTCAATTGAATGTCTGAAATGTAATTAACTTAGCCAAATCTCTATTGTCAAGCATTTCAGATGTTTCTAATTTTTCCACTGTAATAAACAATGCTGAGATGAACATCATTGTACATGCATCCTCTGGTTATTTCCTTTGGATAAATTCCTAGAATTAGAATTGCACAGTCAAAAGAGTATGATGTGTTTTATGTGGATATTGGTGTTTTTTGTTTCATTTTTGAGAAATTGCAAATCTCTCTGTAACCTCACCACATCAGGAATACTCCTGTAGCAAGGGAACTATTAAAAGTCACAAAACTAGCATTAGTACACACACATTGCACATAACCCAATATTTACTGCATATAAAACCAGTGGTTCATCAGAACAGAATTCTTGCTAATTCATGGTAGCAAAATGTAATAGCTGCTTAACCCTACACATTGGGACAACCCTACTTCAGATTCTGGAGACAATCAGGTTCACAGAGTGGTGAAGGGAATAGCGATTTATTGAGCAATTAGTACATGTCCACACCAAATTCGGTCCTGTAGTGACCCTGCATTGGGCGACGGGAAATGTACTTCACAGATAGGAAACTGAAAGGTTATATGACTCACCCAGTGTTGTAGAGATAGTGAGAGGCTGTCAGTGTGAGGCACGCTTCTGCCTGTTTTCACTTTGCCCCTTCCATATGCCAACACACTACCCCGAAAATTTAAGAATTCTGTATCTGGACTTGCCAGGGGAAATGCCACTGTGATCTTGGGTTCCTGCAGCTAGACTTCAGTTTTGGTCCTAGGTCTATTATTCATTTCTGTTAACTTCAACTGAGACAGTTTAGCCTCAAACCTCACTGCACAGGTCTTTTCAAACTGTCAATATCACATTCTCTCTCTGTCTCTCTTTTTTCTGGAAAGGCCACTGACTTTATTGATTTAAAAAACTCTACAAGGACAGTGACTCTTCTGCTAAAAAAGGAGCCAAATGACATAAAACAAACCAGAGGTGAGGGTAGGGGTGAGCAAAGGGGCCAGGAATCCACTCAGAAAAAACTGGTAATTGTTGACAGAAAACTGGCAGGGCAAGGAAAAAGAAGATGGATGCAAGAGCAAGAATTTCAAAAAGGTTGGCATGGTGAGGGGAGAGTACTCTCCAAAGACCCTGCGGTGCATGGGAGATGGTTAGGTTAGCAGTGATCTCCTTGTAGAGGCTGGGGGAAGGGTCCTCACTTGGCTGCAAAGTTGGGTGTATATGGGGTGACAAATTTATCCTCCTTTGCGTAGGACTTCTCCGGTTGTATCACTGAGAGTCCCTCATTCCAGGAAAACCAGGACAGTTGACCACCCTGAGTGGTAACTACAGGATAATCCTGGGTCAGACATTCAGATATATTTTCTTAAGAATCGGTTAATCTATTCCTTCACGTTCATTCACTCACTCCATCCTTCATGCCTGGTCACTGGACAGCCGTCTCGTACTCACCTCTGTACTCTAGCTGCAACTGAGATGGAGGAAAAATTGACTTCCATTCTTCCCTTGGTTAACTGTTTCCGAGAGGAAAATGACAGAAAAACTAATCCCTTTGTGGGATAAATGCAGCAATGTAAATATGGAGCAGGCACTAAAAGGGCACTAGGCGGACACTACCATTTAGGAATATGAGAAAAAAAACTTCCCAGAAGGGGGATATCTGTGCTCAGTACCGCAGGTCCTGTGGGACTTGTGCACTGGAAAAGATGGTCCAGGGAGAGGGAACAGCAAGAACAGCTCAGAGAGAAGGGTTTGGTGCGTTTGGGAAACTATAAAGAGTTGAGAATTGCTAGAACGTGGGATAAGGGATGCATAGGGTAAGGGTCCTAATGCCAGGACCCTAGTCAGAGACAGAAGGGGAGTGGGGGTGGGGGTGATGTTTGCTGAAGAAACTCGCATCCAGTACAGAAAAAGCTGCAGTTGGGAGGAGGAGCAGGGATACAAGACCATAGTAAGACCTAATGCAGAAAACAGGCAAAAAAAAAAAAAAAATTGGGACCTGGTGTTTTGGGATTTTATTTACAAGGTGACAGTAGGTCATTTGTTCATTTATTCTCTAATTTGTTCACTAAATTATATTTATTAAGCATTTACTATATGCAAGAAATTGTTTTAGATGCTAAAAATACAAGAGTGAATACAAACAAGGTAAAGTTCCTGCTCTCATGGAACTAGGATTCCATTAGGGGTCTAACAGACAACAAACAAATACATAAATAAAGGAGTTCACCTCAGCGAGGAACAAATACAATGCAAAAATAAACAGAGTAATGTGACGGCAAGGGGCTGAGTAGCAAATGCGATTGGGTTGTCAGAGGAGGCTTCTCTGAAGAAATGTCATTTGAGAGGCAACCAGAAGAATGAGAAAAGCTGGTTGTGCTAAGATAGTAGAAGATTGTTTCAGGCATGGGAATAGCAAGGGTAAGACAACAGCAAGCTCAGAAGGTGGGAGGGATAGAAACAAAACCAATGAAACTGGAAGCTGGGAAGTGAAAAGGAGAAGAGACAGGAATGAAGTTGGACCATATAGAATAAGGCCTTGCAGACTGGAACGTTATTAGAAGTTTATCAGCGAAAGAGTGGTCATTCAAACTAGGGCCTTCTACATAGACACACACCTACACACTTAGCGTCATATACGTCCCCAAAGACCACCATCCAGTGTCCTGTATTATCACATTCCAGCTTTATGACCATGGGAAAGCCATTTAACGTACTTACTATATACCAGGCTTATAGTGGTAAAGAAAACAGGCACAGTTCTTATCTCCATGGAACCTTGTCTCTCCGTAGTTTGGGTTCCTGACCCAAAATAATTCTCATGTTGTAAAGATTATAATGATCAAATAGGATTACTCTTAAGAGACAAACACCAACTCAGTGCCTGGTACACAGAAAAAGACCAGTAAATGTTAAGCACTTACCCCTTCCATTATGAAACCATCATTCATGAGGCCGGCCCAAGGTCTTTTTCTATATTTAGCTAGTGCTATCTTAGTTCAACCCAGTTAAAAGTTTCAAGAATAGATCCCCCCTTGGAGAAGGGATGCATCCACACTTAGGTATTCTCACTGCTCCCTTAGACTTTCAAGGGCTCCTACTTCATTCCAAACCCCAGTCATGATAACCCTAATTCCTTTTTCTAAAGAATTGATTACAAAGTTAGAAAAACAGTGAGGATGACGAAAGGTCAGCATGTCACTAGATGTCCCTGTGTTGATGGCCAAAAACAGTGGAACACCTGTATATTCAGGGTAGAAGTTGAGGCTATGGCAGATGCCAGATGGAGAATCTTTTTGGCTATTAATTTTTGTTTATGTAGTATCTACTCACTTCACTCACTGGAACCAGCATTATGCAGGGTCATGCACTATATACTAGCTATCAGGAGTGGTTACTTATTACTAGCTCAGTAGGTGGACAGAGGCATGTCATTTCCGAAGGAAGCCATTTGCAGGCTTTTCCTGCACTTATTTTCCCATGTTCAAAAATTCTTAGAAAAGCGAATGGTTGCTGATAGGTTTCAGAATTTCTTTTACTTGAGCAAGCTCCAAAGGCATTTGGAAGTTTCTTCAGTCATGCAGGTTCCCAGATTTGAAAATCTAGCATCTAGCATCATCAAGCGATCACTTCTCAACCCCTACTATATGCCATATGTTGCATGCCAGGAAGTGGTTCTCAAAAATGATATGAACTAGAATTTTGTCCTCAAGTCATTTATATTCTAGTGAGCATGGCTTCCCACTGCCTTCAGGCTAAAGCTTAAACTCCAAGCAAACCCCCAGGAGGTCCTTGGCAGGCTGCCTCTGCTCCACCTTCACAAATCCTCTGGCCAAATAAAGGAATTCTCTTTCCCTGGATACTTCTTGTACTTTACAGCCACTGCAATCATGCCTCTCCTTAAATTTGTCCCAGATGATTTCCCAGGAACAATTTGATGTAGTGAAAAGAATACAAGTATCAAATCCAGGTTCTGCAACTCACTTGCTGTGTGTTCTCCTGCAGGTCAATTTCCCTCTCTGAGCCTCAGTCTCCCTAGCCGTTAAATGAGTGGGTAGGTCTGTGTCATCTCTGCTCTTCCTTCCATCGCTGATAAATTCTAGGATTCTAGAGCTAAGTGTAGAATGAACAGGACATCTCAAGAAATGTTCAGCATGACTTTTCAGACCAAGAAAAAAGAAACATCTTTCTTCTCAATTCTGTTTGCCCAGAGTGGTGAAGATGAGGTCAGCCGAGCTAGTCCAGCACACTATGCGTGCCATTTACCTGCTTCTGTTTCCTGATGGGCCTCTAATAACACTGACCGAGGGCTTACTTAGTATCATTCCTCAGCTCTCACATCCTTACCCCAATTCTGAGAAGTGTGGATTATTATTTCCATGTTCCATGTGGATGTATGGAGGCTCAGGAAGGACACGTGACTGAGGTTGTACAGTAAGGCAGGGAGTCAGGATGTAAATCAGAGCTCAGCCTCCTTCTGGGACAGCACAAAGCCTGCCCTATTCAGCCCAGGTCCTGTCTCTGATCCTCATGTCTGGGTCTCCATGCAGAAGTGGCTGCATCAGAAGAGCCTTTGAGGCTGAGAGCTGTGCCAGCACACGTTTATACTGATTGGCTTCCCCTCCACGGGGCGGGGCAGAGGCTAGCTCTGTATGTGATATAGGGAAACCACAACAAGGCAATCCCTGGAACTATAAAATCAAATTAAATCAGGGATTCTGGCTGGGGATTTAAACATCTTAGCCGCTCTGATTTCTCTGGAGAAGCCGGGAGACGGAGCCAACTCCCAGCATGCACTCTCTCCCCAGTCATAGCATGTTTTTTGCCTTAGGTTCTCAATCTGGTTTAAGTTGGCCATTTGGAGAGGAGAGAATTCCTGGGCTTGGAGAAAAGAGAACTTTCTGGGCTTGGGGAAGACTTTTGTCTGCCAGTCTGTTCTGCACACCATGCTAGGAAATCTGGAATGATGGTGGGCTCTAAGGGTAAATAAAAAGAGGGCTGGCTCCCGTTTACTGAGCGTGGGCAGCCCTCCAGTGAGCTTCACACCTGTTAATTCCAAACGCAGGGCCATCGCAGCGATACAGGTAGGTACTTTCCTCATCGCCAATTTAAAGATAAGGGAACCTTACCTTTAGGCTCCGAGAGACAAAAGTACTCGTCCAAGGTTATACAGCTGGCAAAGATGAAGCCATGTTTCAAATTCTGGATCATATGAACCTCTCTTCTTTTAAGCCATGTGACAGTATCACCTCCACTCCCATCCTGAAGAGAAATTTTAAAAGAACAATCCAACCTACCCCAAAGGAGACATTAGTTTATAGCTAACTGGAATTTTTTTTGGGGGGGGGCAGCATATATGGGTACTTATGACAAGTTTTCAGACTGACATTGACACTCAAATAAATAAAAACTCCTAGCACAAACCATTTGGTAGGAGGAAGTGTACGAACAAAGCATAATTGAAGAGGGGCGAAAAGGAGAAATATAGAGGTATAATGTGTAGTTTATAAATGATAATATTTTATATAACATAGTAATTTAGCTTGGAGATTCTGCAGCAGTCTAGCAAGATTGGAATCTCAAATAATGTTAGGCAAATTATTTAACCTCTAATTCTTTCTCTTAATTTAAAGAGACAATAATAATATTGCTACCTAACAGGGTTGTAGTGAAGATTAAGTTACTATATACAACGAGCTTAGAGGACTAGTTGACACAGTTAATGATATACGTCTTATTTTTAACTGGCATATAGATATATAGGTCATATGCCATACAATTCACCCATTTAAAGTGTAAAATTTAGTGGTTTTTAGTATATTCACAGAGTCGTTGACTATCATTACAATCAACTTTAGAACATTTTCATCATTTTAAAAAGAAACCCTGTGTCCATTAGCCGTTACTGCCTATTTCCCCAAACTCCCTTGCCCTAAACAACCACTAATTCAGTTTCTATTTCTACATATTGGCCTATTCTGGAAGTTTCATTAAAATAGAATCATATAATACGTGGTCTTTTGTGGCTGGTTCTTTCATTTAACTTACTGTTTTTATGGTTCATCTTGTAGCATGTATCAGTACTTCATTTCTTTTTATGGGTGAGTAATGTTCCATTGTGTGTATATATGATATTTTCCATTTGTCAGTTGATGGATGAGTTGTTTCCAGTTTTTGGCTATTATAAATAATGCTGCTATGAACATTTGCGTGCAAGGATTTTGTGGTCAGGTGTTTTCATTTTTCTTGCGTATATAGCCAGAAGGGGAGTTGCTGGGGCATACAGTAACTCTGTATTTAACTTCCTGAGGTGGTGCTAGACTATTTTTCAAAGCAGCTGCACTATTTTGCATTCCTACCAGCAATCTTTGTCAACACTTGTTATTGTCTACTTCTAATTTTATCCATTTTAGTGGGAGTGAAGTGGTAACTGACTGGGGATTTGATTTGCACTTCCCTAATGGCTAATGGTGTTGAAGATCTTTCCATGTGTTTACTTGCTGTGTGTTTATCTTCTTTGGAGAACTGTGTATTCAGATCCCTTGCCTATTTTTCATTTCGGTTATTAGTCTTTTTACTATAGAGTTTGAAGAGCTCCTTACATATTATAGATATAAGTCCCTGATGAGATATATTATTTGCAAATATTCTTATTATCAAGATCATGAGTTGCTGAAAGAAAAGGGGTTTTTATTCCCTTAGATCATGAGCTTTGGAGTCAGTTCTGAGTTTGAACATCTAAGATTACCAATTCCTAGTTGTTTGACTTTGGATTGGTTGCTTTGCCTCTGTAAAGTGGGAGTACTAATTCTGAAGCTTCAGTTTGTGAGGATTAAAATAGCTAATATGTGTTTGTGTATGTCACAATGCCGAGCATATAGGAGGCATAGAACAGCCAGGATCTGTTATTATGGTACAGTACATCAGAGAGTTCAAAGCATTTTTGTGATAATTGACTTATTTTATTTTCAAGACAACTGGGACATCTGATAAGATATTGATTATTAGTTTTATCTTATAACCTAGATCACTTGCTTCAGGAGGTTAAGTAATAAGCCCAAGAGACATAGCAGTTACATGATAGATCTAAAGCTCAAACTGCTTTCTTCCAACTTGAAGTTTAATGCTGTATTCAAAGGACTTGGTGGGACATATACTGTTTTTGTGTGTAACCAGAGGATGGAAATTTCTGGGAATTGAAGCAGCAATCCAAATAGGCAGGTTGCAGGTAAGTAAATTAAAACATAATCAATCAATCAAATCACCTCTGGCTAAAAATCATTATCTTCCACTCCCGAATTCTATCTTGTAATGTAAATTTGCTGTTCTCTCATTAAGAGATAATGTTTATTCCCCTTCATTTAAATCTGAATTGGCCCTTTGATTTTATTTGACCAATAAAATATGGCAGAATTGATGCAGTGTAATTGCTATGAAGAAGTCTAAGTGGTCACGTGTAACAACCCACATGGAAGAGACCCATGACCCTTGGCTGATAGCCCCAAATGAGTTTCCAACCAGCAGCCAACACCAACTGCCAGCCACGTGAGTGAGGCCATTTTGGACCAACCCCAGCCAATACCAAGTGAAGCAAAATAATCACTCAGCCAAACGAAACCCAGAATCATAAGCAAGTAAATTTTTGTTATAATCCATTAACTTTTAGGATAAATTGTCACATAGTAATGGGTAGGCAAAACCACTTGAAATTCTCAGATAAAGAAGCAATGTCAGAATACTGTTTATTTACAATTTGTTATAGCTAAAGAAATGCATGCCTTTTCTACTTTACTCAACTATAAGTAAGGTTTTGTTATTTCTGTTTCTTTTTTTTAAATAAAGCCATTGCAGGTTTTATTTTTTCCTTTTTGGCAATATATTTGAGCACTTTAATTCTAGAGAAAATATAACTTCTAAATAGAACATCACATCTGAATTTTTACTTTATCTTTTATCATATTTTCTTTGACATTATCTCCTGAATACAATGACTGAAATTTTAAAAGGCAAAAAAATTATTCAAATGACCACAGATCACTTGTTACAATGTCCTATGACAAAATTCATTTAAAAATAACAATATCAAAAACCCTTCTATTTATTTTTAACATCTTTGTTAGAGATAATTGCTTTACAAAGTTGTGTTAGTTTATGCTATATAGCAAAGTGAATCAGCTGTATGTATACATATATCTCCATATCCCCTCCCTCTTGCGTCTCCCTCCCACCCTCTCTAACCCACCACTCTAGGTGGTCACAAAGCACCCAGCTGATCTCCCCTGGTCACAAAGCACCCAGCTGATCTCCCCATGCGATGCAGCTGCTTCCCACTAGCTATTTATTTCACATTGGGTAGTGTATATATGTCAGTGCTACTCTCTCACTTCGTCCCAGCTTACCCTTCCCCCACCCTGTGTCCTTAAGTCCATTCTTTACATCTGCGTCTTTATTCCTGTCCTGTCCCTAGGTTTATCAGAAACGTTATTGTTTTTTCTTTAGATTCCATATATATGTGTTAGCATACAGTATTTATTTCTCTCTTTCTGACTTACTTGACTCTGTATGACAGACTCTAGGTCCATTCACCTCACTACAAAAAACTCAATTTCATTTCCTTTTATGTCTGAATAATATTCCATTGTATCTGTGTGCCACATCTTCTTTATCCATTCATCTGTCGATGCACATTTACGTTGCTTCCATGTCCTAACCGTTGTAAATAGAGCTGCAATGAACATTGTGGTACATGACTCTTTCTGAATTATGGTTTTCTCAGGGTATATTCCCAGTAGTGGGATTGCTGGGTTATATGGTAGTTCTATTTGTACTTTTTAAAGGAACCTCCATACTGTTCTCCATAGGAGCTGTATCAATTTACATTCCCACCAACGGTGCAAGAGGGTTCCCTTTTCTCCACACCCTCTCTAGCAGTTATTGTTTGTAGAGTTTTTGATGATGGCCATTCTGACCAGTGTGAAGTGATAACTCATTGTAGTTTTGATGTGCATTTCTCTAATGATTAGTGATGTTGAGCAACCTTTCATGTGTTTGTTGGCAATCTGTATATCTTCTTTGGAGAAATGTCTATTTAGGTCTTCTGCCCATTTTTGGATTGGGTTGTTTGTTTTTTTGATATTGAGCTGCATGAGCTGCTTGTA